>NC_060162.1:19096333-19112475 GCF_021292245.1 Micropterus dolomieu | reverse complement strand
GGCAGTCTCTCTCTCCATCACAAACGTGACTATAGAGAACGCATTCAGTGCCATCTTGACACAATCTGGAGCCCATGCGGCACTTCAAGACGTTTGCCTGAGCTGCGGGGTGAATTGCGCTCAGACAGCCGACCTCATCCGAGCCATCGAGGCAGTGAGAGCGGCCGTCACAAACCAGACTGCTGGAGACGCAGCTCCGTCGGTCCTTGCAGAGGAAGTCATCTACAGAGATTAACAGAATTGTCAGAGACATGAGTGGAATTCATTCTGCCACTGGTCCACATTGACACGTTGGTTGGGAACACATTTTCAAAAGAATCAAATATATTAACTTTGTGACTTACTCTTGTTAGGGCATCTTTTTATACAGCTCTCATCAGATCCATCAGGGCAGTCCTTTCTTCCATCACAAAGCTGTTTTGGGTTGATGCATAAAGAAGAATCTGGACACAGAATTGAAGGGCTGGTGCAGGGTGGCTTGGTGGGAGGCTGAATAAATGGCTCAACGGGTGCAGGAGATTCATTTAAGTGGAGATTTTCTGCAAGCATGGTATCGGCAGCATTACAAACATTACACCAAGAATTAGTTGGATAAGTTCCTTTACATTTGTTAATTGTAAATGCTCTGTATTTGTATAGCATCTTTCAGTTTTTGAGACCCCTCAAAGTGCTGTTGCACTGCATCGCATTCACCATTTACACATATTCATCCACTGGTGGAACAGCCACAAGGGGCAATTCGGGGTTCAATATCTTGCCTGAGGACACCTCGACATGCAGATTTGAGGAGCCAGAGATTGCACCACAGATCCTTCGATTTATAGGCAATCCGCACTACCTCTTGAGCCACAGCCACCTTCAACGCTGTTTTTAAAAAACCCAAAAAACACACACCCCACAACCACTTGGAATGAATACTCACTACATTCTTCTTCGTCTGATCCATCCCGGCAGTCTCTCTCTCCATCACAAACGTGACTATAGAGAACGCATTCAGTGCCATCTTGACACAATCTGGAGCCCATGCGGCACTTCAAGACGTTTGCCTGAGCTGCGGGGGCAGTTGCGCTCAGACAGCCGACCTCATCCGAGCCATCGAGGCAGTGAGAGCGGCCGTCACAAACCAGACTGCTGGAGACGCAGCTCCGTCGGTCCTTGCAGCGGAAGTCACCTAGACAAACATTACGGAAAACAAATGGAGCTTTGAACCAATCTGCTGAGCATAATTCATTTTCAAAATTTTAAGAAAAAAAAAAAAAAAAAAAAAGCACAACATTGGGAATTAAGAGAACATAAACTCCGCATTAAAGGCTTACTTTTCAAGGGACAGATCCATTCATCCATTTTCACACAATTCTGCTCATCAAAGCCATCGGGACAGTCATTACGCCCGTTGCAAAACTGGCTCGGAGAAATGCAGAGGTGAGCAGAAGAACGGGGACAGAGCACAGAGGGGCTGCTGCAGGCCGGAACAGTTGGAGCAGGTAGCATTTTGATTGATGCATCAATATTTGGTTTTGTTGGAGTGGTGGTCTGTTCTGTGGCATCTTGTAGATACAGTAATAACATAGTAAAAGTTTAACCAAATAGGATACATACATTTGTAAAATATGACAGTCACAGTCAATTTTATTTATAAAGCACATTTAAAACAACTTCTGCTGACCAAAGTGCTGTACATATGGAATCAATTAATCAGAATAAAACAACAAGATAATAATACAATAGAAATATAGAACATTAAAATAGTGGAACGGCCAATGTAACCTGCTTATTCTGTGTTGAAAGCTAAAAGAACAGGTGTGTTTTTAGCCTGCTTTTAAATTGATCTACAGATTGTGCAGATCTAACATGAAGGGGTAGGATATTCCACAGCCGTGGTCCTGCCACTGAAAAGGCTCTGTCGCCTCGGGTGGTGAGCCTGCTTTTAGGGACACTCAAAAGGAGCTGGTCTGCTGACCTTAGTGCTCTGGCAGGAGCATAATGGTACAGCATGTCAGAAAGGTAAGGTGGGGCAGTATCAGTCAAACATTTAAAAACTATTAATAAAATCTTAAAATGCACTCTAAAAGCTACAGGGAGCCAGTGTAATGAGGACAGCATGGGGGTGATGTGCTCCCTTTTTCTTTTTTCAGTCAGATGCTGGGCAGCCGCATTTTGTACCCCCTGCAGGCGGCGAAGAGAGCGCCGTTCAAGTCCGCAGTACAGCGAATTACAGTAGTCCAGCTGCAATGTCATAAAGGCATGGACTGCTCTCTCCAGATCTTTCTTAGGGAGATGGGGCTTGATTTTACTCAGTAGTCTTAAATGATAAAAGCTGCTTTTCACCACTGCACTGACCTGCTTGTCAAATTTAAAACCACAGTCAAGAAGCACTCCTAGATTTTTTGTGCTTGGGTGAGAAAATGAAGCTAATGGGCCAATGGCACTGTCCCAGCCCTTCAGACAGTCTGTTTGCCCAAAGACCACAATTTCAGTTTTGCTTTTATAGTCACAAACCTACCTGAAGAATTTCTTTTATCATTAGAACAAAAATATATTGCATCAGTAATCCCTGCTGTAGCTGCAAGCGACATTATGTTTCAGGAAACTCACCACATCCCTGTTCATCAGATCCATCCCTACAGTCCTTGTCCCCATCGCACAGGTGGCTGTATAAAACACACTCTGTGCCGTCATTACATGGCTTGGAGCCCATGCGGCACTTCAAGACGTTTGCGCGAGCTGCAGGAGAAGCTACGGTCGGACAGTCGACCTCATCTGAGCCATCACGACAATGAGAACGGCCATCACAAACGAGATTCCTGGACACACAATTCCTACGGTCCTTGCACTTGAAATCCTCTAAGATTGGAAATTAACGCAGAAGAGAAAAGATTACAAAGCTGGGGAAGTCAAGTTTATCAGTCAAGTCAGCGCCCAATAGGTTTAATCCCCCACACGATTTTAGAGCTTCCCATTCCATCAAATGTCCATTTGTGGTACTTTACCTTTAGATGGACACATGGTAACACAAAAATCCTCATCATCTCCATCAGGGCAGTCCTTTTTCCCATCACACAGCTGGGCTTGTGAGAGGCAGATGGATGTGTGTCGGCACAGCAGGGACGGTTCATTGCAGACTCGAGTACTGGGCACTATGGAAAGTTTTAATAATGGCATTGAGAAACTTGAGTGTCAGCGTAAAAATCAGTGGTTTTCACATAAATCCTCTACAACATCTCACTACTGGCTAATAATGATCCACGTTTTACTGAATCCAAGAAGCTTTTCCACGTGCTTTTAAAAACTCTTGCATCATATTTATACGTTCAGAATAAAAAGGGGACCAACTGTGCAGCTAACACGAGCCATTATGGCCACCAGGGATTGAGAGCAAGACTAAGCACCACAATCAGAAACATCAACCCAGGTAAGAAACAACAGTAAATAAAAAGCACAATGTTGAAAAAATAAAAGTAACAGCATGTATCTGCGTTAACAAGTTCATTTCCTCTGTAATAGATTAAAACTGAGTCTGACCTGTACGGATGTCACCGAGTGCTGCGATCACACTGAACACATGATCTTTTACAGCTACATCCTGAATGGAGCTCCCATCACGCCTGTCCCACAGAGTGATGACATCATCAGAAAGGGACAACAGGAAGGGCTCAAAGGCAGCGATGATTGAGCCCGAAATGTTCCATCTTCGACCAGCTTGGTGGCTTCTCCCATGCAGCAAACTCATTGTTGACAAACCTGTTAAATAAATAAAAGTCATAAAAGAACAACAAGAGACACTCATTCAACAGGTCTGTGCTGTGGAAATATGGTCTGCAATTATTAATTTATATTAAAATTTTCATCTCAAAGAGTTTGTATACGTCAGGAAATAAATCTCATACACCATTCATCATCACCTGATTCAAAGTTTTTGATTGTGGGAGCAACGTAACAATGATAAACTGCCCAGCCCCTGGAGTGACCAGAACTGAATTAAAGAGTGTGAACACACAAGCTCTTATTGCTGCTGGATCACTGAAAAAAATGTAATCATTTGACCATTTTTGTGTGGATGAAATTTCAACAGTATAAAAAAAACAAAACACATGATCAACCACTGACTGGTGAGACATTCGAGCAAAAGAAACAACATTTTATCACCCTGATCTACAGAAGTGACAGACCTGCCCCTTTTGAGTTCCAGAGAAGGCTATTAGCCCTGAGGTCGAAGGTGATGTTCCCCCCGACTCCTGCTGCAAGGTGCAGCAGCTCTTTGCTTTTGCCTCCCATCATGCTCATGGTGAGGATGCGTTCTCCCTCCAGCCACAGGATGCTACCCCTCAGCCAGTCCAGATACAGGTCTTGAATCTTATTTGTTGTTTGGTACAGCTGCTGTGGGTATTGACTGGAGGCTGTGATGGTGCCAATGCGGTTTTGGTCACATGACACCCAATAAAGGTTCCCTCCACTCTGGTCTACTTTTATCAGACAAGCTACAAAAACAAAAGAAGGACCACAGAAAGTGTTATGTGACCAAGTAGACAGTTGTTTATGGCTTATTCTTCTACGAAACGAACAACTGTAAATTTCATTGACAATTTATTAATAATTACACATGGTGAGAACGTGGAATGGAGAAAAATGCTCATCAAAAGAACCCACAGTTGTGTCTTCAAATTGCTTGTTTTGTCCAAACAAAAGTCAAAATATTAAATTTACAATAGAATAACAGAAATCCCCAAATTTAAGAAGGACCTAAAAAAAAAAAAAAAGTGGTATTTTTGTTTTATAAATTAACCGATTCATCTATTTGCATATTGTTATTTCCTTTCACTAAGAAACTATTGCTTTCTAAAGTTCCCGCAACAGTTACTATATTGGTTACCCCTGTCTATACAAGTCAAGGCAAACTTAAAAGTATTAACCTGGCAAAGGTGTTGGGACCACCTCAGTCAAGGCCTGGGTTAGACTGGTGCGTTGGATATGGCCAGTTTGGTTAGCCCAGTATAGCCAGTCTCTGTACCAGTCTAGATCAAATGACAGGATTCCATCGTCAGTGCTAAACAGCTGGACTTTGGTGGACTCTCTGTCTCTAAACTCCAACAGGTTGATGTTGGTAATGGTAGCATATATAAACCTTGGATCTGTGGGAGAGAAAAAGATTATAATAATCCTTATTTGTAGAGCACTTTTCAAAAACAAGTTACAAAGTGCTTTAACAAGTGTAAAGAATAATACAAAAAAAACAAGATAAGAGCATGAAAAATTAATATAAAATTAGTAAAATACAATAAAATAAAAGGGATAAAATAAAGTCAAATAAGATCGGGAAAGGCTCTCCTATAAAAGTAGGTTTTAAGAAGGGACTTAAGAGTTCACTGACTCAGCTTAATTAATGTTAATTAGTTAATGATGCCTTCATGCTTAGAGTTATAAAAGGACTCGAGAAAATTAATGTTTACCACATAATGGCAAGAGACACTGACAACAAAATATTACAGGACATTTTTTACAAACAAGGTTTTTACACACACAAAGATTTTAGAACCATAAAAATTATTTCTTATAGTCCATGAAAAGGGAGTTTGCCTTAGCAAGATCAGATCTTCTCACTGTATCAATTTGGACCCATATTTAAGGATACAAGACATTTTAGCAGGACCAGACACCTTCTATCAAAATAGGAAAATAAGGCATTTGTAACACAGGCAAAAAGTTACGGTAAACCTACATTCACACGTCCCATCAGGCAACAGTACTTTGGAGTTTGGACAAGCGCAGGTGAATCCCACAGGGTTGCCTTTAGTTAGCAGGCAGAGGTGACATGAAGCCGTTACACACGCAGAAGAACCTGATTGATGACAACAAGAGGAGACATTTAGGTGTGGAAAAAAAAACTATATAGATGTACTTCAAAATATACAAATACATTTATTTTCTGCAGCAAATCTCTTTTTTTTTTAAATGATTGTAAATACTCCTCAAAAGACAATGTACACTTAATTGTAAAGTGGTATTTCATAAAAAAAACCTCAGAAGAAGAAATATTGTAATTAACAAGTACGTTGCAATCCCAGTAAATCTACTGTTTGAATACGTACCTTGAGGCTGCTGTAGCTCATGGTAAACAGATAATATTGGCAACGCGGCTTTCCAGATAAATTTCTTCTCGTTTGGTTGGTTTTGTGGAAGCTGCCACAGTCCTTTGTCATCCACCCAGTAGAACGAACTTTCAAACACAGCCAGGCCGAGAGCCGGTCTCTTGTTGAACAGTCCTGTGTAGGAGTAACGGCCAGTCCCATCCACCTTCACCGTCTCTATAGTCTGAACAAAATGAGTTTTGAGTGAATTTTCACTGTATATAGGATAAACAGGTTAGTTTGTTATTATCTTCCCTTATCATGCCAGCTAAGTTATTTTTCCACCCTATATTGTAAAATTAAAACGGAGACATGATTTATGAAATACAGAGCCCAAGACTCCCAACGGCCCCCAAAATTTTGATGACAATGTATTTTTCGCGCCGTGCAACGTCTGACATATAGAAATTGTAAGTCACTTTGGATAAGAGCGTCAGCTAAAATGAATAAATGTAAATTTTGTCTCATGTTGAGAAAAATACAATTCCACACAGCCAGAAGGCCAAAAAGTGTAAAGAAATATTTAATCATGTACTTATGTCTCAAAAGAATCAAAATTGAATTTTATTGAGTGTAAAAAAAGAATATGGCTACAATGACATGTTTGAAATTTGGTAAATGGCCTAGGTTAAATAACTACTGTAGTAATATATTGCAGCTAGATTGAATCTTCTCAGTAGTGGAAGACCATTTCTTTTAAATTAGTTTAGCGTCTAATTAGTGTTTCAATTAATTTATTTTTGGGGTTTTTTTTGTCTGAGTTTTTACTGAACGTATTTGATTAATTCAACCTCAAAAATCACAGTTCTGCTACTCACAACCGTTTTCTAAATGCAGTTAATCTGAAGTGTTTTCATTGCTGTCAGTGACATTTCTTTGATACACATTTCTCATTGTCCTTCAAACACGTTCCTACACATTAATTGTGCATTTCATTGACAGTTTAATATCAAAGACAATGAAAAATGTATTCCATTTAGCCACTTTAATTTCTGAGACCTGGCATTGTGAATGCTGGCTCACTTACTCACTGCTGTGCCTTATTGTAACACAGAACCAACAACCAAGCCATTGTTAATGTTACTAGTAACACCTGTGTTTTTCCTACTACAAATCAAAATGTCTGCTGAGAAAAAATGGTCCATTATGCACTAAAATTCTGTACAAGATCATAATGCATTTAACTGCAATGCATGGTCCAATGCGTATGCATGTACTGTCAAGTTCTACCGTGCATTACTTTCCTCAACTCACCTTCTTGAAGTTGCTGATCCAGTACAGCCTCCTGGCAGCCACGTCAGCAGTGAGGCTGTGGGCAGACTGAGCAGTGAGTGCAGTCAGAGTGCTTCTTTCTGACCCATCCATCCATGACTTCTCTATCGTCACCTTCTCACCGTGGCCGGCGTTGATCCAGAACATCAAGCTGGGAAGCAGAGGGCGGAGAATTTTAATGAGCGCTACCCAGCGTATCACCATCTCTTTGGGCACATTAGCGAACACCTCATTGCAATACTACTAAAAATGTGCTACATTTTCTAGGTTCCATACACTTTATACATACTAACTTATCTTTAAAAGAGAGCTTTACTATTCACTGAGACCAGGATTGTCATTTAAAAGCATTAAAAATATTTTAAATTGCGTTACCTTAAACCCATTTAAATGTAGCAGACAGAATAAAGTCCAGCATACCTCTCCATAGGTACAAGCACCAACTCCGATGGGTTGATGTTTTTGCTCAGCAGAGTAGTGTAACTTTTCCCATCAGCTGCCTGCATGTAGATTGACTCCGTCTTCTGATTGGTCCAGAACAGGTTTCCATTCAGCCAATCACAAGCCAGACACTTTATTCCAGTATCCCCTTTAAAAAAAACAACAAACATTTGTTTACAAATGTTTTCTTCTGCATTAAATTTGAATGTGGGCCAAATGGATTCTGTAATGATTCACAAAGTCTGATGCTTTTAATGTTTGTGAAAAAGATATCCTGTTCAAAAATATGTTTGATGGCACTGGTGTAACATTGGAAAGTGAACTAGGTACTGTACATGTCAGATTTAACCATTTTTGTTGCATCTAATTTACAGAATCTCTTATAGCTACACTTTGTTAATTTAACTAATAAACACTTCATTGTTATGACATGAAAATACCAAACATACTTCCGTTTTACAAAATGTTTTTTTTTTTGGATTTTCCTCTAATCCTTTCTACTGGAAAAACTGGATATGTTTAGGTGTTTCAGGACTTTCAGATAACTTTTGAAGTTGTTCAAACAAAATAAAATAAATATATGGTTGAACTGGTGACTCAGGTTGGGAACCACTCTCTGTCAACTAACCAGAAAATATTGTCCAGCTGTGCTGTCCATCACTTTTGTAAATGCTGCCCTGGTTGTCAGCCCAGTAGTACCAGCCACGGGCAACGTCAAAAGTCAAGGCCACTGGGTCAGACACTGGAGTCTGGATCACTTCAAACTGCTGAGACTTCACATTTAACAGCCCGATAGAGTTCCTCTGTACCATTAGTAATTTGGTGTCATTACCTGGACACAGTCAGATTCAGAAAGAAGGGTGACGTTAGTGTGAATCTTTGGACGGGAGTAAGTTTGATTTTCTGTCCATCCCTCTTACCAACACTCCAAATGTAGAAAGTCACAAGTTAAGACATTTTTCGCTACAACAAAACAAAAATTGACTATTTGACCAGAAAAAATATGGATACCTATGCAACACTCAACAGCATCTCATTTAATATTTGCCAATTACATCATCCTTTTATTTACATTTCAGGTAACAATTTCTTTCTGGATGTAACCTGCTCTACTGTTTGTATTTCAAGTTCCATCTTTGATCTTTTTAAAAACTTTTGCTTTTGACATTAGCGCTGCCACATTAAAGAAGCCAATTAACATGTCATTTCTCTTTTGTCCAAGTGCCCTTTATGATGTTTGCTGTTGGGTTTGATCTTTTCAGAGGATGAATCTAAATCCAGATTAGGTTCACATCATTCAATGTAGCTGATGACTAGCTCACTAACACTTAACACAATAGGTTGGTACTCGCAAGTTGGTCCATGTGTCAAAATATCCTGTCTTGTAGTACTCCGTTTTCCTGGCTCAAGATAAGGGCTAAGCTGGTAAAAAAAACAACTGGGTAGAAGGGCCATGAAATGTGCATGTTCATTATGTGTAACTTAAAAACCCGGCCTCATTACCTGCAGCCAGACATGTAGAGCTTCCATTCAGTTTGAAGCCTTTTCTGCAGTGGCAATAGTAGGATCCGACTGTGTTAATGCAGTGATGCATACAGGGAGCAAAGGGTGGAGCACATTCATCCAAGTCTGAAGAGAGAGTAGATTTTAGCTGCATAACATAAGCTGTGCCTCAATAACAGATTGCCCAATATTTTGAAACAGCTAATTATGCAGCCTTTTTCTGAAAACTCTACATGTGCTTTAATCTTTTCAGTTTGCTAAAGAGGTGGTAAGGGGCCCAGTAGGGTACTGCAAAGGGCAGGGCCATTTCAGACTGCTACACTTTAGTAGTGAGCAGGCATTGTTAGTGTTCTTGCAGCAAAATCAATTACCCCTAAATAAAACTGAAAGTGAATAGTGTCATTTTCATGCTCCACACACCTTTGCAGACTGCTCCATTGGAGGAGAGCTTATATCCAACAGGACAGGCACACAGAGCTCCCCAAGCTTCATCAACACACACATGGCTACAGCCACCGTTTTTCACAGAGCAAATACGACCTGCAGAAGGTGCAACATGGCTCAGCGATACACGCACCAGAAACAAGTCAGACATTATCTTGAGGTGGATAAACAGCAGCAGCATCAGGCAGTGTGTTGCAGCATTTTCCTTCATTGCAGTTCATAAACCTACCGCATGTTATGGGCTCGTCGCTGCCATCTGAGCAGTGAAACTGCCCATCACACCTCTCTTCAGCAGTCAGACACGTACCCTCAGGACAGCGCATGCCGCCTTTACCACACTGACCTGTAAGAGACACGCAGCACTTCAACAGTTTCTCATACCTTTTGTCTTCCATCTTTTGACATCAACTCAGAGACCCTTAACACATGTTTTTCATCAACTCCTGTTCATGTTGGACTGAATATTAAATGGGACAATATTGGAGTAATCACATTAATACCTGTATTTAAAAAAATAAAATGACATGATTTTAAGGAATAAAAGTCAGTGTGAATATTTGTTATATACAGATCATAGTGATAAAGTGTTATTAGTCATTCCAATTGAAAAAAAAAACAAAAAAAAACAAACCCTGGACCAGGGGTAAAAACCAACCAAATAGAAAATTACTACTGCAAAAAAAGACTTGCACATTATCACGACACCAATTTTATCCAAACAGCCCAGCTCTACTTACTGTTAAAATGACTGTACCAATTGATTAATAAAAAGAATTACTTTACCAAGATAACAAAAAAACATTTTGTGTATGCAGATCTGTGCAAAAACTGTTTTGAGTCTAAAAATTTGAGTCTTTAATTTGTTTTTAGGCATTTTTAAATTGTTGTGTTTTCTTAAATTAGTTTGCTTAGTTGTAAAAGACAAGGCTGGACCTAAAGAAATCAAAGATTGGATACATGAAAATAAAAAATACCATGCCAATGCAACAGTAGATGACGAGAGATAAAGATGCAAGTTTTTGTAATTTTGTCGAACCCTTTAAGTAAGCTTCACTCTATTAGTGCCATGCAGTTCCACCGACTGACATTCAGTTTCCTGTGGCACAAATTTCTCACCACAGCCCTCTTCGTCAGAGTTGTCCAGGCAGTCATTCAGTCCGTTGCAGCGCAGCTCTTTGGGGATGCAGATGTGGTTTCTACAGGTCCAGTCAGACTCCAAACAGCCCTTAGTAGCTGTACAGTTCTCCTCATCAAAGCCGGTGGGACACTGGTTTCGCCCGTCACAGCGAGCAGACGCGTCAAAACAGCCGACAGAGTCAACACAAGGAAACTGACCCGGCGGGCATTCAGGAGAGCCTGGGAGTGCTGGAGGGAAGAAAACATGAAATCATATATTGAATCTCAACGCATTAAAAGGGTTTACATTTCCCTTTTTCTTTCATTCTACCTATATTTATGGTCATACTGTCCACAAAACAAATTTTATTTGCTGTAAAGTAGCCTTCCCTTTCCCTGATTGACCTTTAACTCAACCAAACACCACTAGCAACTTCACAATCCTTAGAATCTTATGTTAACATGGACAGCGGTAAACTTGACTCAAATCAACAGCTGGGGAAAGGCGTCCGCCATCTTGTACGACTTTGGGCCTTTTGGTCATGATTGTGAAGTATTTTAAAAAAAAAAAAAACAAACAAACAACAACCACACACACACACAAATAAACAATACACATAAATCTGCTATAATTGCTGCCAATTCTATTAAAATGTCTTGTTAAAGGTTCGGTATGTAAGATTTAGTGGCATCTAACTGCCCAGTCTACCATTGTCCCCTACCCTTTCAAAGAGCGCAGGACAGCTACAGTGTCTGAAACAGCACAAAAGAGGTCTCTTCTGAGACAGCAGAGTAAGGTAACAGTAAGGTCTTTATACACCACTGAAGACATAGTTATGGATCTTACATTGCATTTCTGTCAGCAGATCCTCAGAAATATTACACGCTGAACCTTTAAATGTGGTTCAGCGTGTAATATTTCATTTCAGACCCACAAGAACACAAACTATGGTGAATGGAAAAAAGTGATCTTAAGTCTTCCTGACAACGTATTAGTGCACTTATTTTGCATAGGGACAGGGAGTATGCAGACCATTGCAATCCATTTCATCAGATCCATCCAGACAGTCTCCATCTCCATCACATCTCCAGACAACAGGAATACATTTTCCATCATCACACTGCCACTGGCCCTGATGGCATCCCAACATCTGAGCTACAAACATACAGAGAGAGACAGTAGGACAACGTAAGATGTAGGCATTAAAAATGAGCAGCCTGTTACTGGAGGAGTCAAAGTCACAGACTGGATGAATTGTAGAATTTGTCCCCTTATAGATCAAAAGAAGTTGATTTCTGCAGATTAGTTTAACTGGCATTGAAACTGTACCTGCTGTAAGGTTTAAGGAGCTGTGTGGCACCTTTCTAAAGTGCTGAGGCACAGAAAGGCAACAGAACAGAAAAGGGTTTCAAACACTACAAACTCTCAGCCAGATTTGCTTTCATGGTGAGCTGGAGCTACAAAGTAACTTAGAGCCAAGCAATATTCTATAACTACAGATGCAAGTTGTCGAGCGGCCAGAACCTGACCATGGACAGCACTACCATGACAAATCCTGCTGACCAAGCTCTTGAGCAAGGGTCAGGTGTGTGACAGTGTAGGTTTAAAAAACAAACAAACACAAAAACAAAAGTGTAGATGGTTCTGAATTTTCAAAACCACTACAAATTCATCTAAATTCAAACTGAATTGTTAAATGGGCAGCCATTTATTTCACCAGCAATTACTTCTTGACCAAAAAAAAAGAAAAGCCATAAAGTCCTAATTAGCCAACCAAATTAGCAGAAAAGAAAAACCAGCATGGATAAGAAAGACCAAAGAGGTCACACTAGGCCTCAAAAGGGCAAACTGACTGGTCTGACACTTGCACATGTCAAAGGAATAGGAAGAAAAGTTAAGAGGTAGGCCTACTTATTTGCCTTTGACCCCATGTAAAATAATGCCGTTTAATTAGTGTACCGTCATATACAAATGTTTTGTTTTAATTACTGAAACAGCAGTTAAAACAGACAAAGTTCAATAACGCGTGTAACCCTGAACTCGTGGAGTCCGTGAAAGAACGCCATGTTGCCTCGTTCATGTTTAGATTTAAAGAAAGTGTCAAAACGTCCCTGCGTGTTATTTGATGAATACTCACTCAAATTAAGTCATACACATGCCTTAAAAAAACATATATACGCATTTTTACCTCGGGAAATTCTCAGACATGCCAGAATAATCGAACAAATGACCTGGCGCAAATCCATATTGGCCCGCGCACCTCATCGGGACAAAAACCGTTTCTGGGAGGAAGTGCTTTTATCAGCTTCCACCGCTGCAGGTGCGCGTGCGATCACAGACTGGCCATTTAGCTGCCGGTACCAAACATAATATAAAATCTGTTGTGTATTTCATCAGGTCACTGGGTGTGGTTTTACAATGGGCAAATATACGTATTTGTTTGTTTATTTAGTTATCTTCCCAGCTTTCCTAGCCATGCATATTAAAATATTTGGCTAATGAAACAAGATAAATTCATTTTCTTATAGGTCACGTTTGAGGAACGCTCCCCACACACCTCTCATTTCTCTGAAGCAGTAACGCTTTTGAGAGTTGATGATTCATGGGTGTTTATTATTTGACAGCATGATGTACACCTGCAGTGTCCTGCCGGGTGCCTCACCTCTTACATTGATTAGACCGCGCCTGCGCATTTTGGATAGATTTTGCGCTTTTAGCAAGGAACAGATTAGGGTTATTATTCTTGTATTTTTGCCTTTTCTTTTAAAACAGTGGCCATAAGTAAAACTAACATCTGGAGCTGGGAGGTTGCCTATAAAGCCTAGGCATTGATACATGTTTAACTCTAAATTATGAGTAGTGCTTTTTTGTTTTACACCTATGATATTTTTTTTCGTAATTTCTTGACCTCGGTGTACTCAAATGTGGCCACGACCTTGCTTAGTACAATTTTGCTTCTAGTACACTTCAACATAGGCTATTGGAAAAGTATTGACTTAAAATATACAGTACAAACAATATCCACATGCGTGACAATTTGATGATAGCTAGCCTACTGCTTCGTTTTATTCATTCACAATAGTCATTGAGTGATATGATAATTTCCTTTTTTAAATTAAAGGGCAAGGTCGGTATTTTTCAATCTGGACCTTATTTTCCCATTTTTTGTGTTGGTGTGACTAATTGGGACAACATAGTATACTATATAGGCCTACTATTTAACAGGACTACAATGTAATCCTTGTGGGCAATTGCGCCCTGTCAAAGTATGTACACTAAAGTGCTTGGAAAGGATCCCTTCAGAGATAGACTTAAGAGTAAGATCATAACCAGAAATAGTCACTAGCATATTTAGATCTCCTCAAAGCCACCAAACAGTAGGCTAATTATTTACCTAGGGCTATAATTAGGCTATTAATTTACCTTTGGTCAGTTAGTTTGTCTGTGTTATTGTGTGATGCTGGTGTTTTAAATGGTTAAAAGTCACACTATAACAAAAAGTAACAAAATGCAGGAATACAAAACTCATAATAAAAAAATCTAAGCCTGCTAGTGGCAAAAACAAACATTTTAGTGGACACCGGACTCAACTGCCCCGCAAAGATTAAGCCAGGCGCAGCCCTGCCTCGCTGCTGCCCACTGCAGCGCGCACAATGGACCAATCTCAAGAATTGTTGTCAATTAGTCACACAGACACAAAAACATAGGGAAATAGGATCCAGTTTGAAAAATACTTAAGTTAGGCTATACCTTAAGGTCCTGTGTACTTTTTCCCCCAATCACCCAAAACCCCCAAACGTGCACCAAATAGACCTAGTTTAACACAAATGCTTGTTTGATGTTTTGACAATAAAGAACTAATTTCATAATGGCCCATTTTCTTATGATACTTTTCACTCAGATGCTCATCAAAAAGAATCAAAGCTTTCTTCTGTCTTTTGAGGTCAAGTGTGCAGTTTGACTTAGGAATAGGCAACGATCAGCTGGCGGCAATGTCTCTTTAATGCTTGCGTTAATTAGCATGGCAGATTTGAGACTTGGTTGGGCATGAAATCTTTTCATGAAATCTTTTCATGCCCAACCGACTCAACAAACCAGCATATTGATTTGCAGATCTGTAAATAACCGTGTGTAGGAATAAAGTTGTTGCCACTGGCTCTGAAGGACATTACTGAGTTGTCTTTTCCTTTTTAAAGTTACGTAAGTAAGTACGGTATAAAGAAGTTAAAAATAAATTTTGCATATTTCCTTTTTTCAGCATAATAAAGTGTTGCATTATTGTAGTATTGATCATTTATTTATGTTATTTAGCCTATTAAAACTATAAAACTGTTTAAATGTTCTCCAGCTCATGTTTCAAAAAGGATTTTAATATTACTGGTCTATATTCTTTGAGTCAAACTTCGACACAGATTTTGTGTTGACATTGCTGAATATCTATGATAATTATTCATATTTAGTTTGCCTTACAAAACATTAAAGAGAACTCACGTGCGCAATAGACCAATCATGCCAGAGTTTGGCTTTTCAAAAGTGACAAGATGATGAAAAATTAATCAATTGACTTATTTTTCCTGCATTAAAAATGTGTCAATTATTGACCTTAACTTGGCAACAGGCTCCAACAGGTCACAACCTGTGCTACAGAAAGAGATTTCTGATTAACTATTGTTGCTTCCCCATTAATCACAGCGCAGTTGTGCAGCTCGTAATCTCCTTAACTAATATTATTGTCACGGCGTCTTATCAAAGGGATCTGTAATAAAGCCTTCAATTCAATAACAATCAGTGGGCTTTTACAGTTTTCACACCTCTTCCACAGCAAAGGCAAATTGGTTTCGATACACGACCATGTCACATTAAAAAGTCCTTGAGTGCTCCCGTGGATCACACACGCCCTTCAACCATCTGCGGCTTGACAGATCTCTTCAAAGGACGCCAGGAGAGAGGTGTGTCATAAATCCCAGTCTCAGCATCTCACCTGGAGCATTCGGAATCTACCTCTGGAAGAGACAACACCACACCTGGCAATTATGAAGGGACTAGCAGTGGATTTCTCTTTTGCGCTTCTTCTTCTGGTGGATTTGGCTCTGGCTCTCGCAGCGCAGCCCTTTCCTGGGATGCACCCAGACGCACTGCTCCGTGGGATGAGCAGCAGCCCCAGACGCACCGTGCATCGGCATCGGGCCACCGGGTTGCCCCTCTACATGATGCAGCTCTACCGGACCATGCTGACCGAT
>NC_060162.1:19010965-19096233 GCF_021292245.1 Micropterus dolomieu | reverse complement strand
ATGTGTCAATTATTGACCTTAACTTGGCAACAGGCTCCAACAGGTCACAACCTGTGCTACAGAAAGAGATTTCTGATTAACTATTGTTGCTTCCCCATTAATCACAGCGCAGTTGTGCAGCTCGTAATCTCCTTAACTAATATTATTGTCACGGCGTCTTATCAAAGGGATCTGTAATAAAGCCTTCAATTCAATAACAATCAGTGGGCTTTTACAGTTTTCACACCTCTTCCACAGCAAAGGCAAATTGGTTTCGATACACGACCATGTCACATTAAAAAGTCCTTGAGTGCTCCCGTGGATCACACACGCCCTTCAACCATCTGCGGCTTGACAGATCTCTTCAAAGGACGCCAGGAGAGAGGTGTGTCATAAATCCCAGTCTCAGCATCTCACCTGGAGCATTCGGAATCTACCTCTGGAAGAGACAACACCACACCTGGCAATTATGAAGGGACTAGCAGTGGATTTCTCTTTTGCGCTTCTTCTTCTGGTGGATTTGGCTCTGGCTCTCGCAGCGCAGCCCTTTCCTGGGATGCACCCAGACGCACTGCTCCGTGGGATGAGCAGCAGCCCCAGACGCACCGTGCATCGGCATCGGGCCACCGGGTTGCCCCTCTACATGATGCAGCTCTACCGGACCATGCTGACCGATGAGCGGGCCATGACCCCACCTGCCAACGTGAGCCACCACGCCGAGATGGACGACAACCCTGCTCTACACGAATCCGACTCTGTGATCAGCCTTGTCGCTAAGAGTGAGTATTCAACATCAGGGGAAAAAAATCTATTGTTTTTTTAATGGAGTTTGGTGTCATGGCATGGCTGTGCAGTTTTTTTTTCCCTATTATGCAGTGCATATGCGGGCTATATGTTTTTGTATTTAAAACATGGGGGAGCACTCTATTACAAATGGCATCATGTAAACATTATAAAAAATATAGACACCTTACCACAGCACATCCCTTTTGCAAAATGTTAAACATGTTCTTTAGGTTTCCTTTGACACTACAAGATGTGGAGGTTGATTTGTTTCACCCACCTTAATTTAATCATTTGTCTCATCAAACTTTGATTAATGTATTTTAATCAAAGGGTTGGGGTGGGGCGGGTAGGTGGGTGGGTGGGTGGGGGGGCTGTGACATTTGTAAGACCTGCCATATTCACTTTCACTGTTGCTTCTGTAAATATCATGAGAAAATAAGTTTTGCTGGTAAATATTTTTGCTAATCTCCTCTACAACTCATACATATTGCTAACCAATTTTCTTTCCTCTCATCTCTTTCAGGCTGCCAGCAGATTGGCAAGAGGTGGTCCATCACCTTTGACTTGTCCTCCATGTCTACAAGCGACAACGTCCAACTGGCTGAACTCCGCATCCGCCTGCCTTCCTTCACAGAGTCTTCCCGAGCCTTAGTGGACATCTACCACTCCCACAGGGGTCGTTGCTCCGGCATGCACTGCCCAGAGAACAGACACTTCCTGGGCCGCCTGAGAGCTCATCCCAGTGCGATGGTCTCAACTTCCTCCTGGAAGGTGTTCAACATGACGGAGATGCTCAGTCGCTGGCTGCAGCAGGAACACTCCACACAGAGGGCAGAGGAGCAGGAGGTGAAGGAGGAGGAAGAGCAGGAGCAGGAGGGAGTCCAACACCCGATAGCTGACCGAGTCATGATGGTGGTCTTCTCGAGGCAGTCCCTGGACAGCCAGCGATCGCCAACACTCATTCGCACAGCAGAGCACTCAAAGTACGTCAGCCTGGACAGGGAGCGGGCGACGGCCGGCTCCGGTTCTGAGACGAGGAGCCGCAGGGCCAAGAGGCACCACCAGACCCAGCAGCAGAGAGAGAAAGTGGCTGGAGCTGCTCCTGCCAGCACGGCCACACAGGAGGAGAAGGGTCCTCTCTGCAGGAAGGTGGATATGTGGGTGGACTTTGAGAAGCTTGGCTGGAGCGAGTGGATTGTCTATCCCAAACGGTACAACGCCTATCGCTGTGAAGGGAGCTGTCCTACACCAGTAGATGAGACCTTTACCCCAACCAACCATGCATACATGCAGGTAAGACTGAATTTTGTCACAAACTTCTTTACTTTTATAGTATTTACAGGATATAGCTAATAATACACTAGTTTCCTATTTAAAGAGATGTGTTCTAATCATTCTTTTTTTCTCCCCTCTTTCTCTCTCCAGAGCCTGCTGAAACTTCACCACCCAGACAAGGTGCCCTGTGTGTCCTGTGTGCCAACACGCCTGGCACCGCTCTCCATGTTGTACTTTGAGAACGGGAAGATGCTCATGAGGCATCATGAGGACATGGTGGTGGAGGAGTGCGGGTGCCACTGAGAATAAGACCTGAATACCTTTAGATAGACTGGAGCCACTGAGCCGTAGGCCCAGAAGGGTCTACAGCCACAGAACTGGGCTGCTCAGAGGCACAAAGTGGATAGATGTCCACAGGCACTTTTCAGATGGGACGAAGTCTGCTGCGATGCGGGAATGAAAGAAGGGAACTACTGTGTATCTGGACACAGCTCTCTAAATAGAGAATTATCTAGAAATACATTGGCGGTACTATTTGTAGGAGATTATGTGACCTAAGTTGTGTCTTAGATTGCAAGTGGGTGATGTATAATTCAGGTTTATATGGATTGATTTAGGTAAGGGACTGATCCAGTCCAGATGAAACAGGACAAAAGCACAATATGGTCACAGACTGAAGCACTATGCAAGACTCACAAAAACAGTTGTGCACAAGGCTTCTACAAACTGTTTAATGCTTGAATATGGAATTTTTTAAATGCCAATTAAATGATGAACGTAAAATGTCAGAATGGTGTAAGCTCTTTAACTTTACTGAGATGTTTGGGACACATTGTCCCATTTGTGTGTTTGCTATGCGATACAATAAATTATTTCTCTATCTTCAACAAAAGCGTTTGGTATTTTTTTATAACAGTGTTTATACAAGAGTTTTAAATTAAGCTGCTCATTTCACTTCACTTTTTGAGGTTAAAAAATGTTCAAAACATCAATGATAATGCCATAATAGACCATTTTCACAGTTAAGACTTGTTTTAGCAGGAAAAACATATGTAATTTATAAAAAAAAACAATAACGACTGCATTCATTTAGGTGTGCAAAGTGGTGTTATGCACGCTGACTACGTGGCAAAACTTACTGAGATACCTAAATGGAAAGGAGCCAACATGCCTGCTAAAATACGGGCATCTGACTGTTGTTTTTAGACAGAAAATGTCTAATGTCTAAAGAAAAGATCCCTATCTTTTAAGTATTCTTAAAAACTGACTGGTTGGTTTGGCAAATGTTTGTGTGGTTAAGTTCCCCTTGACTCTGCAAGGTGTATTAGCATATTTCAGCTCAGTTTTGGTTTTATAACCCCTAACTTTACTGTTCTAGTTTATACACTTTGGTCTCCAGCTACACAACCTATCCACCACCAAACAGCAGACCAACAAAGTTAGCTGGCCAGAAGTATGATTCAAAATGAATGCTTAAGTTGCTCTGTATCTGCTAGATGTGTATGTAAGCAACTGTTTGCTATCGGATTCACAGTGTCAACTTAAAAGGTGTTTAGTTTGTTTCTACTGCCACTAGGGGGCAGAAGAAACACATCAATTATAGCAAAAATAAGAGTTCCGTGACACAATACACCTCAGTAATTTGAATAAGTACAACATTGAATATTCAGTCATCAAATGAGTCAAATCACATAAAATATGAATGGTTTAATTTTAACAAGACTTACTTGTCAAATGTGAATTGTATCCATCAGTTAGTGTTGTTTTATACAAGTACAACACTTTAACACATATTAAGCATTACAAAAAAACAAAACATTTTCTTTTCAGAAATCTGAAAGTGGATTACAGCTTAGTATGACTAGGCTTCTCCTTTCAACTGATACTTTTATCCAAGTAAACAATAAAAGCGATGACAATGTTGGGAATCACTTTGTCCTTGTAGCTGACTCTCTTCAGATGTCCATTTCAAACAGGGAGTCTTCTAGAAAAAGAAAAGACAGTGCAGTTGAGTAGAGGGAAGAATTACAGAAACAAAAGCAGGATTAGCAGCTCATTTCCCTCGTTCACGTTTGAGAAATCCAGACACATTTACCTGCACTCTCCTCTGTATGCAGGTCGTGGTTGGTGTTATTGCTGGGAGTCTGTTCAGGCTGGTTTGTGTTGCTGGAGGAGTCGGGTTTGAGTGGCCGGGTGACTCCTGGGATGTCGGGCAGGTTGGGAGGCGTACGAGTCAGAGGAGACGTCCGACACTGCAGGAGGAACTTCCTGTCGTAGATGATTCTGGTACCTGCAGGAGATGGCAGCAAAGGGAACCAAAGTTACTTATTACCAATATTTTGCAATGCCAAACAAATGACAGTATAGTAGCTGGAAATTTCAAGTGATCAGTATTTGCAGAAGCTGTGTTACTTTAGTGGAAAAGTTACTAATATCAAACGTTTAGTTTTGGCTACTATACCACAGTCAGTTTTACTTAAAAATAAGTTCAAATAAAATTAATCTGCTAACCTTGATATTTAACACTTACTAGTTGAAATGGAAATAAAAATACAGAATCATCAGCTAACATCCACATTGTAAGTAAATACAAAAAGGATAAAATAAAGCAAACCAAACTAAAATATAAAAAATTCTAACAGTTGTAACTACTTGAAAACAAAATAATATAACCAACATTAAACACTGGTTGACAAGGAAAAAAACCTTTCAATTTAATAAAATCAAACTAAACTAAAGGAAAAGGACAGCAACATTTAATCTACTGCGTGTGTATGTGTGTATGTATACAGTTGTGCCTTTACTGTATACAGTGTCCACACATAACCATGACTAACGACCTTTTGTCATCCATATCGGTGACGCTGACACACTTTCACTGACCCAGTTCTGTTTTATCTGTATAAAGCTGTCCCACCTGGTAATGTTACAGAACACAGTATCAGTTCAAATGAACATGTGCACTCTGCGTCACCTTTCTCACAACCACAGAAGGAAAACATTTTCTGCTTTAGTTTTCTCAACACACAGATTTCACAAGGTCTCAAGCTTGCAGATGTTTGAGTAAAATATTGAACAAATGAGCCAAACTGTTCGGTGTGTAGATGACAGTGGGACTGACTTTTACTCTCTGTAGTTGGTTGTTGTTGGTGCTGAGAACTAGTATTAATATCCATCCAGTTTCCTTGTTGACTGAAGTTGACTAGTTTTTAAAACTTTTTTTTTTTGGTTTCCTGCATTGTCTCCATTATTAATCTATATCAAAAATGATATCCAATAACATTTTATGTAATTTAGTTTATCGTAGAAAGCTAAAATAGAGATGAGTGTATTAAAGTTTGTAATTTTTTTTAGCAACTTTCATGTATCCACAAACAAATATGTTGCAAATCCATAAGTTAATTATTAGCTCATTATTCCCCTATTTAATATATCCAGACCTTGTGCAGCCCACATAGTAAACATGTTGCTGCAGCTCAACATCAGACTGCTGTAATAACAAGACTATAAATAGGATATGACAGAGCCGGGCCTATATTTGACCATACTGTCATTGATTATGTGAGTAATCTACAGCTACAGGCTGCTGACACTTAATTCAGAAGTCTGCTGTTCATAATTGAGTGTTTCTAAAACCTATGTTAAGTTTATTCACATAAAACTTGCTGGACCAAGTACAGTCTCTGATTGTTAGAGACTTAGCATACATACATAGAAATACTACATGACGCCATGAAGACCAAAATGAATGCATGAAATATTGATTGACAACAGTTTAGCACAATCATTCCATTGGTTTGAAGACAGGGAGAGGTTCTTCAGATTGTCTGCCTGTCCAGAGGCAAAAACAATCATATATATAGTGAAAAGGGCCGTGCAATGTGCTACACTGAAGGGATTTGGAACAGAGGATTACTCTAGTCCTTTAACCCTGGTACCTGGTGGTCTTTAGCCTTCACAAAGCACCAACACTGTCAAACATTAACAGGACAGCACAACAGAACTGTGGACAATACCTATAGCCTGGCTTTCAGAAGAGTTTCCCTTACCATGTACTGTTTTCATGCCACAATAACTAAGAAAACGACCTTTTAACTCACATTAACAATTCACTTAGTCTCTGTAGTGTCACAAAATCTAAATCGAAGGTGCAATCTTTATGTGTAACCCATTCACTGATAGGATGGACAAGCATCAGGGTGTATTCTGGGTCTTAATCACTTATCTCTATGACACTGCCTATCTCCAGCTCAAGGCTTTAAACAACATTAGAAAAAACTCTGTTATGGTCCTTGTGTCTTTTTGTGTACCATCCCCCTTTTCTTAAACATTTTTCTAGTAATTCCTAATCACATTTAAGTTTTGTGGAATCTTTGTTTTCCTATTCTGACCACTGACCAAACACCCAGTGCATCGTTACCTCCCGGTGTAGTGCTGAACAGAGTCCCTCCGGGCGTCGTGGAGTAATCCTGGGGCATGTGCGCAACATCGTGGATGGTGACCCGCCTGACGGCCGGGATATCCCGGCTCCTGGAGGTCTGACCTGCCGCTGACATCTCTCACACCACCGACTGTTTGTGCTACTCAAAACTTCACAGACGGGGGAAGTTGTTTCAAGTGTGCCGCACAGTGTTGAGGGACGTTTTACAGTCAGATCACAGAAAACTTCCCTTGCGCCTCCACGTGCTGCGAGAACATCCAAAACAACCTAGGCACCGCCTTCAAAGCCACACGTGGAGCAGAAAGCTGTGATTGGCTGAAAACAGGGGGCGTCACAAAACGAGACTTCTTCATGTGACCAAAAAAAAAAAAGTGTCTGTAGTCTTAGCAAAAATACAGTACAGCCAAATCAACCTCTGCATTTATGTAAGTGTATTTAAGTATATTATAAACATATATTGAAAATACAGTAATATATGAGTTACATTTCTATCAAATCCCTCTTATAAACCTAACAAATCTATTAAGATCTTTCCAGGAGACCTTCTAGGAACATATATATATGTTAACATATGTCTTGGCCTCATGAAATAAAGCATTACTTAAAAGAGATTTCATATGAGGTACACATACCCCTTTAAACTTACACTGGATACACAATCTATGAAGGAATATTAAAGCAAAATACATCCAAAAAGGCTGCACTCATTTCCCTTATTACAAAAACACAACAAAACATTTATGTCACATCTTTGTTTATTAATTCTTGTAAATGGTTTGAGCTGGTGTACAGGGTAAGATGATCTATACATATCTTCATGTCAAAATTATTCTGACTGAAAGGCTTGTATACATATTCACGTTTGTTTATCCTCTCCTCCAGGACAAATACAAAAGAAAAGAAAACAAGTGGTCATAGCTACAAAGCCTCTACATTCCCCATGATGTGGGCGTTGGCCTAGTCTAGGTAATGCTTAAAGAACATCCATAACAACTCTATGAGGGTGCATAGCATTCTAATTAAATATATTTTGTCATATATTTATACATATATTTTCATAAAAACATATTTTTTTGTGCATGTGCGCAGTTGCATTCCTTAGGATAGAGTAATATGATATTGCGTTTACATTGTCATGTATCCATTCTAAAGGAGTATAGGTGAGCTCTAT
This sequence comes from Micropterus dolomieu, assembly GCF_021292245.1. Classification (NCBI taxonomy): domain Eukaryota; kingdom Metazoa; phylum Chordata; class Actinopteri; order Centrarchiformes; family Centrarchidae; genus Micropterus; species Micropterus dolomieu. Next base: position 19,088,581 of record NC_060162.1, on the reverse strand, counting down.
TCTTCGCAACAGTTAAAATTTTACAATACTTTTTTTTTTTTTTAATACATCGTCATAGGTTACACGTCCTCTCAAGTCACAAAACGGTAAAAACGGTCTCTCTTCTTCCCCCTGGTCCAACAAGCACAATCTCACACACTCACACACACTTTACATACCGGTGTAACACAAACATGGTAGAGTTTGAATTTATCAAAAAAACTAGAGAAATAAATTTGATTCCCCTCCAAAAAATGGATTCAAATCATTTGATTTTGGGGGGTGGGGACCTGTGACTAGTTCACACTGCAAATCCAAAATCATGTTTGCAAAAATCCACCTCAGATTTCCGTTAAAATAATACTACCTCATAGATAACTTCTCAGGCAAAGTGTACATTTCCTCAAGATTTATCAATATCTGGTCTTTTGCGTGCAAGCTAAACAAGGGGATAACGGCTCGCAAGTTAAAGTTATGATCCTTAAGATTTTAGTCTTGGCTGATTTGGTGACACCTGTGGTTACTGGTGGTAACAAGTGTGATTTTTCTTAACAGCAAACACACTTTGAGAGGCAACCTGTCTGGATTTTAGAAATACTTAATACTACTATCTTCCCTGACAAAGCCCTACCCTTTCATATGTTTCTGATTATCCCCCCCCAAAAGATTTTCTCACATTTAATTATTGGTGCCATTTACAATATTTTCTGTAAATTGAATCTTCTACATGATAATCTAAATACGTTTCACATTTTTAGTGGCTACTATAGCCTTGATGGCTTCTTTACCAGAAAGGACAAAGAAGAGCAACTTGTGTAAAGCACAACCAAACAAACTGCATGATAAGATTCATCATGAAGACTAAAGAATGCAGCCAACAGGGTCATCTGACACGGTAATACTGATTGAATGCTGTCTTGCACGTTACTTGAGACACGTTTATTTTTGTTGTCTGCATCATAAAACTGCTAGTATATAGTGTAGAGTCAATTTCCCATGCAAATATATTGAATGGCTGTTGTAAAAAGGATCTTAAGGATTATGAATCACACAAGAACACCACAAGATTATGTCGTTGATTTTCTTTAAAATGCCTAAATCCAACCTCTTTCTTGTGCCGATACAGTAGAAGATGATAAATATCGACTATCTAATACATTAACACAAAGAGGGAGTCACCCGCCTCCATCATCCACAAGCTTTTTGACACATGTAAATAAAAATAGAGGTTGTCTTGTTTGGTGGGTCAAAAATGGAAAACACTGTAAGGACTGTGTTTTGGCAGCCCCCGCAGGCAGCTGCAAACAGTGAAGAGAAATTAGCTTTACATTCATTAAATTAAACTGTCTTGTTTTATTTGGTGTACGTCTTCGTCGAGGGAGTAACGCTTCACTGTGGTTCATTTCTGTTCATCACTATTTGAAATGAATTTGGATACACACAACTGACGGAGACGTTTGCCTCTCAAATGCACATTTGCATGCGCAGGGCAAAGAACTCAGTGGTTACTGGCCACATACTCAATACTCTGTGTCCTTTATTTGGTCTTAATTTAATCAAAGAGATTCCCACCACAAACACACACACACACACACTTACACACAAACCATCCTGCTTCATACGTCTACCCCCAAACCCCCCGTGCATCCCCATCCTGCCCGCTCACTTTGTGTCCCGCACTCGCATTTGAGAGGAGGACTCAGAACTTAAAAACGGAAATATTTTGATTCTGACAGAGCAGAACTGAAAACCTGAGTGGAGTAACAGTGGAAAACATGTGATATGTAATAAACATGTGCTATATCGGATGAGGCTCTCGTGTGCACGGACTGGGCATGGAAAATATGTGCATTTGTGTGTGATGCGTAACTAATGTGTTCATTCGCTCATCCAGGCTACAGTAGCATTTACAGTACTTAAAAATATTGTCTTTTGATTTCCAGGAAATGTCTGCTACTATGATATGACCCTTTCATTGTGCTGCCGTCAGGTTTCTGCATAAAGTAAGTGTTTCAGAGATGAAGAGAACAAGTGGTGTTTTACAGTGATGCCACCGTTTTTAGTTTTTTTAAATTGTGAAACATTAACAACAACTACAACTTAATAACTCAGAGAACAAAAATGGAGTTAGGTGGTGTCCACCTTACGGCAGCAGCAAACTCCTTAATAGGTATTAGTTTATTAAGTGAAAATATCCTGGTTCATATTTTGCTACTTTTAGTGCTGAAAAACAAATAATCCCTCCCAGGCCTCCACAGTCTCACACGCTACAGATGAGTCTGATCTTGCATCAGTGTATCCTCTCTGACTCATTCACATGAAGGTCGATCTGTCCAATGCCAAACTCGTTTGCTGTTCATCTGGATGAAGTTTCTGTCTTCACTGAGGAGTTCAGTCATTAACACCGTTCAGTTTCAAATCCTTAAGTTAAGTATTATTGCTGTAGCAGACTCCAGAAACGATCTGACACTCGGCCCAGGCAATAATTGTTTGATGATGTAATGTGTTTCTGATTATGTATGTGTATATGGACAGGTGTGTGTCTGAGTGTGCTTTTGTTCGAATATGAATGTTTTTGTGTCTTCACAGTTCACGAGTCTGGGGTCAGTGTTAATAAGACAATCACAGTGCTACCTGTCTGTCCTCGCTGCACAGTTACCATCACCATCACATGTCGTAGTGGCATCGTGCTGTTTTACACTTCGTTTAACCGGAAACCCTCCAAATCTCTACATCCTCACACGAATCAGATCCTCCAACGATTTCTCCACTTCATTCACTGTGTTTCAAATGAATGAACCGGAAATTTGACAGTGAGGCCCTACAGTCGTTGCAAACAGATAAAGAGGGAGCACACACAAAGTTTATAACATTTTATGGAGTAGCTATAGTTGCCGATAGAGTGGCCTGTGATTTTTACTGCATATTGACTGAGGCTACTGATAAAGATCATGAGTTAAAGTGATGTGCGCAACAGGGAGGAATAACGGAAGCAGGTTGAAAAGGTCAAAAGGGAGGGAAAAGGCTGATCTTTGTGTTGTAGAGCCGCAATAAAGCAATCAACCCCTTTCCGAAGAAAACATTCCCCATGTCTGAAAAACACATTTCCCCTGAAAACACAAGGGGTTAAAAGAGCTTCAGCTCCCTATCCAAGGGCCGAACGACGCTTGACACCAAGGTGGACGGGTTTCAAAGGAACGAATAACGAGAAAGTAGCTTCATCCACAAACGGAAAAAGACGCTAACGCACGCAGACAGGAACACTCACCAGCAGGGGAGCACAGCGGGCTTTTCATTCCAGCACTGAGCACACCATGACATCACAGGGGCGGCGAGCCAATCATGAGGCAGGGCTCTGCGCCAAGCCAGAAGCAAGAAACACATGCGGTAGAGAAGAAGACACGCACACATACGCACACATACACACACTGACACATGTCCACGTAGCATAGAGTGCATATATCACATTGAGAATAATAAGGGAAAGGGTCCAGTGAAAAGAAGCAGTAGGCTCAGCAGAGGCTTAGCTGTATACAGAACCATCCATCCAGGGACTTCTTTTTGGCTGTTGTGTTATTAGACTCAACTTGCTTGCCACTCCAGTTTAGGGGGGTGGGGTGGGGGGTGGGGGTCCTTAGAATGGCCTGTTTGTCCCAAGCGTGGGCCAGCCCCGTACCTTGTACCCCTTCAGTTTATAGATAATGACAGTTCAAAAGGTCAAAGGGCATGCACCAGCAGTCATCATGCGATTACAGTTCACAGGAAGCACTTTTTGTTGCTTTTTTTTCTTGGTTTGTTTTACTGATATTTATGGGGTTTTTTGTAAAAAAAAAAAAAAAAAAAAGAAAAAGAAAAAGAAAAAAAAGAAAGAATCATCATGCCTTAGTCTAGCTGATATTTTTCTTTACAAATGTTATAAAACTACAAGTTGAACTCCTCTTTTTTACCCCCATCTGTCTCTTTTCTTTTGTGGTGCTCCATGGTCACACGTTGAGGATGATTCTGTGTTTGTCATTTTGTGGTTTACACTTCTTAGTCTTTGTCTTACTCGTCCCTTGCTCATTTTCCTCTGCGGTCTGGTTGTGTTTTTGTGGAGGATGGTTTGGCAGTGGCTTTCCGGTCCTAGAAAACAGAGAGAGGCAACATTAACACACGTTAAAAGACAGGCTAAATGACTTCGGCCTTCCAAAAAATATATATATAATCAAAGTGCACTGAATACCAAATCTAGGGTTTTAATTTTGAACATAAATAAACAGAACAGCATGTGGGAGAGTACTGAGCTCTAATGTGTTGCCATACAGGCTTCTTTCCAAGCACTGGGATGCACAAGTGCTTGTTGTGTTTCCCGTACCTGGAGGACTGGGTAGTATGTGTATTTCAGTGTTTAACTCTCCGCAGACTGGTGCGCTGCACTGACTGAGCGCCCTTTCTCACATCCACCCCCACCTAGAGCAAGGACGGAGGGAGGAGGGAAGGAAACAACACTCGGACGAGTTAACTGCCGAAGCCTCAACATGTAACCAGAGCAGGAAACTAACTTGTCTGTCCACCGGCCAGCCACTGTGGCTCACTGCAGCCCCCAAATTCACCAGCTGTCACTGTTCTACATTCAGCAATTTGTCAGCCAATCAGGTTGGAAGAGATCATTTCCAAAACACTTCACTGCCTCAGGCACATTGTTCGATATATCAAATCAGTTTACAAATGTGCACACATTTTGCCAATGAAGACAATCATGAAAGATGGCGATGTCTCACTTTTCAACTCTCATTTTGTACAACTAGGTCTTGCAGCTTTTAATATATCAATGTCTTTAATATATGAATATCTAATTTCATTTTTTTTAGAGTCCAAATTATCATTAACTCTGACTCATAGTTGTCAAATCTAATGCCAATAGGGACACAATACTTTTAACCAACATTTGGCTGGTGGCTGCCGTTAATTTCCTACCCTTTGTGCCAGGCTATGTGACTGTTTCACAGTGAAATGCTGCCTGCCTGGGTTTACAGAGTTTGTGTGTGAATATGACTCAGCGTAAATGATGAAAACACGACCGACAGACTCACCTTTCGAGCAAGCTGGTTTCCGTGTTCAGAAACAAACTGCGCCTCAGCAGCATAGTCCTCTTTCTCCTCTCTCTGTAAAAAAACAACAAACACAATTAACATATAAATAGCAGGACATAGTGTTCATATTTCTACAACAATATTGTTTGCAAGCAGAAAAGTAAACCATAAAATCGGACATGGCAGACATTTCCCATGTGTTGCACCTCACAATGCATCATTCTGTTGCTGTTCTGATACTTCATCAAAATAATCAATTTTGATGATTGCTGAGTGAGGCTAAAATTATTGATGGTCATGAGTAAATCAAACTGAATGACTGTCTTCCCATCTTATAACTCAAAAAAGAAGGAATGGACAAAGATGTTCCCTCTCCAGGCGCAGGAAGCAGCAGGGGGTCGGTGTGGCAACCTGACCTGGCCCCGCCTCTGCTCCTGCTCCCATGCACGTTGGCCCGCCTCCTGGTCAGAGAAGCCCAGCCCCCTGTCAAAGGGCTGCGTGCCCTGCAGGAGGCGCCCACGCAGCACATAAGAGAAACCCGTGTCACACACCGGAGTCAGCAGAGCCTCCTGGGCCACGCGCAAGCCTGGCCCGCTGTCGCCACGTCCCGATGACACCGAGCCCACCCAGCCCTGCAGGGAGTCCCTGTCTGGTAAGTAGGGTTGAAATGCGCCGCCTCCGACCACTCTGGAGAGCAAAATACAAGTAAAGCAAAGCGAGAGAGAAATAAATAAAAAAATAAACAACAAAGTGAGACAGGAGAAACAGTATGTTGCCATTTTGAGTACAAATAATGGAAAACAACACACAATATAATCAGATTTGTGACGTACCGGTTATCTCCATTGTGCTCCGCAGCCCGACTCAGTCCCAACATCTCACACCGCTGGGCATACACCTGCTGGCCTGCAACAACAGAAATTCCTTCCACTGAACCCATCCCAACACCTCCCCCACCATATGCTCCTCCTCCTGCTGCGAGGGACTCCCCTCTCCTCTTATCCGACCTCTGACCTCCCAGCTGGCCATTTAGGTTGACCTTGGGAACGGCGCCACTGGCCCTCACCCTGTCCCTTTCTGCCAGTGCAGTTGCTGGCTCCTGTGGTGCCTCCTCCTCCTCAACCTCCCCTTCCTCATCCTCCTCCTCCTCCTCCAGCTCCATGATGGAGCCGCTGGCCCCGCTGGCACCGCTGCTCGGGCGACCCAAGCTGCAGGGAAGGGAGAGCGTGGCGCCCTCTGAGTCGTCAGCCCGACTGCTGCCCTCTAGCGATGAGTCCTCCACCGTAACCAGCGAGGGGCTGACCCCTGCTGGCCACACCTGAACGTCCGACATCTCCATTAATGTGTCTTCTTCAGTGGTGGCAATAGGGGCACACTCGAGGCTGGAGACTTCCTGCCAGTAGGGCTCTATGCCCAGTGGAGAAGGCAAGCTGTACTGCATGGAGGCCGGGGACAGCAGCTCATCCTGCACCAGCCCATAACCTGGAGGGAAGACAGGGGCGAGACAAGAGAAAGACTAACACCACGCAGGCACAGCCAGGGAGAGGATGGGGAGGTGGTGGATCGACTGTTTCTCCAACCTATGAGGAAACAGTGGGGCTCAGCCCTGTCCCAATACACCAGGAAAGAGACTAGTTCGTCTTTACTAAGCCACAAATTTAGATTAAAGCTGGGGTAGGCAATTTATTTCAGAAGCCTTTTTTGTTATATTAATTAAATTGTCTTTAACACCAATCAATCAATCAACAGTCAATAAATCAAATGCTCTAGCACAAACATTAAAATTTTTTTGACTATCTGTAGCTGCTGCAATCATTTCATTAGGTCCGAATGTAGGGACAGGTGGATACTTTCAAAATCTAGCTGTCACGTGCTAGTTCTCCAACGTTGCCTACACCAGCTTTAAGATATACTTTAATCCATTTTAGGTGTAAAAAGGAAGATATACTGATCCTGAACCAGCCACATGACTCCAATAAATCCAAGCCAGTGTGTTTTATACCACTTTCAGTTTGAAAGGCAGAACACAAGAACAATACTTGTCTTTCATTCTGAAACCAGCTTCCTTAGGTTATTATCATTGGGACACAGCCATACGAGTGAGGCGAGGGTCAAAGGGGTTTGGTGCATCATCCATTGCCTGTGAGGTGAATGATGGAGGGCTCTGGTTTACTGCCAGGTAAGAAAGTGAATCTGCAGAACACAACACTGCGTTCCTTGATAAGTGAAAAAAAAAAAGGTGAATCTAGAGTTATTTAGTGTATTGATTGTGGGGTTGGCACGATATCAGCTTTAGTAACACAGTATCATCTGAGGAAAGTGCTTCAATTGGATTTTAGAATCCTGATTGTTACTGGAGCTCACAAGCTCATGTCCATAAATACATTTGGATTTACATACAGCTAAGGAAATTACAATACCGGTATTTAAATGAGGAACTGCACATTTTAAATCTGGCCCTCACAGATACGTGTTCAGACAAAAATCATTTAAAATTTTTTCTTCTTTAGATCTGGTGTTGACCAATAAAGGCAGAGGCTGGGTGCTGTACTTTTTCTACGGTATCCCAGCAGCCTTGATAGAAAAAGCAAAGCTGTAATAAATCGTCTCTATTATCGTTCCAACCCTTGTCACACGCTGCAGATTCTGCAGAGGAAAACGCAAGGGACTGCCTTCTCCTGTAGTTACACATCAGAGTCATGCATTTGTATGTCTGCACCCCAAGCACCCAAATAAAGGTCAGTGTACACAAACACACCCACACACACACACACACACCCATATGTGCGCACATTAATACACACACATTAGACATACCTATTATGTTTAAGGACTTTATAAAGTTTAACATATAATCAAATCACCTGGTTACAGCATGTTTTATTTTGTTATTCAGTAAACCTCTTAAAATCCAGGAGGACTTCATTGTTGTAAATGAATAAATGATATTGTCTGGATATCAAACAGTATTTAACACTTTTTTACACCTAAAAGTAATAATCATTGTATAAACAAAATACTTTTTTTATCTGTTCAGTATTTGACAATAAACTGTTGCTCTACTTTGGTTGTATTAGCAAGACGTCATACACTGCAACAACACAAGCAGAATACACAAGGACACACACAAACACACTATCAAGTACACAAACACACATTATATTAATTTCAGGGAAAACAAGTATGTGGTATGTTAATTATGTGATTTATATTCATATCAAAATCTATATCTATAGTCCATGATAATCAAGGACCATATAATGTTATCTCTGAAACTTAATATTCATTTACTTTCAGTCTTTTGATATACAGTCTGGACCTTGATCACTTTTATTTATTTTATTGTATTTTTTTCAGCTGGTGTTTTTTCCTTTGTTCACTTTTAATTATTTGACTGAGAGGCATTTTGATTAATCTATTATCAAAGGTTAACAAAAAGACATGGTTAAATTAAATTAATATTACAATAAATGAATTAAAACTATTAAATTAAATAAATATTGAAACATATTCAGTATTTAATATAAATGTTTTTGATAACATTTTTGCACCAATGAGTTCAGATGAATGCAATAAAGTGAAATTGAACAATAAAGGAGTACTTCACCCAAAAATTAAAATTACGATGCGTTCACACTATTCACATTCTAACCCTAATCCACCAAGGTGTGATGCCACCTTATGTATCAAGCTGAAAGGTTAAAACCACAAAAATCTGAAAACTATGTAGAGGCTGCGATGAGGCTTTCAAAGCAAAACCCAAGGTGTGAGCACAACCATAAGGTGTTATGAGAATCTTTTCTGTTTAACTTTACAGCCAGTTTTTACAAATTTACTTTGTTAAAATATTGCTTGCATTAAAATGTTGTGATTATAAGCTAGCAAATTAGGTGTAGACAGAGACAAAGGGGATTTGTTTATAGGAATCAATTAATTACAATCAATGAATGAATAGCAATTTGTGTCACTTTGAGGCTATACATCGACAACTGTATTTCACAATTCATTTCAAACTACAACTGTGGAAAGTATTAAGAGGTAAGAGGCACACTGTGCAATCTTAATTAAGCTTAACTTGATTCTCTGAGAGGTTTATTGCACTATAATGTTTTTACATTTTTAGATAAGCTGACATACAGTATTTCACAAAAGTGAGTACACCCCTCACATTTTTGTAAATATTTGATTAAATCTTTTCATGTGACAACACTGAAGAAATTACAATTTGCTACAATGTAATGTAGTGAGTGTACAGCTTGTATAACAGTGTAAATTTGCTGTCCCCTCAAAATAACACACCACATTGCCATTAATGTCTAAACCGCTGGCAACAAAAGTGAGTACACCCTTAAGTGAACATGTCCAAATTGGGCCCAATTAGCCATTCTCCCTGCCCGGAGTCATGTGACTCTTTAGCTTTACAAGGTCTCAGGTGTGAATGGGGAGTAGGTGTGTTAAATTTGGTGTTATCACTCTCATACTCCCTCATACTGGTCACTGGAAGTTCAACATGGCACCTCATGCCACAGAACTCTCTGAGGATCTGAAAAAAAGAATGGCTGCTCTACAAAGACGGCCTAGGCTATAAGAAGATTGCCAAGACCCTGAAACTGAGCTGCAGCATGGTGGCCAAGACCATACAGCGCTTCAACAGGACAGGTTCCACTGAGAACTGGCCTCGCCATGGTCGAACAAAGAAGTTGAGTGCACGTGCTCAGCGCCATATCCAGAGGTTGTCTTTGGGAAATAGACGTATGAGTGCTGCCAGTATTGCTGCAGAGGTTGAAGGGGTCGGGGGTCAGCCTGTCAGTACTCAGACCATATGCTGCACACTGCATCAAATTGGTCTGCATGGCTGTCATCCCAGAAGGAAGCCTCTTCTAAAGTTGATGCACAAGAAAGCCCGCAAACAGTTTGCTGAAGACAAGCAGACATGGATTACTGGAACCATGTCCTGTGGTCTGATAAGACCAAGATAAACTTATTTGTTTCAGATGGTGTCAAGCGTGTGTGGCGGCAACCAGGTGAGGAGCACAAAGACGAAAAGTGTGTCTTGCCTACAGTCAAGCATGGTGGTGGGAGTTTTATGGTCTAGGGCTGCATGAGTGCTGCCGGCACTGGGGAGCTACAGTTTTTTTAGGGAACCATGAATGCCAACATACTGAAGCAGAGCATGATCCCCTCCCTTCGGAGACTCGGCTGCAGGGAAGTATTCAAATATAATAACGACCCCAAACACACCTCCAAGATGACCACTGCCTTGCTAAAGAAGCTGAGGGTAAAGGTGATGGACAGGCCAAATATGTCTCCAGACCAAAACCCTATTAAGCATCTGTGGGGCATCCTCAAACGGAAGGTGGAATAGCACAAGGTCTCTAACATCCACCAGCTACGTGATGTTGTCATGGAAGAGTGGAAGAGGACTCCAGTGGCGACCTGTGAAGCTCTGGTGAACTCCATGCCAAAGAGGTTTAAGGCAGTGCTGGAAAATAATGGTGGCCACACAAAATATTGACACTTTGGGTCCAATTTGGACATTTTCACTTAGGGGTGTACTCACTTTTGTTGCCAGCAGTTTAAACATTAATGACTGTGTGATGTGTTATTTTGAGGGGACAGCAAATTTACGAGTTTTACACTCACTACTTTACATTGTAGCAAAGTGTCATTTCACTTTTGTGAGATATTGTACGTGTTTTACAGAAATAACCCATGTTAAATATATACAGTAAGCCATTTAGGTCTAGCTATGAGCAGAAAACAGATTAATCAGAGCAAATAATCTGAAGCTTACCAGCACCTGAAAATGAAAACTTCTTCTAATGTAATCTATCTACAAAGTATGTTTTACTGGGTGAAATACCTCTTTACTATATAAGTCATATTCTGTCAGAGTTTTTGTGCTAACAGACTAAAATGTGAGTAAGCTTGTGTGTGAGTGTTTCTGGGATGGTACAGGGCCAGGGGGATGAGAGGCGGCGTCAGATTGAGATGAATGGGGAGGAATGAGAGTTAGAATGAGTTAAGATGAATCTGGGTTAGCCTTTCCCTTCACTCCTGCTATTTAAACAAAACACACACACACACACACACACACACACACAGGTGTCAAAGGCACAGGATGTAGTGAGGCACAAATAAACTCCACAAAGTTTGCCATGGCAAAAGAAAAAAAAAAAGGACAACACGCTACTCACTTTATCACTGTACACACATACAATACTGCACTCATATTGAAATACAGATGAGGAAGACACGCACTTTTGGCACACAGTGAGCCGAAAATGTACAGAGATAATCACACACACCCAAAACCAATACAAAAGCACACCTCACAGCAATATCCCTGCTAGCAGATAACGTACAGGCAATGTTAACAGTGAGTTTGTCATCAGACTTGGGCAAAACAGTTTATGAAAATCAAACTAAAATATCTGGATTTAGATCATTTTATTAAAATAATTTATTTTACATTGACATGTAGTAACTGCGAACCTTAACTGCACAAAACATTTATTTTCTTTATAAAATGAGGGAATAAGAATAATTTGCAGTTATTTTGCCCATGAGTGAAAGATGACATGTCACAGCAACAATGAATGTTACGTGCTGCGTAGCTGAGTTGTGTTACAGCGGCAAATTATACCATTTATTTTTACAGAAAAGGAAAATGAAAACCCATTTGTTTGTTTATATATCATTAAAAACAAGACTGAAATACACCCATTGGACAGAGAAAACATTTTACACTGTGAAGAAAATATACATTAAAAGCATGCCATGCACATAAAGATGTCAGAGTCAAAAACAGCAAACAGCAAACTTTATTTGGTTTTGGGAAACACCTCATTCACAAGTCCCAGTAACTGTACAGACAAAACACGTCTTACATAGACCTGGCTCAAAATTTATTTTAAGCTATTTTGACGTATCTAAAGCATTAACTGTGCCTAATTTATCTTGCAAGGTATTTCAAACACTTAAAAACAAGACAAAATATGCATACACGTAAATTCCTTGCAAGCTAAACTAAATTTTTTTGACTTTCTTTGAATATTAGCAAATTCAGCTACATATTACCTAAAGCCCAGGTCAGAAACATTCACACACACACACACACACACACACACACACACACACACACACACACACACACACATACACACACAGATACTATAACAGCAAAGCATGCAGCATGCACATGCACAAACTGTAGTACACACACAGAGCTGGATTGAGAGAAGGAGGAGAGGGTCCCGCTCGACTAAACGAGAGAGGAGCGCAGGAAAACAAGATGACAAGAGAGGAGGAGGCCCAGAGGTCAACATGAGGTCATATGAGGTCAGAGGTCGGACAGGAAGAGCTGTGAGGAAGAAGAGCAGGAAAGGGGAGGAGGAGGAGGAGGAGCAGGGCGGCTGGGCAGCAGATATGACATGTCATAGGTTCAGAGACAGACTGAAGGAAGGACAGAGAGTGATTATCCTGAGCTAAAGACAAAATTTCAAGACCACTACAGTGCTGCAGATTTGTTACAATATCCGCTGTTAATAAAGCATAGTCAAAAGTGAAATTCTGTCTTGTTCTCAGGGAAAGAAAGAGAAAGAAAGACAGACAGAAAGAAAGAGGGAGGGATAGAAACAAGGTATGAAGGCCCAGAACACACTATCATCTGTGTACTTGCGCCACTTTTGACTAGTGTTTCCATCCCAGACACACAAACACACACGCACGCACAAACGCACAAACACACACACACACGCACACACACACACACACACACACACACACACACACACACACACACACACACACGTCTGTGTACACACAGAAGAACATACACACATATAATCTTAACAATCTCAATCATCTTTAACTGGCAATCAGGAATTACCCATATGTTAAGTGTTGCCTTGTTTGGCCTTAAAAATATCTCCTTTAACCCCAAAAATCCTGTCAGTAATAACAAGTAATAACAGTTATCCTCGTTTCTCATATTAAGTATGAAGAATCAGAACCATCATGTTCAGGGCTCAAGTATGACATGTGAAAAACTGTAACTGAAAAATAAAAATGACTTGTGCCCCAGTGAGGAATGCACAGAGGCGGTGTTAGTGCATGCTGCAAAAAGGCCGGGTTCATGGTGGGAGAATGACACCATTCCTCAGACCTCAACACTATTTGAGATTCATCATCATTATCACCATCATCATCATCATGTCATGAGCAGCAAACCACCATGCAGCCCGAGTTCAACTTCAACTTACCCCTCCTGAAAAACGGGGGTCTAATAACTCGTGGCTTGCGCACTAGGCGCGGTGGCCTTGTGTCCGTGACCTCTTGTGGAGCAACAGAGACAAGGTGAAACGGCTGTTACCCCACACTCAAAGGGAAGCAGGGAGGTTTTCAGAGGTGGAAAGTAAATGAGACACAGTTCACCTTGTTGTGCTGAAATATTCTGTCAGAGTTTTTAAATTAGTAAATACCTCCTGCAGGAATCATTGCGAAATTAGCGCAGAATCATTCTGATGAAGTTTCAGATGTTTGTTCAATGAATATTCTTGTAAATATTCAGAATTTTTAATTTTAATAAAAAAAATCCCTTTGAACCATTAAATGGCTATTCCTCATGATTCATCATATACAGTATATATATATATATATAAACACTGCACTTGGCAGTAACTGACTTCACTTGCAAAATCTGTTTGAGCAGGAAATTCCTGTAAACTTTCCATTTCTGATCATAACAGATCATCATGGAACAATCAAACAAACCTTAACACCAGTCTTGCCATGAATAGGCTGAGTATACATTCCACATTTTACAGTTATTTCATCTTTCATTCACCCTAAAACTCACTTATGTCACTTAACATATCTTGAATGGAGAAGACTCTTCATCCTTAAAACAACATGGATTCATAACTCGCTGTAGAAGAGAAGTGAAAATGATCTACCCTTGGTGAGAGATTGTTTTACTAGCTTTAAGGTGACAAGGTGTTAATTTAAACAATAAATGCAAGATGAAATCATATCTTGTTGAAGAGCATTAGCACATTGTTTTGCTGTCTAAATGTAGTGGGGTAATTCGCTGTCCATTGGTAAGGATACTGATTTGAATATTACATGTCTTGTGTTTGATGTGTTTGTGTGTCTTACCATTGAGGACACTGGGGGACAGCAGGGTGGAGTCGCGGTCGATGAGACGACAAGCACCCTCTTCTGAAGAACCGGGTGCTGGCTGTGGAGCTTGACCCTCCACAGAGGTTACGATGTCTGCACGGTCGATGTTCTTCAGAGCGGTGTAAAGGCTCTCCACTGAGAGGGGATCACATTGACAGGAGTGGGGCAGACAGAAATATATGTAAAAAAAGAGAGGAACATAGAATTATGTGTGCGAGGACAGGGAAGTGAAGAAACATGGGAAGTCAGAGAAAAACATCAGGATACCTTGTAGAAAGCCAGAGTCAAAAATATAGTTAATCCGACAATTAAACAGTCAAAAAAGAGATCAATAATTTGATTATGTGATGCCAGATTCATGTTTGTGCTTTGTGCTGCAATTGATATAAATGTGTACTACTGTATTTACGTAGCTAGCAGGTAATTTCTATGAGACAAACAATAATGTCAGACTTACTTTTGGCCCTTTTGCCTTCTCTGCTGGCCCACAGGTTGAGCAGGGCAGAACTTTGGTCCAGCAGGGAGTTGGGATTCTCCACACGGATCCTATTGATGTCGTCCACACCAAACTGAAGTTCACGGGCCAACTCTGACAAAGGGACAAGTCAAGTGGACAGATATATAGATACAAACAAACAAACAAACACAGACAGATCCAGCACTGGGTAGATAAGATCTATTAAAGGACGCACCTGCCCAGCTCAAACCAAGCTGTTCAGATATGATGTTGATCTTGATCTCAGTCCTCTCCATGGCATTCACTGTGGCTAAAAAGAAAAAAGAAAAAAGGCCAGTGTCACAAAGACAAATAAGTGTACATTTACTGAACTAAGGGGATTTTGACTCTGACTTTAATGTAAAAACTATATATGTAGAGTATATCAAAGTCACAATGTATTTGGAGAGTCCAGCTGTTTTTTAAGTGATTATGATTTGCTAGTAAAATGTCGTGTCAAAGCAGTCTACAGGTATTCAGTATCTAGGGTTAATGTTTGGACAGATAATACTTTGGACTGTCAGAATGTGTGTTGATTGATAAATACTCAAATGCTACAGACAGTTGCTATTAGAATTTTTCATTTTCCCTTTTGGTTTCAATGAACCTTGTGTGTCCTAAAAGACTTGGAATTAACTTGAGTTGCTGTTCAAATTGCTAACGGCAGTACTTACCTTGACAAAAGCATTGTTCTGTTGAAGGAAATATGCAATACCCACAACATCCTTTTTGTTCAAATAATCTTCGGGGTTAGGACACCATAAGGTCAGAATTTGGGGTTCATTCATAGTCCCACCAAGTAGCATTCAGTAACCATTATAGGGGGACTGAGGTGCAATGTAGCAGCGCTGTGTATTTGATAGACAGAAAAGGCCTTTCCTCTTAAACCCCCCCGCGATCAGCAATGTTTAAACCAAGCATCCATTTACTACAGGCCAATCAATGTAAGGACTCCTCTGTCTAGCTCCACTGCGAGGTCCTGCCCATTCCCAGTGCTAAGCTACAGTACTAACGCTAACAGCATCTGCTGCCATGCCATTGGAAATCGCAGTGGAGACACCAGCGCCATGCAAACTACTCACAGGAGTCATTCATCTGTAGTCATAGCTACCAGGACACTCAGGAGGGGAAAAGGCTAATTTGCCATGTGTCATGGAGCCATTTTGGGTCATGTTGGGGACTGCTGCTTATCTTTTAGTCGCACATTCAATAGGATTTTCTTCACCAACTGCACTGCAAAGAACTCTGGGGCATACTGTAGAGCAGGCTCAGTTATTGTGCCATGCGTGCACGCGAGACAGATAGGGGGAAAATAGAGAGGGCAGAGTGGGAAGCGAAGGGTTGTGGGTAAAGGGGCAGTGCAACATTCAGTGCCTGTCTCCACTGTGTGTAAATCAGGAGAGGGCTGAAGGTCAGGCAGTAAAGGACTCACCCACACCAGGCTCATTCAGTGCACTGTAGCGTTCCCTCAGGGCGAGGGGGGTTAAGGTTCGCCTGCGCTCCTCACTTCCTATAACCTAAAGAATAAATAAAATAAAATCACATTGTGAACAAGTGAAACAAGTCTCCCTAACTTTAAAGCAGTCGGTCAGTCAAACATTGTAAGAAATCATTTGGGAACTAAATGTTCAAATTCATCCAAAGGGTGTAACGATCAAAAATAGTAGATTTGTTTTCGTTTAAGTCTCAAACGTTTTCTATTACCCCCCCACACACACCACACGTAAACAGATTTAATCATTATCAACATTAACAATATTCGGGTAGCAACAAATAAAAAAGGAGCCAAGTTGAATTTGATTGAAATAAAATAAATTATTCAGGTCAGCATGATAGGATCAGCAAACTCTTATTTTTAATTATTTCCCTATATAAATCATATAGGGTAAAGTCTAGCCAACTTAGGTGCAGGCGCGCGGGAAGACATTTTCGCTTAGGGGTGCTGCACAGTAGAAATGTGCGCATGATACAACTGTGTAGGCATGTACTTACGCACTTTCTTTCAACACAGAGTGGTTACAAGCATGGTCATATGAGGTCACAGAGGTCTGGACCTCCTTAATTATATGTATGTATAAATAAAATCATTCGAATAAAAGCCATTACAAGATCAACTTAAATGAAGGCCTCGAGGGCGCAGCTGATTACACTGTCACTACCCTCATTTCAACTTGAAAAACTGTTCCACGCTCAGTATCCACTCCTGGGGAAACACATGAAAACCTTGTGTGTGCAATAACTGAGAGCACCGCTGTTTGCGGGCAGAGTTTTGGACGATACATTTTGTGAATTTCCAGGTGGGTGAAATAGGGTGAAGCGTCTCCCCATTTAGAGAGACGCTGTGCGCATTTTCGCATGAGGCACAGCAGCAAAACTTGCCAACAGGATCAGTCTCACATACAGTGAAACTGTTTGGAGTAAAGCAGCTGTCCTCCTGATCAATCATAATTTAGACGTGCTGATGGAGCTGAGCTCTAAATTATTTCAGAAGCTAAATGTTGAATTCTGTTTCCTCTGAAGAGTTTCCTCTGCCCTGTCCTGTCAAGTTTACTTGACACTACAGTAACTACAATTTTTATTTTTGCTGCATAAATGTCCCACGGTATTTGCTCATTTCTGCGCCCATGGAAACGTTTAAAATGACTGACAGCAGTCTCTCCAATCATGAAAGAAAACCGTTAAAGAAAACACTCATACAACAACACAATAAAGAAAACACCTGGAAAGTTAAAAGGACTGGTAGAGGTGGGATAAATTTGAGAAATTTAGGATTTGGGTGTTAGGATTTGGTTTTGTGCTGTTGTTTTTCCTGTGTTTATTTGCTTTGTCATGGTTTGGAGTTTTGTAGTCTAGTTTATTATTTTGTTCATTGGCTTTTAGTTTTGTGAGTAACTGTCTTGTCTCTCATCTTAGTTCTTAGTCCTGTGCTTTAGTTCATGTTTAGTTTTTATCTGATCTGTGTACTTCTGTGTTTTATCATTATGGTCTGTCTTAGTCCTTTGTCTTATATCACCATGTTTTAGTGTAGTCTTATCTCCTGTTTGGTCCCGTCTCTGTCCGTGTCCTGATTTTGCTCTTTCCATGTTTTGTGTTTTACTTCGGTAGATCTGTCCTTGTGTGTTCCTGTGAACTTTACTTCCTGTTTTATTTTGGTAATCTTCTGTACCTGGTGTCCTTGTCTAGCTTTGTTTGATTACCTGATGTATCTCAGCTTTGCTTCCCTCCCTGCTCGTTTACCAGTGTATATATTGTCCACAGTCTTTGTCACGTCCTTGTATTGTCTGTGTGTCTAATGTTGAGTGTTCCTTGGTATTCCCTGTTCTGGATTATTCCCTGTGTTTTTGGATCGCCTTGTGTTTCCTGGATTACCTTGTTTGGACTTTTGCCCTGAACTCCATGTAAGCCTGTTTTAGTTTAGTTTTTGAATTAATAAATCCTTTGTTTGAACTGCATCTTCATCTTGCCTCGCCTGAATCTGCATTTGGGTCCACACCTCAGCCCTCAGCCTTCACTCAGCCGACTCTTGACATTGGAGGTCGGTGGGTTATTTGTGCGTACATGATTTTTCAGATATTGTAAGAGCCGATCCACCATCACACCAATGTAGCTCCTCGAATTGTGACAAAACAGTGCAAACAGCAGCTTACGTCAGATTATTAGGCTGTAATATCAACCAGAGCATTCAGCTCTAACCTGCTGTATTTTATGTTGTCCTATAGTAACAATAGTGCCCATGTAGTCTGCACATGTAACTTGCACACTATGTTCCTCCCTGTCAATAGGAGGTGCTCCAGCACCCGCCGCAACCCCCTTCCGGTGCACTTGCTGAGGTGTGAGAAATAACGGATGTCTAAATTCCCTTCTCACACATCACAACTACAACATGATATTGGCTATTGTGTTTTACCTTGTAGAAAAACACAAGAAAAACTGGCTTCTTTTATGTCACATAACAACTGTCTCATCAAGCACACAGACGTACAGGGAAGTTCAAACATTTGAGTGTGCTTGCGCGGAGGTGTTTGCAAGAAAGTCCTTACCTTGACACATGGCGGCATGGTTATGTTAAGGTTACACAGTACATGCTGTGTGTCTTCGTATTTGGTGCACTTCCGCAGAAAGGACAAAAACCCAGTGGCGTCCTTGTTACTATCTCTGACCTAACACAGAGAAATGACAGACAGAGAGCAGAAGAGAAAAAAAGAGAGAAGAATATGGAGAGAAAAAATGGAGGAAAAAGAAGAAACCAGATAGAGGAGGGTGGAGCAAAGAAGAAAAGTAAAAGAAAGAGACAGGGTAAGAGAGAGAACAAATGAGAAAGGAAGAGAATAAAACAGGAAGAGAGAGGAGGAGGAAGAAAAAACAGATCAAAACAGGTATTAGATCCCGCCACAATGTCTCTCGAGCATGTGGCGCAGTAACATGGGACGAGAAGCAGGGGGAAACAGGGATGGAAGCAGTCCACAGGCAGGCGAGAGGGAGAGATTTACCTGCACATTTTACCTGGACGTCTGTCAGACCAGACAGTTACAGAGTGACCGTGAGAGAGAGAAAGAGAGACAGTGAGACAGACACATACAGACAGGCAAGGCCGCAAGATTGGAAAGCAGGCAAAGAAAGTGAGGGAGTCACAGGACATGCAAACGGTTACCCAAGAGAGTCAACAGGTAGATAGGTAAGCTGTTTGTTGCTCAGCTACACCATAATGAAAAGATATTTATCAAAGTATTCATTTAGCTGATACTTAATAGTAGTGTGTGCCACACTGACAGACACATAGACAGAAAGACACCAACAGACAAATTGTGGATTCAGATTACCAAATAAAATGGACAAACCAATGAAGGCACAATAGAAAGTGACATGAATATGATAAGACAAACATGGAAAAGAGGGGGTTTAAAAAACATCAGAAATGTCCGACAATTATGATCAGAAAGAAGCACTAACTTAACAGTGATGCATCTGTAACCAAAATGACAAACTGTGTAGCATTACACATAAAGGAGGGGTTTATTATTACACATTCATCAAAAATAAATGTGATCAACATAAAGTAGAAATGAAACCCCTCAAATAATCGAGGACACTGTTTAACTTGTCAATTTTTTAGACAGAAAGATTTGAAAACCACACAGATGAATGGACTGACTGTGAAATTTGTATATTTTTGTATGCCTCTATTCTACATTCACTGGTGTAGATTTAACTTTCTTGGTGTGGAGTTACTATGTTACTGTTACTCTGAAAGAGTGCTGCGAGAACACAGCGCTGCACTCTTATCTAAACTTTTACATGGTTTTTAATGGTGAGACAAACTGAAAGACTGCCTGATAGATATGACAGCAAAAAGCAAACTCACAGAAACCACCATGTGAACAGATTGTTTGGTGGATCAGCAGGTTTGGTGCTCAGGAGGGAAAACTGACTAACTGGTGAGAGGATCCTCGACACACACTGAACCCAAACAACTGCACAAACAAAACCACAATACTGTATGAATATGTAGTGAGTGACAGAAAAGCAGGCATGCGAGCAGTCAGTTAGAGGCAGACCTTGACAGAGACGGGCAGCCTGTTATCTCTGAAGGCCTGGAAGCTGAAGCTGCGAGGCTGCTGCGTGGCCTTCCTGACGGGCACCAGGTTCCCAGAACACTCCAGATGCAGTGGCATGCCCTCCATCAGCTGTGGAAAGTATTCACAAAATGTTAAGGGTGACAAGATGAATCATAACAGCAAGAGAATCTGAGAGGGATTTGACCCTGTAACATAGCCAGAGCGTGGATCTATCACAAGGCACAAACTGAGATTCTTCTATACTGCAGAAAACTCTCTACTTGCAGGATCCTTCCTCCTAAGATGGGGAGATTCTGTAAGTAATGCCAGCAATCCCGGCAGTGGTGTTAGGCGTCTTTCTTTTTTTCATGAACAGAAGAAAATTGGAATTGCTTCTTTTTCATGCATGAAAGTATGACTTTTGAGCAGCTCAGTTAAATTCCTATTAATTGCACAATTGCTTAAAAGTGTGTAGATAAAAAAACATTTGTCACATGTTATAGTTATGAGAATGATTTGCATAGTCAAGGAACTATGTTTGAGGTTGCCGTAACCCCTACTGTTTTCTCTAACACCTTTCCCTTTTTGTGACCTTGGCAAAATTTTCCCCGTGCTGACCTCAATGTCTCTACTGCGCGCCACTTCGGTGAAGTTTTCGTGCAGCTCCAGTGTTTTGTCCATCTTATCATCTGTCATGCAGTAACAACGCAAGCGTCCCTCGCGCGCTTCATTCATCTTGGCAAAAATAACAAACTTGGCCATGTATGGAACAGACATCAGCTCTCGGTACAGCAAATTGGCAAAGGTCACTGCTTCTGCCGTGCGTGGACAGTCTGCCAGCCAGAATCTGGATAATGTGGAAGAAGAGAAGGTGGAAAGTGGTGCAAGTCCTGCAAGTGAGCAGCGAAGGAAAGATGGATGGTACAACATTTGCCTTGATTACAGCTGAGGTGCTCACCTTGCAGAAACATTGGTGGTAAAGTTGGCGCAGTTGTTGGCATACATCAGCTTGGTGGTTCCAGTGATGTCCTCCCACTGAGCTGGGGCTGTGCCACCTGAGACACAACAACCACACTGTGTCATTCATGCCCTTTATATGTTATGTACTGTACATCCAAACAATTAAAACAATATAAAAAGTCATTATATACAGAGAAAGTTGGAAAACTTTTTGTCTTTTTGATTAAGTTCAGAATGGACCCTACCAATGACACTGCACAGGAGTCGCAAGCTGGTGGTATCACCCTCTCCAGCATCCCGAACACTCTCCCTCCAGGATGGTGGCAAAGGGATGCGCAACCCGATCGGACGGTGGAATTTGCGTCTGCGTGGCTCGATGGTAACCACTGGGCTGAAGGTTGCCTGGTTACCAAGGTGCCGAGTCAGCAGTTCATCAGGTATTGGCTGTGCCTGAGGTGGTAACGGTGGGAGAAAAGGTTATTAAACATCAGAAAAGACAGTTTAAAAGGATATGGAGGTGAAGAAGGCTGGGTACATAAAATATGTGAAAGACAAACTCATGCATAAACACAGTATAAAATCTGAAGTAACTACAAGTGATCCAAAAGGATAGTCAATAGGCAGGAAATCGAAATAAGGGGAGGACACAAAGAGAAAACAGTCCAACACATGTGCAATAGATTGAAACATCAAACTCACAGCCATACTCACACATGCAACCAATTCATATTTCACACCTGACCCAGCTCAGATCAGTGCATCAGCTCGGTCAGTGTGGCTCACAACTTAAATCAGGAAACTGAGGAGTGATGCATGGCTGGATAAAAGGAAAACATAAACAGAGCAGCATAAGGCAAAGCAAAACCCATGCAGTTTCCTTAAATAGCATCAGTGCTTTGACAGACAATGTAAACAACGTACAAACCGAAGTGACCAAAAAAAGAAAAAAAGAAGCAAAACTGAAATGTAGAACCCATAATCCGTCGTAATCTTTCTGCCATGAAAAATAAAACCAAGCGGAGGTGTGAAGAGAGACAGTCAGCGTGAGTGTTTGCCAAGTTCCCATATGTGTGTCTGTTGAGGTCTGGATGAGTGACAGTCAGCCACACATTTGCCAAAAGCTCCTCTTTGGCAGGACATACACCACATGTTGCAAGGGATCATTTAGAAAGGATGCAGTATGGTTTGACAGGCTGAGACACGCCTCAGGTCAATATTTTGAAGGCCATGAAGAACATTTTTTCTCAATCAAACAGTCTTAGCGAGTGTTTTCTCTCTCAGTAATGGGCTCCTATATGACCTCACAACCACCAAGGTTAGTTTTGGTTATTTCACATGAGAGTTTTCTGCATTTCTGTTTTTGCCATTGCTTTTCTCTCTGTGTTGAGGTAGGTGGGGCTCAGTTAAAAAAAGCACCAATAAGCACAGCATTGTTGCTGAATATTTAATATTAAAGAAACATTATTAAGCTTTTGAACCCAGTTTTAGGAGCTTTAAATCTAATAAATAACCTGTATCTAATTGGTATAAGTTAATGTTTTACATTGTAAAGGACCATACCACTGTTTTTAAACACTTCAGCCATGTATTACGACTGTGCATAAGTCTACTGTATTTTACATTATTTATTTTTGACAAACATATCATAGTGCTTTAGATTCTTTGATTTTCTTTTTTGTTTTATCTTTGAGGCAGCTGCTGATTTTGGTTCATTTTCAGTAAAAGCAGATTTGATGTAAATAAACACAAACTAATGATTACAAAAAATGTAAGGCCAGAAAATAGCATTAAAAAAAATCAGTACATTTGCAGTAAATGGGAAAAAACATGCAAAAATATGGACATACGCTGGGTCAATAAAAAATGGATTCGCTGCCTGCCATTGATGCAAAAATCTCATACGACAATGTATGATCTTCCTTCAAACACCAAGATTGACATTAATAAGAGAATAAAGCATCTGTTTGCAGTACAGCGTTGGCATTCACTCTCACTGACTGATAGAACAGCTCTTACATATTCAGCTCATTGGTCAAACAGACAGCATCAAGTTCCAGATGTGAAATCTGTCAAATCTTAAATGAAAGACACTGAATGCAGCACAAACAGGTAAACACGCTGGCACAGACCATTGAGTCACAGATTGAGAGTCAGCTGTTTTATAATTAAAACATCTGTCCTCAGTAATTTCTGAAATCACCAGATTGTCTCTGTTGTGTCTGTGTACAAGCAAAAATAGCAAACAACCAAGCAATTATATATCTAATGTTTTTCAAATTTGCAGTTCCCTCTCCTCTTCATTCATCATCGTTCTAGTTCCATCATAAGCCCTTCACTCCACTTTATTCTTGTACTGTATTTGCTCACATTTCGACTCCTTTGCTTACCTGCAGTCCCAGTCTCACTCTCTTGGTGACAGCCGTATCAGGGAAAATAGCCTCGACGTGGGGCACCAGTTTACTGGTCAGCCGGCCGCCCTCCGGACCAATTAGATCGCTCTCCTGCTGAATGCGGGAGACCACAGCAAAGTAGAGGGGGAAATCAGTGGAGATGATCCGACGGATTCTCTTCTTTTCCAGCTCCTCATAACTCTCCAAGTCTACAAACAGGAAGCAGTGAAGAGGTAGAAAGAAAGGACAGGTATAGAAAAAAGACAGAGGGAGAAAAAGATGTGAGGTGTTAGAATACAAGTAAAGCTAAGACTTCCAGCCTTAACTAGACATGAGAGAAAGTGCACTTGTTTGTTGCTGAGACAAGGTTCCAGTAAAAAAGCACGTCCTCTCTGCGCCCTTGTTCTTTAACTTCAGGGTCACACATTAAGATAAAGAATGACTTATCTGCAACCATGCAAGGTCCCACAGACAGTGACATCCATTACCGTCACACTGACCTTCATCCATGCCATTCAGAATAGTTTCCAGTACTTCGTCGCCATAGCGATTACGGTGTTCCTTCCAGATCGAGCCATTTTCACTGCGGAGAACCACAAGTTCCCGGTCCCCTCGGCCCAGTGAGGCAAAGTGTGGGATTTCTACTATTACTGGCCTGTGTGAGAAACAGTGTACTTTCATTTAACACACAAAGCATTGTGCCTAAGTTTGAAATAAAATTGTGACTGTGATATAAAAAACTGATTTTATAGCCTTGTTTGAAAAAACAAAACAATAATATCTGTTGTAGTATTATTGTTTCCGGGATTACACCACAATCTACAGTATATTTAGGATGTGCAGACATATCAATGTCCACTAGATGGCACAACAATCATTATCTTGTAATTCAAGTTAAGTCAACTTCATTGTCATTCTTCTGCCTATGTTTTGTAAGGTGCATAAACAATGTAAGAATAGACAACAAGACAGAGACACACAATACAGTAACAATACACAGTAGATACTGCACAGTAATACCAATATCTTGCACAAATGTAGTTCAAGTCATTCTTATTTCTAATTTCTGTTTGAAATTGACAGCTGGAAAGTTTTCATGTATGAAAAATGTAGGAAAATTTTAATTAATTCTGATATGGGTTATAATGCATATATGTAATAATAGTTATTAAATCTTAAAATTGAATAAAAATGCAAATATCTTAAAATATCGCTAAATATCGTAAAACAGAAAAAAAGTATTTTATGGCTCATTTCATATTGGCACCATATATTTAGACACTTTTATTACTCACCCAAACATAAATATGTTTAGCACGGACTGCCACAAATACATGCATACGTAATGAGCGTACACAAACAAACACACTTGCACACTAAATGTGACTTTTCCACTGTGATGGTTGCACACACATGCTTTAGGGCTCTCCAAATACAGTAAATAAACCAAGCAGACAGTTGACTCACCCAAGGAACTGCATACTGGACGGTCCTAGGGAGATGATACGGCTAGCAAGCCCCTCCCCCTCCACCAGCGGAGGAGGTGTGGTCAGTTTCTGAGGCTTGACCAGGCGGCATGTAATGCGCGTTGGCGCAGCGCAAGTTCGAGGGGGAATGATTACTCGCAGGCCGTGGTGTCTGCTGCCTCGCATGGAGCCTCCTCGAGCGTCCACCATGAAACTCACCAGGAAGCTGAGAGTCAATCAGTCATACGGTGATGAAATCAAAAGTTTCAGATGATCACTTTAATTGTCTTTAAACTTCACAATCAAGATGCATTTAATTTGCATTTAACAATACAGGACAGGAACACAGCCAACACTGGGCTTTCTAAATGGAAATACTTCCCACTGAATGAGACAGAGAAGTATTTGTGGTTTATTTGGCAGTGATTTGAATTGATCTGGTCTCTGTCTGTTTATGCTGTATGCAGGGTGATTTATGAAGGAGACACTAATTCACTATGTGGGTGCCCTTTTCATTTGATCGTCTCAATATGGCAGGAGAGGACGGGCCATCTGGAGTGGCAACTAAGTGCAGCAAGAATGGCATAAAAAGATGGAGAAAAAAAGAGCCCCATGCTGTTTGATCCTGCACTAGACAGTCAGCTTCATACAGATGTGTGTGTCTGTGTGGGGCAGGGTGACTATTCTCCTCTCATGAGTTCATCTTTCCCTCCTAACACCCTCACTTTATATTCTGCTTTTCAAATGCTGACTCATTGTGCTGTGCATAAATTACGACTAGGCAGACTTAATAGATGGCCATTATGCCGCATTAATATTATTAAGCTATACGGAAATACCTTTATTACATGCCTTTTAGCAGTGAACAATTTAAGCAAAGTGTAAATATGAGGACAGTTAAACTCATTTTTGGTCCTCAGGTCCAACATGACCAACATGTATCATTTATGTTATCTATTTACAGTATAGATCCTGGGTTAAATGTAATAGAAAACAGCCCTATTTCTGCAATTAATTTTTGACATTTGCCAGTACAGGGTTTCCCCTATATTCATTCAGGAGCGGCGATGCGCCATGAATACGAGCGGAGGAAAATTTTCTGCCAGTAAATGTATGCGTCAATAACTGCGTATCAGCTTCTCAAGACCATTAAAGTCTGTTTGTTGTTTCCCTAACTGCTGGAAAAGTGAAGCCGGTTAGCGCTAGCAAACATCTCCCCCTCCTCTCAGACTGCTCAGCTGAGCAGGAAAGCTTATACAGTAGCCTATGTATTTTGGCTCTATGCAACTTAACAATAGCTCAATTTATAGGAAGTTCTAGCTGCTGCATTTCATTACTGCCTAATTTGTCGATTACTGACAACATTACAAGCTTTGACTAAATTGGTGTAGCCTACATCTCTGCCCTATAAACATCCTGTACATCCTAATAGTTAGCCTAGTTAACTATTTTTCTGTTTTCAGACTGGTTGTTAAGAAAAGAAAGGATGGTAGTGACAGTGGAAATGCTGAGGTTAGTAAAGCAAGTTAGGGATGAAAACTAGTTCCTTTTAAGTTAATGAGGAGATGTTTCTTTTGGATTTTATTTTGTAAAAGAAAAGCTTGGTAATTAAGGGAGGTGGTTGTCATGTTGCCAATTTTTCTTATTAATTTTTACAGATAAATGTCAACAGCTGATGATTATTACGAGGTCATATTACAGGGTTTCCCTGCTGTTATAAGGCTTAGGAGGTGAGGCCCAAAAGGCTTGGGTGCTATGCCATGAAGTTAAAATCACTGCGGAGAGGAGATGGAAACTAAAACTAAATTACTTTTCAAAAATCGAATGGTTATATGTTATACGATAGTCTCTCCCCAGAAGTGTAGTCCTTATGCTTTCTGGTTGTTATTTATTATCTGCTCTAGCTTTTCCAACTATTTGTTCACAGATAAAATAATGGTCCTAAATGATCAATCACCACCAAATATGTGCAACTAAGACTTTGGGAAAACACTGACATTTTAAGCTATTCTGATGTGAATCACTTGCTCATGGACACAACAGCACTGCTGCTGAGACATGTTGTATTGGGGTTACAGCAAACGAACTATGCGCACAAAAAAAGTTTTGTTTCACCTCAGCTGCTACAACTCCATCCTAGGGGAAACACTGCAGTACAGTAGGAAATTGGGTGGTGGGTGGAGTACGTGTGGTTTAGTCTTTCCCACTGATCATTAACACTGGTGTTCTGGATCACTGTAGTTTTTTATGAGATATGGGTGGATCAGTGATCATAAAATGCCTTCCCCCACTTAGAAATCTGTGTTCTTTCTGATGAATTGCTAAGACAGAAATTATTATTCATCAAAACAAGACTTTTCAAGTTTGCCTAATGCCCAAATAAGACCCCCTGCCTCTAGTATTAATAGTATTCTAGAGATTTTTTCATCGGATTTTCACATAATTTCAATTTCCATTGTCCTTGTAAGCATTCTGTACTTTTAAAATACATTTGCAATGGTGGTAATCTCATTGATTCTGCTGAAATCCCTTCCTTATGATAAGGCCGACAAGGAGCATCAATCATTAATATAATTTAATATAAATAAAATCAAAAATGAGGATTAACATGCTGCAAAATGTTTCATTGGCTGACCCGGTGTGAATGGGGCTGGCCACAGGGCTGACGTTGTCGGAAGTCTCTGTAGCTGGACTGCTCGGGATAAGAGAGTCTTCATCGTACTCCTTTGGCAGGGGGATGGGGGTGTGCTGAGGTCAGAGAGGGAGAAAAAGTAGTAAAAGTCAGTAAAATAAGCGTGACTGAAAAAGATTAAGGCAGAGAAAGGCAGAAGGGAATGACAGAGAGGAGATGGTGAAAAAGAAGGAGAGGAGAAGAACAAAAATGCAGCACAAAAAATGATACGACAGAATCAGGCAGAGAGTAAACCAGAAAAAAAGGGGACAAGCTAATTGAAGAGATGGAAAAAATCATAAGACCAAAGAAAAGATAAAAATAGAGTACATTTAAATACTGTAGGTATTTGACTTTCACACATTACTGTCTGTGTTCAATTGGATAAAGAAACAATACTTACAAAATATAATGCACCCTCGAAACATCATAAATTAAGCCTACCTGATCCAGTAGTACAGTCTCTGGAGACACACAAGGGATCCTGGGAATTGCAGGAGAATATGGCCTGTAAGAATATAAGGAAGTGAGAATGATGTAAGACGACATCAATTATATTAGGTACTCAGGAAATTAAATAAAAACCAGTACAAAACTCTGTTTCAACCATCACCTGCAGACGACCCATTTGCCAGACGACAGACACAAAAAGGGGAGAACACAATGACTTACGTTGTACCCATGCCACCCTCAAAGTCTCTAAGGGTTTTCTTCGGGGAGAGGAAGTCATCGTCCTGGTCCTTGAAGTCATCAAGTTTCAAATAGCGCGCTCCATCCATCCCGAGCAACTCGTCTCCTGTGGGCAATAATAAAGAGGTAAGAAAGGTGGAAAAGGGGGAAAGAGGAAAAAACGAAAATGGTCAAAGAACAGGTCGCACACAAAAGAATTACGAGAGGAAAGAACAAGACAACAGGGCAAAATAATGCTGATCTCAACTCTCAAGTTCTTCCACTCAGTTGTAAAATGTAAGTTTCTTAAATCAAGTAAAAGAAATCTGCCAATGGAATTCACCTTTTACTCCAAGGCATTTTGACTTGTTTTTAATGAGTGACAACGTTTTAAACTCCACTTGAATCAAAATAATGTCACTCGAATCAGTTCTCGAAAGATGAAAGTAGTAATCACCATCCTTTCCATCCCTTCACCTTCATGACGCCACTAGAAAATGTCCACAAAGCAGTCTCAAATATTTTAGTCTAAGCAATGGAGTCACACCGACAACAACTAGAGCCAATGGAAACCAAAGGAGTGAAAGAAGAGGACTGGTAAGACAGTGAAGATTAACACAGTTTAGGACACTGCATGGACAGCAAACTGCAAGGCACCTGGTGACAGCTTTTTTAGTGAGCATGCCCATTAAAGATGAAATCACATGTGGTGATGGTTGTTTCTGTGTGGGAGAAAATGCCTCAATTATTAAGGAGGAATGATATTGAAATAATATTCATTAGAGCAATAATAAATTATAAACCACATCACATAACAGAGTTGTTTACAGACAATTAAACATTCATTAGAACAAACTACACAGGTAAACAAATAGAATGCTAAAGAAGAAAAAAGCATTACAAATAAACAAGTACAATAAGAACAAAATAGATTAAAATGAAGCTTGCATGCTTTCAAACTGTACTGTCAAAATTATTTTGATTTAATTCGGCATTTCTTTAAAGCAGAAAGACGACTGCATAAACAACAACTGTGCGTGCTGTTTGCAGGCGAGTGTCACAGCTGGGGCACAGCATGTGTGTAATCTGCTTATTGATCAATTAGGCTGTGAAAGGTTGGAGCACTCATTTTCAAAATGGCTGGATTGGAAGGGGGCTGTTTGTCTTTTAGCTGCAGGAATACTGGAGTTCAGTCAACAATGAGTCCATGGACAGATGTGCATTGAACGCTGGTAAAAGGAAAATGTTGTGACTACATGCTGATGAAAAACAGACACATTTCTTTTAAATAAATCTCTGAGCAGGAGAGAGAGGAGGAGAGAATAAAGATAGAGAAGATAAAGATAGAGAAGAGCAAACGGGGCTGGAGTTGAGAGCAGAGGAACTGATTATAAAGACAATTAGTGAAACACAGAGAAAATGAGAAAGTGCAATTGCAATGGAGGCACAAGGTCACTAGCCACCGGACCGGACAAGCCAGAGATACAGACACAATCCTACCTAACGTTAGCTGGGCAACCCCTACAAAACAAATGGAAAAGGGTGTTATATGCAGTCATATACATATTTAAATTAATGGTGGCACTTTGATGTGTCAGTGAACCTCCCATACAGTCTTCTTCTACCAAAATAGCGAATCAGAGCTGAAAATTAATTATCAAAGCTGTACAGTTCATGTGTTTCACATAATCAAATTGGCTAGCCTACCTTCATCCTCTGAAACATCCAAAATCTCGTCAACTGTCTCCGGAAAACTCATCCGATGCTTTTCTGTAGTGATCTGTGAAGAGCAGAGGGAGGTTGTGAGAGAGAGATATGACAGGAGCAAAATGGAAAGGAAAGAGAGGACAACAAATGGAAAATGCTGAGTTATTTTGCAAGCAGGAGAGCAAGCTGGGCCTGATCAAGATGAAATAATTTGATTGAACATATGAGTCATGCTGTGTCAGGGCTACTATAACCATGTAAAGCAAGCATGATGTGTTGCCCACCGCAGAGACAGACTCCTCGGTAACCAGTTTCAGCACATCAATGACAGAGATGTAACCCAGCCGCTTAGCAATACCCAGAGGAGATGTCCCATTCTATACAGAGAAAGATGAGAAACATCATAGATTTTAAACTGTTTAAAATAAAAGGCATTTCATTCTTTTCATAGGACGTAAAAGTACACATCTGTTATTTTGTAAGATAATGTCGTAAAGTGTTAAAACAGGTGTAATAGGCCAAAACGTAGGCATCATCTCAGAGGGATGCCTTCAAACTGTCCTTTCCTTATTTGTTTTCACATTATATATAGGACGTGTGTAGGTACAGAGGGAATGCCTAGTGTTGAGAGGAAGATTTTAACAGGATATGGTATCCATAAAGGTGTCTCACCGTAGTAATCTCATTGGGCTGGGCTCCGTGTTTCAACAACAGGGTGACAATATCGGTATGGCCCTGCTGAGCTGCCTGGTGCAGAGGGGTATAGCCCAACTGGGGGAAAAAAAAGAGAACAGATGATCAGACAAAAGAAGAAACACAGAGAAAGCTGAATTTCCATCTATTATTTTGGCACCTAATGCTAATCCCAGCACTGTCCCAACCAATCTGCTCATACTGGTTAACTAATTGCTGGCAGTTAAGCTAGTCATTAGGCCCACATGCAGTAGTCAGAAAAAGGTAGTTTACCCTTGTCTTGCTATTCACATGAGCCTGCTGCTGCAGAAGGAACTTCACCATCTTGATGTTGCCATAGTGACAGGCCACATGAAGGGGTGTGTAGCCCATCTGAGACAAGAAGAGAGAGAGTCAATTGGCTGTTGTTCAGCAGCTTCATTAATGCCTCCTTGAAGACAGCTTGGATCTTGTATAAACACGTGTAAACATTAAACAAGCTGAGAAATGATTCTGCATTCCTTTAAAAGAGCTACTTAAAGAGCTAGTGTGATGAGTAAATTAAATATTTATGGACAATCATTAATTTGTTTAAAAGAGAAATTACATTATATCAAATTGCTATCCACTTCTTCATTATCAAATGGATTGATGGTTTCAAGAGTAGTTTTACCCGTGAAGCAGCATAAACAGAGGCCCCTTGTTTGACCAGTGTGTCAGCTATTCCCACATGCCCTTCCTGAGCCACAAGATGCAGAGGGGTCAATCCATTCTTAAAGACAAAAAGAATGGAGAGGAGTATATGTGAACATTTCTTGGAAACAGTATTTTCAGGGTATAGTTAATTTGTTTGGTATTATATATTCTGATAACCATAAAACTTTTCCCAAAGGTATAGCAATCATTTTTTAAAGGTGAAAAGCTACGTAAGTCAAGATTCCCTCTCTGGGATTGATACGTTTGGAT
Organism: Micropterus dolomieu; assembly: GCF_021292245.1. Lineage (NCBI taxonomy): Eukaryota > Metazoa > Chordata > Actinopteri > Centrarchiformes > Centrarchidae > Micropterus > Micropterus dolomieu. The sequence goes on along the minus strand of NC_060162.1, from coordinate 19,056,795 downwards.
CCAATATACCTTGTTTCCCAGATTTACGTTGGCCTGTTTGGAGATGAGCAGGGCCACCATGTCCGGCCTACCCTCCTGTGAAGCCAGGTGTAGGGGCGTGATGCCTTGAAGGGACTCGACATTGGGGGTTGCCCCATTCTGCAGCAGACAACTGGCCACCTCGATTTGGTTCTGCTTGGCTGCTATGTGCAGGGAAGTGTAGCCATTCTGTAGCGAGAAACAAGGACAGACACACACACACGCAAGAATTACTTTTTTGAACGCTGTTCATATCTAATTTTAGATTAAAACTTGAACGCTGACATGAGAGAGTGTTTCTGAGTACAAAGACTGTCATGTAAGTTAACTGTATGTGTAAGTCTCACACACTCATTTGACCTGTTTTGGTATGTGTGTCAGTGATGGGATGGCATGCTGTGTTGGCCTGCCTTTGTGAGTATGTGCACACACATATGTGAGCATCTTACTCGGGCAGTGCTGTGTGCAGATCCTCCCTTGCTGACCAGGAGTTTAACAACATCCAGGTTGTTGTGATGGACGGCCACATGAAGGGGTGTCAGACCGTTCTGTTAAACACACACATACACATGTACACACGTATAAACTCATCCACATACACAAAAACACACAGAAACACGTATATATGAAACACATACCATGATAATCTATCAATCAACTGATATCCCAACGTCATCTCTATGCAGGCTCTTCACAGCCTTGTAAAATGTGCTTTATTTGTTTTTGTGTTGTTCAGGGAGCTGCACTACGCACGCATTGTCTCACCTTCCCAGCTGCGTTAGGGTTGGCTCCTCTCTCCAGAAGGAGCTCAGCCACGTCAACCTTCCCATATTTAGAGGCCACATGGAGGGGAGTGAAGCCTTTCTGCTCAGAAGAAAAAAATAAAATCACAGACATATCCCATGCTTGTCATTATTGTAGCTTATACAGGTTCGCTTTCTCAATAAAACTCAGTCTGTGTGATAAAATGAAAAAAAGGATGTGGAGGAAGATGACAGAAATTAGAGATAACTAGATTTATTATAATAAAGCATAAAATAAACCAGGAAGTGCTCTTTAGGTGGGAAAACTACAATTGCATTTGCACTGGACAGGTCCTAAATACAAATGTCCAAGAAATTACAGTAAGTAATGCCTCCAAGCATAATGTAACCCATGTTTGCCTTTACTACAGCAGTGCCTAATGCAGTCATTGATTAATTCCGATGTGACTATTCCCCCCTCTCATGGCCACCACCTTTGTCATTTTGGTCTGCTGTGCCCCAGTATCCAACAAGATTCGAATAGTGTGGACATGTCCTTCACGTGCAGCGATGTGTAAAGGCGTGTGGCCTGCGGTTGTAGCCGAGTCCGGGTTAGCCTTGTGCTCAAGGAGCAGCTTGACAAGCTCCTTGTGGCCCATACGGGCCGCACAGTGTAGGGGTGTCTGGTCATCCTGGACACAAGGAAAAAAAAGAGATAAATTTATTTTTTAAATAGGAAAAAGGGTATCATTAAGCACTGGGTAATGAAGTCATGCTAAAAGTCAGCCACTCAAATGAATCTGCCACTGATATTGCATTCTGTATCTGAGGTGGGCTTAATGTTTCCTGCAGATTAAAAGGCAGCATTGACCTCCTCATGAAAAACTGAAAGGCAGCTACAGATACAAACATGCATTAAAGACTAAAGTAAGACTACACAGCTCGTACCTTAGCCCTGGCGTCCACTTGGGCTGCGTTCTGCAGCAGGAACTGAGCAACTTCGCAGTGTCCTGCTCTAGAGGCCATGTGGAGGGGAGTCTCCACTTTCTGGTGTAGATAAAAATACAGGAATACAGGTCACTCACAAGCTACATAATATTGTTTTTTACTACATATTGCTGGACAATGACAGGTTCAATTTCTAAACCAAGTACTTCTTGCATATTCTAGCCCATTGACAAAAAACACGATTTATAATTTTAATATTTAATGTATCATAATTTTTTAGAACTTTTATTTAATTTGAATCTTTAACCTTGTTTAAATATACCTTGTTCATATCGGCGCTCATAGTCCAGACCAGTCTATTAATTTCAGTAATTTAGAAACAATTCATGTTCATTCATCATGAACAGCTTTCTGTGCTGGCAAAGAAAGAAAGACTTAATCCGTCTACAGCTAATTGTTGAAATTGTGACCTATGAAATGAATCTTCTCAAGTAATTAATTATTTAATTCAGTGAGGAATTAATTCTCTCTTAAAAATGTGAACACGGAGTAGTAACATTTTCTGTTATATCTGAACTTGGATTACAAAAACAAGACCAGGAAACCAATTCACTCAATGTTGAAAGAGGTCTAAAAGAAATTAAGATGGACTTTTGGGGTAGAAGGGCAGTTCTCACCACATTGGAAGCATTAGGTGAGGCCCCTCTCTGGAGCAGGTTCTTCACTATGTTCAGATGGCCCATGAATGCTGCTACATGAAGAGGAGTGAGACCAGACTGCACACACAAACACAGACAAAGACGGTCATCAAGGCTCAATATCAGCGCTTTACAGAGATGTCGACTTTCTAGATCATTAGCCACAGACTGGTATAAGTGGACTGGTGTCAGTGCTTGCTCCAGCAGTTTGGACAGCGGAGGACAACATTATGGATATTTCCTATTAATAATCAGACAATTTGTAAATTTGAAACTTTAAGACAGATGACACTGGTATTACACAGGGGTTATATCAATGTGAAAATGTAGCAGATTCTTTGTCATTTCAAAGCCTTATAAGCTACACATGTTCTACCATTGCTTTACTTTAAATGTGAAGAGACAAAGTAAATAGAAAACTAATGCAAACATATGCTTGTTACAAAAGACAACAAATGTTTTATGAATGCCACTTGGGTGAAAGCTTTTCTTTACGCCAGAGCAGTGGATATTTGTTCATTTTCAGACTCTGTCCCTGGAGGTCACATTGTCTCACCTCTGTGACAGCTTCTAGGGAAGCAGAATGCTTCAGCAGCAGGTCCATGGACCGCATGTGGTTCTTCTTGCAAGCAATATGGAGAGGTGTGAAGCCATTCTGGAAACACGGAGAAAATAGTTCACAACTACCCCACAAATGAGGACAGTCCTGAAGTCACAATCGCTTTAAGCCTATTCATTTTACTACAGGTTAAAAATGTTTCAAAATGATGTTTTGCTTGTTTGATGTGATGCACTATATAAATACAGACTATAGCACTAAAGTAAAGATTGATTTTCCTTTAAAGCCTCTGCACGTCTTCAGTTAAATAAAACTAAATCTGCACGCCCTTTATAAACATGAACATGAAGATCCTGATAGACATAAGACATATACATTAAATCTAAAATAAACACACAACAACAAACCTACCAGAGCACGTGCATTGGCTTTGGCCCCCTTGTCCAGTAAGACTTTGGCCATCCGATGGTGACCACAGTGGGCTGCTACATGAAGAGGGGTTAAATGGTCCAGTGTGATATCATCAATCTCAGCACTGTACTGCAGTAGCTGCCTGACGCAGTCCATGTGATCACCCTGAGCTGCCATGTGGATGGGGGACAAACCGTTCTGTAAGAGAGAAAGAATGGGACACAGACAGAGGCAGGAAAGTAGCCAATAAGATTCAGTTGCTTGCCTTCAGGAAAGCAGAGTATGGGTCTTGAGAGGGGATATAATCAACACATTGTGCTAAAATTACTTGCAGATAATACAACTGGCAATGAATCTTGTGGCAATAATATCTGCGCACAGCATGCACATCCATGGCTGATGAGGCTCAGATCTAGGATGCTCAGTAAACGGACCAACGTCTCAGGCATCTTAATTTTAGCTAATTAGCTGAAGTTGGAGGGAAGTGTATACGCATTTAGCAAGATGGTTTTTATGTTGATTTTCTAATGAAATCTCACTCAGAAGTTTGTTTCATAAGATTTGGTGGGTGGTGATGGAGCAGTGGATAAGACACATGCCTTTGGCGTGAGAGACCCGGGTTCGAATACACTGTGAGACACCATTGTGTCCCTGAGCAAGACACTTAACCCCTTGTTGCTCCAGAGTCGTGCGACGTCTGAGATATATAGCAATTGTAAGTTGCTTCGGATAAAAGCATCAGCTAAATGAATGTAAGATTTACAAAGTCAAAATCAGTACTTAACAGTAAACCCCAATGATCACTGCTTATTACAGAGCTCCCAAGGACAATAATAGCTAAAAGACAGCCACAGAAAGTGCAGCATTTTATTTCATTCATCTACCTTGGTTTTAGCTTGGATGGGAGCACCGTGTTCCAGCAGGATCTCAAGGATGCGAACGTGGCCATTCCTGGCTGCACAGTGAAGAGGAGTCAGCTCGTCCTACACAGAGATGAGTAAAGAAAGAGAGAGAGAGACAGTTAGAGTGGAAACGTTTTAAACCACAGAAGAGGCGGAAATGAGCAGATCAGCAGGGAGGACGACAGATGGGGGAGGGGGTAGATATTGGGAAGACATTAAGCATGCATGAGTGACAAAATGCCAAAGCGGAGAGGAACAATACTCTACCTTAGTTATGGCATCAATCTGTGCTCCTCTGTCTAGGAGTAGTCTGACCATCATCACATTGCCCCTCCTGGAGGCTATATGAAGGGGCGTGATGCCATTCTAGAAAAGTAGGGAAAGAAATATGTCAGCGCCTTTTGTAATCATTGCATCAAGTCTCCAGATTACTTCAAAATATGACAAGACAAATGTATAATGGAAGCTGTTGCACTGATACATACAATACATACAATAAATACAATACATTTATGGGGGAAATGTATCTGTTAAGATTCCTGTATCCTTTTTTTCCCTCTTAACACACAATGTTTGGACCCCATTCTTTATTCGTCTCAAATGTAATTTTTGATCCTACAGCTGAGATAAACTGACCTTGGGGGTGAAGTTTACATTGGCTCCTCTGTTCAGCAGCAGCTGGGCAACACTCATATTCTCATAGTGGGCTGCAATATGGAGAGGTGTGAAACCAGTCTACAGAGAAAGAGACACAATGGGTAAATAAGAATAATTAAAAACTATTTATCTCACTATTGAAAAACAAGACTACAACAATGTGCATGTCACAAATGAAATAGTTCAGGGACATAAAGTCAGAAAGAACAGCCCACAAATTTTTTTTTTTATAGTGTGTTTTGAAAATTATGTTTAATTATAGACAGCATTTTCTTTTGATAAGTATTTGCTTGGAGCGTTTTATTTTAAGTAATCTAAATGGCATTGCAATTGAATTAGTTTATTTGTTTTTTGTTCATTTTTTTCTTTTTGACTGCATTGTACTGTCATAGTACTCTAAGTAAAATATTGTATTGTCATAGTACGCTAAGTAAACCATGACACCAGTACACCCACTGTCAGTGAGTGTATACCTTGCTGAGAACATCAGCATTGGGGTCGTTCTGCAGGAGCACTGCGGCGGTGCGTGTGTCGTCGTTTCGCGCAGCGATGTGCAGCGCAGGGAGGCGGACCTTGCCCTTGGTGCCATAGTTGATGAGGAGTGCCACAACATTTTCATGGCCCTGCTGGAGGGCTACTGCCAGGGGGGTGAAGCCATCCTGAGACAGTGGGACAAAAAGTGAACGAGGTGGAGAGATGACAAGAAAAGGAGAGGATTTAGGGAGGTCAGCAAGTGGCATAAAGGAGAAATAAATGGAGAACAGGGTTCAGTTATTAAAGATTATTAGGTAAAAGGTCAGCAGAGGGATACGGAAACCTAGAAAAGGACCTCGTGTCCGTCAGAAAATGATTATATAATGTTCATTATTATGGCTGGCACAAATTACAGCTTTGTCATTTGCAGGTAATTTGCCTGTTTCGAGAAAATATGAGGTAAGGATGTCAATAATGGACAAAATGACTTGATAAGAGAATTTTCTTTTACAATGGAACACAATCTCAACCCTCTGATGGAGTCTATTTGAGCCCTCTGTAAAAAGAAAATAACATTTACTAGCAGTGTTTCACTTTACTAAACTACTTTATTTAGCTAAGGTACACCACCTAGGGTCTCACAGTACCTTTCAAGCAACGAGCGATAGCACGCAGACACCCTTGATGTTTAAGGAGATAATTAATAATAATCGGTATGACTGCTGTGGACAAACAGAGAAACTTAGAGACACGTACCTCGGTTGGGAGACTCTGATTGGCACCGTTCTCTAGCAGGAATTTGACTACCTCTAGGTGATTCTCCTGTGCTGCCATGTAGAGAGGACTGAACCCTTTCTGTTAGGGCACAAATACATAATGTAAAGTTACATAAACACAAACACAATAATATGGGCCTCGATCCATATTACAAGATTACAAAAAAAACACCACACATCTGCATACATACATGGATTTGAGACTGAGCTGACTTGAGAAATAAAAAATGAACAGGTATTTGTCTTCACAAGCACACACACAAACTAGTCCTTCCAGATGCTCTATGTACATATATGGACAACTCTTTAGCAGGTGTGTCACATATACAAGGAAGACACAAATGCACACATACACACAGACTAAGCTCACGCGCTCTCCTCTTGCTCACGGTTTGAAGTGACTCACATGTGACTGGGCATTGACGTTGGCACCATAGTTGACAAGCTCAGCCACCACTTTCTCCTGCCCTGCCAGCGCAGCGATATGGAGAGCGGTGTTCCCTTTCTGGAGGTCAGACACACATAGACACGCGCACACACACACACGTACACACACACACACACACAAAACCACACCGAAAGAGAGAGTGGAAAAGGTGAATGAAAGAGAGGAAAACGACTGCAACCTAATGGCCTAGATCTCTACACTGAGAACTCAACAGTGAGATCCAGCTAGTGTAGTGTATTCATTCATCATAGAAGATAAAACTTGAATTACCCTCGGGATAAATAAAGTATCTATCTATCTATCTATCTACTTTTTTAGGTTTAGTACATACTTTTTTTCAAGGGCGTAGAATTTAGTCAGGATGGGACATACCAATATCAAGCTACTATTGAATTGTCCCTAGCAATAATTTTGATCCACAAACTTAAATATACCCACTGTTGTCCATCAGTGTCTAGTCACTGTATTTGGTAAACAAACATTTAACAGCTCTCGTTCTCTACTAAAAGTCCAATGCATTTATACATTTTGAAAGATTATGTCCAACCAGAGTATGACAATCAGTGGGAAAGTGGGAAATATACAAAGGTCTATTATAGGCCTACCATAGGTTAATTTATTTCCCAACATGCTGCTCAGAGTAATCTTAGTCAGCAGCTATCCCTCTTCTCTCGTACCGTGCATATGCAGGCAGGTGTGAGACTGAGTTACTGTGGGTATGGGGACATAATCCGAAACCTCACTTAACTTTGTTTCTTGGTCAGTGCAATTAACCTGTAGTTAAAGCACATTTATTGTTTTAAAAAATTTCTTACTGCTATAGAAAGGTTTCTCAGTGATTATATGTAGCTGGTATGGTGGTTACAGGTATGCTAGTTTTGCTAAAGTTGCAGTCCAGTTGTGACAGTTAAAAGCTATTTATTTACTTCAGTTCAGTATAAAGTGTTATTTTAGATTAGTAAGCATACATAGATAACAAAGTACCTTGGTGGTGGCTTCCAGCTCAATGCCAGCATGTAGGAGCCCCAGGACCATTTTGACATGACCTTCTTTAGAGGCCAGGTGTAACCCGTTGAGACCATTCTTAGGGAGAAAACAGAGATGTAGTCACATTAGAGTTAAAAGAAACATACACCGATGCGATACAATGTTCCCTGAAAAGTTATTGCCAACTCATGTTAAAGTATTAATTATTTATTGTAATCAAGTATTAAACCTTTGATTAAACATATGACTGTCTTTATCGTAAAGCTTCAGCAATAGTATAGTATTCCTGTTAATAATCCATGGTCACCTTTGGCCTTGTCCTCTCCTTGGCCTTGATCATTGGCCACAACCATCTCAGGACCTTTCAAAATTGCCAAAATGTGCTAGTAGTGTAGTAGTAAGAAACCAGAGTGTAATGTGTTTCACCTCTGCTGCTGAACATACATATTCCATCTGTTTAAATTAAGCCACTTTAACTGATGAAAATTTTGGAAAGATAAGGAAAAGCAACACTGTATCCTTCAGTCTCATGCCCCTGTAAGCACTGCAGCATATGCCCATTTTCTCCAGCTGTGCAGAACATCACTCGTCTAGTTACTGTATCTCTAAAAATAACCGATAAACCCAAATGGCAGCAGGAGGACTCAGTTCTGGCAAAATGAACAACCTGATAAGGCTGATGAGGAAGAAGGAGATCAGGGGAGTGGGGCTGGCAGACAACTGTTTTATCTCAACATTGTCTGTCTGTCTCTCTGGCTGGCTACATGTGTTATTAGCAGTTTGAGATGCAACCTGCCTGCTGTAACCTCTCTGGCCACCAGGAGTCTCTATTATCCACACTGTTTCTCAGGCAGCACATCACACTGCGGTGCCATACATTTACATATCAGAGGTCGCACGTCTCTGGAGCAACTAGGGGTTAAGTGTCTTGCTCAGGGACACATTGGTGGATGTCTCACAGTGGGAATTGAACCCAGGTCTCCCACACCAAAGGCAAGCATCTTATGCGCACCATCACCCCTCCATCCATTCCATCCATCATCAACCGCTTATCCTGCGTACAGGGTCGCGGGACTGCGGTGCCACTCAATTCAAAAGGGTAACAGAGCCTCTCTGCGAGCATGCGCAGTGTGATGGGAAACTAATTGTGTATCAGAGGCAATTACACACACTGTTAAATGTATTTTGTGAACGTCTGCTGTGCACACATGGGACTAACACAAATACAAAGTAAGATTCAGATTTGTTTCTAACACAAAAATAACACCTCCAGTGCCCATTTCCACCCCCTTGACAAACACCTATATTTTTTAATTATATGCATTTATGCATACACAGTTAAAGACAATAGTACAATGTTAATAGAACAATGTAAAGTAGTTAGATGCCATCAATAAACCAGGTAAAGAGAGGGAGAGCGTAAACCAACAAGAGCCTGCAGGCTTGTAGCTTTAGCAAGGACAGGTTATTGCTGCAGAATTACATAAAACACATATAAAAAGACCATCTCTGCCCTTGCCTCAGTCCTCAGTAAAAAGCCATCAATATAATGGTAAACAGTCCCAAACCCTTAGAAAGAAAGAAAGAACTGCATAAGGAAATTAAATGAAATTATTGTAGATCATGTCAAGACATGTTTTTCTAGTTGATTAGCATCTTAATACACAGATGTTAACAACGCTTGAACATTGTGCAAAGTGTACATTTCCTCCAATTTCAAAAGTCATCTATTGTACATATCTAATCTTCTGTCTCTCTCTCTGTCTGTCGCATGTGTGTGTTGATGGCATCAATGGTATGACACAGACTGACGGAGTTGGGTGTTCATTCTTAATGCCCACACACATCCATCTCACTGGTAGTGTTTTGTCTGTGTATATAAGCACTTGTCCATTCATTCACCAAACATCACTCAGCCTCCACAACCATCCGTAACACAACAACATTCCAGCATGCTAGTGTGTCTGTCCAAACCACACACATTTATGTCTCATGACATTCAATCGCCTGAATTTGTTGTGTTATGGTCATGATGCAACAAGGTATAAGAGAGCACACAGTAGGGCTGAAGATTGAGGGAACTATAATATAATGTACTTAATTATTTATGCACACCACTTTACACAAAGATAGAGAATCAGGGGGTCTAGGAGTAATGAATATTTTATTTTTTTGGTCTTTTATTTTACACCCTTCGCTGATACTGCAGAAGGACATTCCACTGAGAATACAGTGACAATATGTGGTGCGTTCAAGTCCAAATGACGTTCCATTCTCCATTCAGTCCATTTCATAATCATGATGTTCTTGCTGAGGGATAAGCCTTTTACTTTCCCACAGTGTGGACAATTTGGAGTATAGATATTTTAGTAAAGTAGAATCTGAGAACTATTTGAAGACAGTTTGGGTATGTTCTTTAGTTTTGAAATTTGGCATCAGGATTATATCCAGCATCTTCGCTAAGAATATCAGACTTTTTGATTATCAAGATCTGAGCAAAAAGTGTGTATTACTGGTCTAACAGCACTGAGCAAAGGGACCAGTGAAACCAGACAAAACTCTTTACTTTTTATAATATGCTGCCTTTGGCCATGAATTAATTAATTTGAGGGTGGTTTTAAAGAAAAGAGCTTATAAAGGGTAACGAATTTAAAAATGTCATCCAGCACCATTAGAAATTTCTCCTAAGGAACATTAACAGCTAACATAATAACGTTCTCATGTTCGACCTGCTAATATTGTGTGTATGGAATTAGCAGCACTACTGACTATTTAATTTAACTAAGTTCTTCCTAGACTTGAGTTAATTTACTTGTGTAGCTAACAGATTGTTATTCATTCAGAGTAATGTTTCTCTGTTAATATTCAAGATTACTGTATTCACATTTAATTTATCTGTCATCTAGAAAGTTCTCTCTAAATGTCTATTTTCCAGAATGGATTGCTCCAGACAACTTGCAAAGACTGGTGGCATCCAGCCACTGGCCTACCACGTAAACTAAAACACAAAACCTACAAATAGCGATGTACCCACAGAGATCCAAAATTAAAAAAATAAAAAAAATAAAGGGAAGACATGATTGCCACTGAGCGCTTTTAGAAATTAGTTTAAATGTTTTACATTAAAGAAAACAAAAAAGTAACTTTGGATTTAGTGTGACACTTGACACTGATGTGAACCACAATTTAATTAAGGTTAAAAGGTTAAAAGGGCAACTGGACGTGATAGAAGATAATTAAAAACGTTTTGTCCCTCATCTGAGAAACTTCTTCAGTTCTGAAGAACAGAAGTCCAAGAGACTTTTTCAGAATCTCGGATGAGGAACAAAACGTCTTCAAGTATCTTTAACCAAATGCAGTTGTCCTTGATTTAAACATTCCTTGGATAACTTTGACCTGGATGACTGAGAACCTTCACAGACACGATAGCTGTTTCGATATCTTACTTGATTAGCAATGTTGATGGCGAGTCCATTCTTGATGTGATCCAGAGCCTTGTCCAGGTTCCCTGAACGAGCGGCTCGCAGAAAGCTGGTGGATGCATCAGCCTGCAATGAACAAAGAGGAGGACGCGAATATAAATACAGTTCAACACTGATGTTCTGAGTACATAAAAGCTCAACACGCAATACAGAGATACAGTTCAGAGACAAAACACATTCATTTCACCACCAAAAGTTACAAGCTAAAGACAACAGAACAGAAATAGCAACACGAACAAGTCGGAAATATACACAAATTCTATAACTATATGCAAACACTTGCTCAACATCCGCTGTTCCTCCAATATTATCCACGTCCTGCAATATCAAAATGTAGTTGCACTAAAAGCACCAGTCAGGATATTTAAATCCGTTAAAATAATGTAACAATCACAATTAGGCAAGAGACAAGACTATACGCAGAAAACATGATACTACATTCATCGGCCCTCTGCCCTCTGTTGGAAGCTAAAAATGTTAAGACTCCTTCCAGTCAAGCTGCGCCCACACTGTGAGTTTGGCAGGCATTCATAGCCAAGCACACTCCGCCACGAGCTCCGCTGTCTGCCTGTCTGATCTCAGAGAAAAGCTCCTGTGGTTTGTGTCTCAGTGTGTATCAGTGTTTGCACGCCCACCTCTGAATTCATTCATCAGCCAATAGTGTAATACGGCTGACCTGCACAATGAAATGTTTCCAATGCCCTGAAGAGTAAACACTGCATAATGTACTTTACACCCGGCCTCCCTCCACCTCCTGTCACCGGCAAAATGATGCATCTGTCTGAGCTGTGATTCTCAAATGGTTTAATTATACTGAATTTCTGAAAGATATGCCTGCAATTTTCTAATGACTGAGGAATGTTTTTGTTCCTTCTCCCCTCACGTCTTATCTATGCCGACGCATTAACAGCCCAGTGTTTTTCGTTTCTGTGAACACGAATATTCGTCCACACACCAGTCCTATTTCCTTCAGCATTTTGTTTCTCCTTCCAATTTATTCCCATTATTTTCTGTTTATTTGCTTTGCCCAAACATCTGAGGACCTTCCTCCTCTCAATGTTAGGATTATAAAGAAATAATTTCCCGCACTTTTCATTTGACTGCCCAGACTCACGTTCTGTCTCCCTGTTAAGAAAATAAACTATTGTGAATTATCTTGCTTTAGAAAAACAATACAGTGGGTGGGCGTTGTGGAGGGTGTTTCATAAACTGATATTTGTTGAAAATGTCTTCTTGCAGCCCATCACTAAGTTTCTGGGAAGCGTTGGACATGAGAGCTGGCCATTACTTAGCCCGAGAGCACAAAGAGACTGGACTTCAGCAGTTGGTATTGTGTATTTAAGGTGTCTCATTATTCAGAACGCTTTATGAATATTTCATATTTTAATTAACAGCTTATGAAAATTAAGGTTATTCTGTACAAAGTCTCAAGGTTTGCCTCTCTATATACCTTTACAGATGTGGTCACTTGTTTTTCTGATAGTGGCAACTCTCGATTCCCTCCCATTGCAGCTTTAAAGTCGGTGTGCCGTTTCATCTGCCGCGTGCTCAGCGGCATAAATTTATTAATGAATGTTATGACTTTCATTCTACAGCCTAAAGCCATTTCAAATTTCATAGTGAACTCCTTTTATGTTTCTCTTCTTCTGTGCTATGATGTGTTCATATGTCCTGTATTACTGATTATAGTCTCCACCTGCAACCCTCCTCATCTTGACTCCCCCACAGCTGCTTCATGAGCCAGTTCTCCATGTGCATGTATCATCTGCAGTATGTGTTTGTTAATGAGTGCTGGTCATTGTGCGTGTGTGTGTGTGTATTGAGGCAACAACAGCATGAGCCTTGAGCTGACCACATTTTTTAGAAAATGAAAAATCTTGCAGCACCTTCCAGAAACTCATCCTCTACCAGCTTGTGTTCATGTTGCTGTCAGGCTGGAATCCATTTCCCTCCTTCCACTGCTGTCTCTACGGTTCCTTCTAGCTCTTTTATTTTAACCTCTCCCTCCCTCCATCCTTCCTTTCATCTATCACAGAGATAAGAGCTGGCAGTTCACGTCTACTTTATTAGTAAGCACCGTGTCAGTTACACGAAATAATCAGATCACTGAAACCCCTCACTAATACTGTAGAATTTTGGCCACTTCCCTTCTGTCTCTGGCTCACACATTCTACTTTATTTCCCCACATATAATATTTGTTTGTTTCAATGGGTGAATGTACGAATATGTTCACCTGTGCCCCTTCTATTTTCACAATCTGTGTATTTTCTTCTATATTTCTTAACTTGTTTCCTGTAGAATCACAAATTCCTGTGAGTAGAACGTTTGGAACTGTTCAGCTATGCGTAATATTAAATCAGTAGCATAACAAAAATAAGTGCTTTACAGTGTATTCGGGGTCCTTAGGTGTTAAAATATCATGTGAGCGAACAGGTGAAAATGTGGACATGAAGAGTATTTCACACGATACCCCATAGTTTACTTCCTTAGGTGACTGCTGTAGTCAAGAATTGTAGATTGGAAAACAGGAGATGCACTGAGCCGATTCACAGCCACTGAGCCAATATCATGTGCTGCTGTGCGGGGTTTTCAGATTTTCACACTCTCTTAATGTTTACCTCAGAAAATCCTGAAGTACATTTTAATCTCACCCTCACACTTTATATTTTTTTATTTAGGATGACTAAACTGTTTTTTTTTTAAGTTTGAGAATGTTCTTTAGTTATTAGATTTCAATTTTAAAATTCGGCTGTCAAGCTCATCTAGGCACAGTTCTTGAAGATAAGGGTTTGCCAGCCGGAAGCAGCAGTTTGTGTGCAAGGTCAGTTTCATGGGCAGCATTTCTAGTGATTCTACAAGATGAATAAAGTCAAGCATAATTTCCACTATTTTCCGGGAAGAAGACAAGATCTTACAGATTTTGACTAGCTCACAAGTAAAATGGAAAAACATACATACCATTACTGTGAACACACACACGCTAATCTAGACAATAAAAATGAAATGTTAATAGTCTGAATTAAAAATACAGTAACATATATTAACACAGCTCTATTAAAGAGAATAGCACATTCTAAACACAGGTCTACAACTAGAATACAGAGGAAGGAGAAAGGTCAGAGCAGACACAACCACTCAGAAAAGCACAAATGAACGTGACAAGAAACTTGCCAGCAAGGCCACGATGACGAGCAGCTTTCCTGAACACAATGACCACGTAGACATGAAAAAAAGCAACAGCAACACACAACCACCACAGTGCAAACAAAAAGTCAATCTAACAAGTGATTTTATTAAATTTTTTATTTATCAAAACGAAAATCTGCCAGTGGGGTCAGCTACTTTATTTTATCCAATTTCAACTGAAATATTCAAGAATTCTACTGATTCACTAATGTTGTCTGGAGGAAGATGTCCACACCTTCCAATATCAGTAAAAACATAACTACAAGACTTAGGAAGATGACATTTTTTGCAAAGCCTTACGAAACCCCACTGCAGCTGACGAGGAAACACAAACAATGTGTTGAGGAAATAAGCAAACTGTACACAAGGATGTATACAAGCATCATATTTACTGTTATTAAAGAGCCATATTCCTTAGGCTTCAGCCAACCTCTCAGAGCCCACAATACTGACCTGACGGACAAGTCAGCGCTGACCCACATGAGCCTAGAAGACAACACACACCAGCCAAGACAACACCAAGACAAGACCAGACAGTTAATGGTATACATAGAAACAGAAAAAAGCAACATGTAAACTGGTTGAAATGAGGCAACAGGTGTCTCTGATTCATTACTTATTTGACTTGCAGGTTAGAAACTTAGCATGAAAACAGGCTTGACTTTGATAACTTAAAACACATAGCCTTTACGACAAATGGTTAATGACTGATTAATGCAGAACACATATCGCATATATTCATACACAATGATCTACACATATTCATATTATGCAAACAGAACATCACAAGCTATTGCACAAGAACTCCCTTTTACAAATTAATAATTATTAAGGATCCAAATATACCTCTGAAGCAGCAAATTTTCGTTGATACCTCTTTATCAAAACTGACCAAATTGGAGATGAATGCAAAAAAGATTGCGATTCCTATCCTCTGTTCCATCGCCACCCCTACACCCCTCCCACCCCACCACTAATAATACTATATTGTGTACTACCGTGATAATTGCTCATTACTGTTACACTAAAGATAGAAGATATATCCTTTTGAAGAAGAATAGTGTACAATCCTAACTTTTATGCTGTATGCTTTTAGTTTCTTCTGTGTGTTTTTGTATTTTGATTGAATCAGCGATCCCTTGTCATCCCTGCAGTGTGTGGAACAGCATCCAGGCTTCTTCACCGTCATCCCACCAGGATACAGATAGACAAGGATACAGATCTCAAGGCTTAAAGCCTACAGACATGCTCTACCTGGGTTGTAAACTGAAAGACAATAGACTGAACTTTGTCAAACTAAGAACATTGACCGTGGTTCATTCACTCCCAGAGCGACCTGAAAAATAAAAGAGATCTCGAAGCAGCACTTTAAATCACACGTTACATTAACATATATTGAAAGGCAGGCCTGATAAAAAAATTTAAATATAACTTTATACAGTAGATGTATTCACATCTTTAATCCCCATACAGAATGTGTCGAATGTAGAATAATGCTGACATGCATACAGTATTATTTTCTTTGTGTTTCTTGAACTTTATGATCCTCTTGTTCTTAAGCCTGGTGTGTCAGCATGTGCTGTGTGATTACATATCCTCACACTGAAACACAGACTCATATACTTTATGCTGAGCCAAAAATAACCATGTAGACATGACAAAAGCCAGAATAGGTAGAGACTTCAGATATTAATACCAAGGCAGAGAATATTAAAGGAAAACTGCAATAACTTCAGACACACGGGTAAATTAAAAGCTCCCAAAAAATTAAAGCAGTTGATTTCAGGTTTGCTATTTAATCAGTTTTATCTGTACCTGTCCATGATCGTCACCTAAATTTTACACAGACACGAAAAATACCCATATGTGCATATACACAAATCCAGTACAAGTGACAGACAGCCATTTAAAAGACATATGGCATTGAGTTACACAGAAAAGAGGGTGATTAGATCAAAATATTAGCTATTAGAGATTTAAGGTGTTGTTGGTGTAAGTGGAAGATTTGACAATCTGAGAAAGTGGTAAAAGTGTTCATAAGCATTTATATTAGTATTTTTCAGGACTGACTTTGTTGTCCTCAGAGCAGGCTACTTGCCTCTGGCTTCCTCCCACACACACTATTGTTTTCAATGATAGGCAGGACTTTGGGAAAGGGGAATATACAGACATTCAATCTCTGAACATCACAAACGCTCTGTCCTGGAAGCATTTGATGGTTTTCTGTGCTGTGGGTCTGCTCTGACAGAAGTCATTGGCAGAACACTGGATACGTGTACTTATTGTAGTGACAGCTCCTGTCACTTCTGATTTTGAAATGAGTCCTTGTGTCACTTCAAGTTGAGACTGCTTCTCACAGTTCAACATGCATCTCATCTCCTTCGCAATGTAACTTCATAGGTGTTCGCAGAGATATCTACTACTACTATTACTAATCTAGAGATATCTACTGCTACTATTAATAATCTACTCCACTATAGTACTATTACTACTACTTTTGGCTCGGACAGAGGATATGTTTAAGCGTATGTTTATTAAGTGAAATCTTTAATTAATAATTTAATGTATCATGATATCAGCTGAAAGGGAAGATGACCAGCATAAAGATATGCTTAAAAATAAAGACACACAGTACATCATAGTATTTTAAAGGTCCCGTGGTTAAATCAAACAGTTTCGCTCTTTAACATCATTAATTGGACAGTTGGAGAGAGGGGAAGGCAGAAAAGAGGATCAAGAAAGAGATGCAGCCAGGAGGGAAGAGAATAAAACAAAGAAAAGAGAGAGAGAGAAGTAAAAATGTCTTTATATCCTGACAATCATCTTTCAGTCAGACACCAATCCACCTCTACAGAAAGATCTAGCTAGCAGAGTAGGACAGTCACAGTCACAGACAGAAGTGTAGACAGAAAAAGGGTGTCATTGGGAGCGTAAACACGAAACTCATTCACATAATGCTAAACAAAATGCACAAGACGAATTACCAACAAACACACAAAAACCACAACTAAAAATAGCTGTGTTGACGCCACAGCATTTTAGTGTTGGCACCAACGGGGAGGGAGATGGATCACAGTAATGAACCCTCATGGGTTTAAACAGAGACCTACTTCTACCACATAAGACAGATAGATTCTAAAGCAAACTCACACACATATAAGACATAGGCCGACACAAAGTCTAACAGTCCCACAGTAGAAGGCAAATTTACACACAAAGCTACCTTACACATGATTTGTAGGCTCTGACAGCAGAAAGCAGAGGAGTGGAAGCCTTGTAGGCCCCTGCTGCCAAGTCTATCACACAGTCATGAGTATGAGTAAAAAAAGCAAAAGAAGATGCGTGTGTATGAAGACACACCCATGAGTTAATTTATGTGTGTCAATAAACATACAAATGTAACACTGTGTAAAAAGGCCACATTTTGCATGCCATTTCATCAAAGGTTGTTCTAGTGGGACATCAAGCCCTCAAAATTGTTAATGCACCAATCAGAATTACAGGATCAATACTGTAAATAGGGCCAAGAGACACGTCCATGTGCTTTGGGAAATGGATCCTAACAATGCTGAACAGGGACAACAAAAACAACACTAGTTCATCATGTGCTCATACGTGATAGGACTATGAGAAAAGTATGAAAGTAGTCTGTGTATCTGACAGCTTATGAGTGTTGTCTTAGGGTGATGTTTGAATTGGACTGTAAATTAGATGTTTGTACCGTTGGGTGTGAGGTTTAAAAATTGTGTGTGAAGATTTGAGGAAAGGAGTGGTTCCAGGAATTGTGTCTTAGCAATTGAGAAAAAACTGTGATATATTACAAGTGACACACAGAGTGTTGTATGAACAAAAGGAAGAAGATCAAATCAGCATTTGACAATTTAATTTAGTTAATAAATTATATTGTTTTTTCTTATCGTTGTAACAATTTTGTCAATTATTGATGACTGCTTTGTTGGGTTCTTCTATGTGGTAGACAACTGTGACATTGTGATCGTGATACGTATAACAATCTGAAAGCTTTTCAAACATTTCAGTATCAAAACCACTTGTGTAACATGCAAATGATAGTAGCCTCGATTTATAAATGAGGTGTCATAATTTTACTTTTCTGCCCAGGAAAGTGAAGATCAATTCAAGAGCATATCAAGCCTGGCAAGATGAAGTCATTGCCCTGAGAATGAAAAATCAATAGTCCCAGAGTCCAGCAGGCTCTACAAAGTGGGAGTTGATCCAATATTGATGGATGGATGGTAGGAGTGTGTGAGTGTGAGATGGCACTCTGCAAACACATAGATTTAGGGCTGTGCGTACCTATTTTACTCATTCAACAGACACACAATTCAAGTGATGCATGCTGCATTTAAACACAGGTAGAAGCACACATGCAGGAAATGTGAAAAAAAGAGACAACTTTTAAATTCAAAGACTGCGTTTGATAGTTATGACCTTTCTAATTAAAGGAGACCTATTATGCTGTTCCATATTTTATGACTTATCTACAATGTTACAATGTTGGATGTTCATGTTAAACATGACAAGCTTCAAATAATGAGGTAAAAGTATTTAAAAGCAATCCCTGTGAGACAAAACCTAAGATTTCCTCCTGTTCTGAACGCTCTGTTTTGAACAGCTTTTTCTGCCACTGGCTCCGTTCTACTACATATGGAGGCAGACGTAGCCGGTATTCCATATATGTTCATTTGCTCCGCACAGCAACGTTCGGTCTGTCTACCGCTCAGCGGTAACAACAGCCTGGTACACATACCTACAGCTTGTTTCAGACAGAGGCTGAAATGAAGGCCTACATGAAGAGCCAGTATAAGATAGAAAATTATTTTTTTGAACTTTGTAAGTATAATATGTCTCCTTTAAAAAATACAATGTAAGATTGGATTTAAAAGAAAATGGGTTGTTAAGATAGGCACTTTTTGCAGAGTGGCTTTTTGAAGCTCTCCAGATTGGGCAAACAAAGGCTGTTTGCTTATGACTTAGGTCTAACAAAAAGTGAGACGTCAGATGAGTTTACAAGCACTTTAATCAACTGCACGGAGCTTTCTAATGAGAGAGGTTCATAAAGATGTTTGATGTCACCTAGCGTGGTTTGCTCCAAACCCTCACTAAACCCGCAGAGCAGTATGCGGACATTTTACAATAACACACTCATGGCCCTTCGGAAGATTGGTGGCTCTTTTATCTTAAAAATAAAAACAAGAGTTGAAGACTGAATAAGAGATTAAATGATTTGTTGAGACGAATATATTTTGCTGCACACCAAAATTCCTCTTTCCTCGTGAAACAATGAGACACATCAAACTGAGGATCTTCCTGTAGTCTTCTCTATCCCGATGTTAAAACAGAGTATCTGAAATATTTATAGCCTCTGTCAGGCCACTGCTTCTGCAACCCATTACAATCAGAGCATGCTTTTCCTTATTTATTTATATATAAATACATATATATCTATTGATGTCTAACTGCATGCACATCTTACACTCACACACACACACACACACACACAGAATGTTGATATGTAGGTTTAAATTCTGTCAAGTCTAAAACACAATATGCTAGCAACATACATACAAATACATGCAGTAACACACAAGAACACACACAAAGAGGGTGAGTACAGAGGCAACACAACTACTGCGCACTCATATACATGCACTTTGTGCACATGTACATGATAAATATTACTCCATACCATACTAATCTTTGGAAGCAATGGTGACAGAGCTGGTGTAACACCAAAATCTGTGATCTATCAGATTCTGTGACTACACCCAAACGACGATGTTTTCCTAACCATAACTAAGTACTTTTGGCGCCTAAACCCAACCACACTGCAACCGCTTCACATCGTCAACAAAACCTCTGCCGCTCAACTTGCCATTTGGGTCACAGAATCTGATAGGTCACACATTTTGGTGTTACATCGGCCCAGCCACTAAGCGACCATTGCGGTGGCATAGGGCCCCGTGGCCAGCAGAGCGCCCCCTACAGTCACTGCTTGCTAGTGGTGGAAAAAAATCACTGAAAAAAGAAACGTAAAATAATAAAAATAAAATGAAAGACAGCTCTTTATATGACGCACCATAATAAGCATAGTGGTTATTTAAATTAGTTATATAGGCTACTTTGGAAAATCAGCTGTGACCTGTGACTCCTAACCCTGACTGAACCTGTGACATCACCTACATCACTCCTTATGCTGGGTCCCTCAGGCTTGATGTCTGACAAGAGAAGATCATATTTGTCTGGACATGTAAAAAGGCAACAGAAGAGAGGAGGCAAGAAGATAAAGGTACGTAAGGCCACAGGCTCCGTTTTCCTATGCCTGTATTTTTAGATAATCTGTACTAAAGGTCTTACATTAGCCTTAGTTAGCTGCGCTGGTATTAATAATGCTAACGCTATAGCTTGCTAACATGCTAACCGCGATTAGCATCACAATTTCTACAAACTGCATAAACGTAGTATAGTATTAATATTATACCATAGTATAGGATTAACTCGTATTATTAAAGTCAGTTGATTACATTAATAGTGTTATTAGGACATGGGTCTCCTGCAATTTAAGGCATTAGCTTTAGGCATCTTTTTTCTATACTATCTCTGGAGCTGAGCTGTTCATTACAAAACCAGATAGGTCAGGTTCTCTACCTCCTCTATCTCCATCATTGGTTTCATCCAAGAAGCTGACAGTGCTGGTTAGTTCAGGCCTACATCAACGATAACTAAACAATTATTCACCTCAAGGAACACCCAGTGTATGAACATGCCAACTTACTAAAATTACTTATTTTCCGTGTTAATCTCCCTCATAGGTCTACCTGGGCCTACTGAAGTGGAGAGCAGTACCGTCGTGCTTACTACCATGCCTGGCTCTCCAGTTTCTACTCCTCCAGAGGATCCAGCTGACTGGCCATCAGTCCTTAATGACCAGTTACACGCTGATGTGGTGAGCAGTAAAACCAGCACAGATTGACAGAGACATTTGGACTTTTCCAAAAAGACACTCAGAAAGTAGAAGTATTTTCTATCATTACATGTTTAGATAACTCACAAAGTGATGCTATCAACTGTTTTGTAGTTTTTGTCTCTTAATCTCTTGTCTGGCTGTTAATAAAGATTTAAGCTTTGGTCATAATGACTTTATCAGTCATTTTATTCAGAACTACTTGCACTGCCATTAAGCTCAGTAGCACTGGTGGTATCATATGTTTCCTGTTTGACATGAGACATTGTAGAAATAATAATATAGAGTGTAGTCTAGTTATTGTTTTTCATCAGAATCAGCTTGATTGTCAATTGTGCTAAACAAACACGGCAGGTTTAAGAATATAAGAAAGATTCTTATTTAAAAACAAGAGACGTTGTTTCTGTGTCATATATAGTGACCCCGCAGATTTGGTTTGGCGCATTTTCTGCCCACAGCACAGATCTGAACTCCTCGATTCACAAGCACTTGTTCATTTGTTCAGCTACACGTCATATCCACTCATTTCGCACTCCTGCAACCTCTCTGTCTCCCTCACCTTCTTGGTTGTCTTGCATCTCTCTCCCCCAATTTGCCTCCCCTCTCTCTCTCTCTCTCTCTTTTCATAACCTTTCAATATTTATGAGCACTGCAGAAGCAAGCTGGGTAAAGCTGTCCTTCAGAGTCTGCTCCTGACGTCATCACTCTGTGCTGACATTCTGGGCTCCCTGCCCCGTCTCTGTGGTCTGAACAGAATTCAAGTTCCCTGCCAGCAGGACAGATATCTGAAATTGCCTTTTAATAAAGTGTCCATTTGGAATTGAGCCATTAACTACAGATGCACGATACCAACCAAGGATGAGCGAGTGCAAGACTATGTAGTATCTGTATCTGTTTAACAAATTAAATTATCTGTATCCGTATCGGTACTTGGAAATGGGCGGGGCTTAACCCAGATTTTGGCAGAACTAACCAGAAGTTGTTATGTAAGCCTGAAATTGGTATGGGTTGACCAGAAGCTGCTACATTTATAAGAAATCTATGTATAGAACAACCTCAGAATTGAGCTTCGGAGCAATGTTTTTGATTACAATAGTAAGAGAACTATTTTTTTAAAAAAAGGTTCCTATATTTATATTTTATTAGAAACCAGATATTAATACATTTTACTCTGATGATACTCGTATTCATAAAAAGTACAGTATCTGTACCTGTATCTGTATTATATGTAAGTTTTAGTTACAGTTTGTCAAGGTCTAGTGTGTCTAGTGTCTAGAGAGAGTAGTTTACATAATTCAGACAATTGACACATGTTATTGCAGAATAAACACAGGTGTTACTAATAAATTTAATGATGGCTCAGTTCAACAAGGGAAGGGCAACACCTAAATGGAATATAGTGGTTATGAATGTTATTAATTACACCTTTGCCTTTTCTGCTATGGCACTGAAAAATATCGGCTATGAAAAAGTCTACACCCCCAATGCAGGATCACTACATAATTAAAAAATACATGACTAAACAAGTGGAAAACCTTTATGGTTGGAGACATGACCTGAACACACCCCAAACTGGGAGGAAGCAGGGGGGAGACAACACTAAATCATTGGAGTTAATGAGCTATGAGTTAATGATTCAAATAACAAAGGAAGAATGGTATCAAACGTGTAAGACACAATGTATATCCACAAACTCATTAGTATGGAGGGAATTCTGCTGGAACAATCAAACTCCCTTTTTTATTACACCCAAAATAAACAGTAGGCGGCGTGGGAACATGGAGGCTGACCACTCACATATTTT
The DNA here is from genome assembly GCF_021292245.1 of Micropterus dolomieu. Taxonomy (NCBI): domain Eukaryota; kingdom Metazoa; phylum Chordata; class Actinopteri; order Centrarchiformes; family Centrarchidae; genus Micropterus; species Micropterus dolomieu. The sequence continues at coordinate 19,033,719 of NC_060162.1, read as the reverse complement.
CTGGAATTATACAAAGATATTGATATATTGACAAAATGTTAATGCAGTTGTTAATAATATTTTGGGGATATGAAATCCCTAATACCTGCACTGTGACATACCCTGGGAACAATGAAGATGCTGTGATGAAAGAAGATGTCTACTTGATTAAAGTTTTACTTGCAACAAGTCAGAAAGCCATTAGCAGAAATTGGTTTAATGTAAACACACTGTAAAATCTTTCCCATAACAAAAATGTCATACATCTTGAGAGTATATATTGAAAAAGAACTGGCAAAAATGTAACATTTATATGAGACATGACACAGACTAAATGAATGCGTACTTAAAATATATTTATTGAAATATTTCCAGACAATTATCCGTTTTTATTTTTTATTTGTTTGCATATCTATATGTATCTTTTTTGGGTTGATGCTGATGTGCTGTTCTGTTTATATCTTCATGAAAACTCAATTAACCCCACCAAAAAGCTCTGCACTACTATTATAACACCCTTCACAGTGGTTAACAGCACTGCCACATACATTTTCATTGAAGAAGCACATTTATATGAACTACAGATTATAATCTGGACACATTTTTACAGGAATTATTTTTACCAGGTGCTTGTGGAGTCCTCCTTATAATATTTCTCTGAAGCAACGTGCTAAGAGGCTTGGGGCTGACAAAGCCACACTGACTTTACTGCGAGCAAAGCAGTCAGTGACTGCGCAATCAACTTCAAGCAGGTATGGTCTATATAACATACCCCACACGATTCAGAAGTCGATTCCAGCTTCATCTGATCACCCGGGACTTGATGTGACTAGAGCTGCAATGATTTTTTTCAACTATTGTGATAATTGATTAATCAGTTTAAGAAAACATTCTCTGAATCCAGTGTCTTTAAATGTGAATATTTCCATTTTCTAACATTTTATAGACCAAACAACAAATTAATCAAGAAAATAATCGCCATATTAATCAATAATGAAAATAAGTGTTAGTTGAAGCCCTAGATGTGACTGACCTTAAATGTGTGCTAGCAAGGAAAATGTGTGCCTCTCATTTTTAATAGCTTTTAAAATCTTCATTTGAAACACCCGTTCAGAAGGATGGCTGTGTGAGGCTAAATGCTGTGGTCATAGGCGGAATTAGGTTTGCTGGTACAACCTTTACATTGCCACACTTAACACTTAAATCTTTTTATTTAAAGTAACATTTACACATGTTGGGAAATATGCTTATCTGCTTTCTGGCAGAGAGTTAAGAAGATAGGAAGATCAATACCGCTCTATATGTCCATTAGCTATGAAGCTACAGCCAACTATCATTTTCAGGGGAAATAGCTACTGGCTCTGTCCAAACGATTAAACAAACTTCCCTCTGCTTCCAGTTAGTCCAGTGCTCAGCTAAGCTAACCAGCTGCACACTGTAACCTTATAATTAATCAATCTCTGTCAATTTTAATTCTGGAGCTGCACCTCCAAAAAAACTAAAATATTAGTGAAGCTGCATTTTTAATGGATTAAAATCCTTTATGAAAATAGAGGAGAAGGGCAAACCCATCAACTCATACATGGTGAAGAACTAATCCTGCAAAGTAAGTAAAAAGGAAGAAGATAAGAGGGGGAGACACACAGAAGCTAGGGAGCCACTATGTCTGAAAGTCATGTGTGCATAACAAATGCAAAGCACTCAGCTGCACATGGTCAATGACTGCAGAGGGAGGAGCAAGAGTGATGGATAGGAAAGTGGAGGAAGACGGGAAGGACATACAGAAGTGGGGGGGGGGGGGGGACATTTGAAAATGCTGTTTACACACCGAAAAGGTTTTCTGTCCACACTGGCATTTTTCAACCAAAAATGTGCAAGTGGCTCAGACATGGCTGTTTAAAGTGTTTTTTATTTTGTTTTGTTTACAGGGCTATCCTGAATAGCATGACACCTGAGATCACAGAAGATTAATGTTATACGGTAGATAATAGCCTCAGACTGTTTTCCAGCTTCTCAACTTCAAGAGTGTCCCAAAAGATCTGTTTTTGGTGGTTGAAAATGCTGGCTTTATTATGGTTGAAAGGCCAAAGCAGAAACAAAAGCATTAGTGTGGACATGACATTTTACGGTGATATAGAGAGGTAGAGGTCAGGTGCAAGTGAGGAAGATGGAGAGAGGAGGGGTGAAAAGCCAGCTGTAAGAAGAAGTCATGTGTTAAAGCAACCTATCTGTGTGTTATGGCAGATATGGGTGTCTTAGATAGAATAGAAATATTCTTTTTACTTGTTCTCCCTCCACAGGAAGAGGTCATGGCCAGATACAGAGCAGCACCTCTGGAGCTGCACCTGATAACATCTGTCAACGCAATGAATCAAGCCTTTAATTATAGCCTGTCTGTCTATTTATCTATGTATCTATCCAATTGTATACTGTATATAAATCTTTATATTAAGGGAAAAAAATATAATTGCGATTGTACTGTGGTTAATAAACGAGGTGAAAAACGAGGGATTGATGCGGTGGAGGGTGAAGGACAAGCAAGTAATACTGACGTTTATCAGCCAGCGGCAGCTAATGTTCCGAGGGGGAGCAAGAGGCAGCAAGGAGGCAAAAAATCATTCATCTGCTTCGTGGGGTGACATGAAAAGTGACCGCACGTCTCTGTTCATCTTTTCGCTCCATGACCCTATAAATACATAATCTGTCAGTTGAATCTGTATAGTAAATGTTATTGTGATCCAGTTGTTTTAGGAAATGAATTGCTATTAAATAGGCTATATTAGCATCTTTCCTGGTGCACTGTGCTGATTACGATACAGTGCCAAAACATCAGCGTAATAACACAATTGCAGTTAGTAAAAAAAGTGCAACGCTTGAAAGAAAATAGTGTTTACCATGAAGAAAAACCCTGTCTCGTTATCATTAAAAATGTTTAATTAAAATTACAGATAATAATAGATTATGACGGACTGTTTACGACCCTGTCTGTCAACGTACAATGAGAAAGTCTAACATAACTTCACACACACATACGCACTTGAATTCACACTCTGGAAACGAAAGCTTCTCTGAGCTGATGTCTCAGTAGATGACACACTGTTGTAACACTTCTTGTTTCAGCGCTGTCAGTTTATCACTCCATCATCCCCCATCCATCTGTCCATTCTGATGTGGTCTCAGGCCAAGACTGAGGTAGTTTCCATTACTGTTGTGATTTGGTACATCCAGTCTGAGAATATTTTACTATAAGTTGGCAAAATACCTTATACATTTGCTCAGTCATCCTTCTACTGCTTATCTTATTCATTATCTTTTTCTATTTAGTATTATATTCCTATGATTGCTTGTTACATTTTAGTGATTGGCTATTGCATTAGATTTTAGTAGATTCAATACTGAAAATATAAGGAGCACAATAACAGATATACAGTATGTAAATGTGCATTCTAGCATCAAGTTTATAAAGCTCAATGAAAAACGAGTTCAGTGTTTAATGTTTGATACAGCATTCATTATTTATGTGCCTGGAATTCTGTATGAACTGGGTCAACTTATGTAGTGCATACAATACAATAGAAATCATGGCTGTTGAGAAGCGTTACTATGTGAAACTCTTGAGACCTCAACAAGTACTATGATGCGCTGTCTCATTGCCACATCATTATAACACACTTGACCGGAATGAATTATAAATATCTTGATACCTGCATTAGTATATAAAGAATGTCTGAAGAACCACACATTATTTCTACATAAATGCTGTTTCTATAAAAACATCACACAGGTGTGTTCCCCTACAGGTTGCTAAAGAAAACAAAAATCAGAGAGAAAAGAATATGAACTAAAGTATATGCACAGCAAAGCACCAATATGACAAACCACAACTGGATTAGATACCAGCAAGTAAGTTAACCACAAAACTCAACAGGGAAGTCACTACAAGGCCACTGCGGTATGACTCAGTAGTTGGACGTTACATGTCAGAGTATCTGTGATAGTGGCCTGGGAGAAAAAGATAGATGGGCTGGGAGGTGTAGGGGGCTTGGTGTGGGGGGCAGGAGCTACTGCCCTATCGTGACGTTGACTGACTGACTGCCAAATCACCCGTGTCATGAATCAGGTCTGCAGAGGGCTCTGGAGCTGACACACACTAACTCACAAAAGTGCACTGAAAGGCACAAGACAAATACACAAGTTTGTATGTGGATGCACTCTAACAAAATTCCATATGTACAGATTTACACTCACATTTTAATACACAAACATGTACCCTGCGCGTTCAGTTCATATGCAGACATGTCAGCATCGACACACACTGTAACATGCCACATCTTCTGAATGTTGGCAGTCATGGAAGTTGACATATGCTCGTCACTGCAGGATGTAAAGACTCCCAACACACAGAAGAACACACGTGTCAGCTCACTGCTTGCAGTATGCAGTGCATACAACAGACGCAAATCAAGTCACAGGGCCTCCACATGAACAGTGGTGAAAAGGTTTCCAGTTCATAAGCATGACATCCTTCCTACCCGCAGTTTTTTTTCTTCCAAAATATTCCACCCACGTACATAAATGTTTTTCTTCCAGCACAAATGCAAAATGACAATATCTCACATGGAAACCGCACCCAGCCCTAAAAAGCTAATCTCCTAGCAGCCTTTGCAGCACTGCTGAGGTTGGAAATCCCTTCAATATAGTTCACTTCCTTTCTCAGCAACAATCTGAGGGATAGATACACAACTGGGGGAGGAGGATGGACCTCAAACCTAAGCTGCTTTCTCTCTCTCTTTGTGTCAAAGACGAGTGTGTATCAAACATGCTGTAATATATCGGTGAATAAAAACCATTTGAACACACAGAAGTGTATTGTGTTATCTGTGTTACCCATTTGCATCTTTCTTCAAATCGCACACATACAGTTACACACATTCAGAAATCCAAACACAAATATCAACTGATACAAGCGTGCACTATAATTACATGCAAATAGTGTGTGGACCTAAAATGGAAACGGAGAGAAGAAAGGTCTGAAAATCTTCAAAGTCATTTATCCTCGGCAGACTGGGGGAACAAACAGTAAGCATTGTATGTAAGAGACGACTGAAAGAGGATGAGAGAGAGGTGTAATCTGTACGCTCTGTTTTGTTCTCCACTCATTAGGATGATTAAGTTCTTGGAGCACAGATAATAACAACAAACATTACCATCAGGAATATGAAACATGTGTTTATACCCATTTGTTTGCATATCTGTGCATGTCTAAACAAACAGCATGTGGCAGCTGTATGTTTTGACATGAGCACAGTAGGGCCGGCACACAGTGCATGTCTGTGTTAGTGACAGCAGGTCATCACTAATCACCCAGTGGGTGTAGAGTCATATCAGTAAGGCACATGCTGAGAGAGGCATGGGGGGCACAGAGGGGCTGATGGAGAGTGAAGCAGGAAAAGTCATAGAGGACGGATGCAAGATGAACTAGAAGACAAGATCGCAAGAGGGCATGCTACATCTAGCTATTATTGCGAGTTCAAAACTATCACAAGGACTGCTGCTTCTAAAAATAATGATACAGCAATAGTATTCATGATAGCAGTGCCAAGCTCTGTCTTACTGCACTGAGAGCCTTGATTGTGCCCCTTCTTAAAATGCTGTTTTAAAACATTCTTAAATGTGGTACACCAGAACTTTAAAGGTTATATTCAGAATGAAATGTAGTGCAGAAGACACAATTAAAATAAATATGATATTAAGAAAGATAATCAACACTTATAAAACCAGAACCACAAAAACGGCAAACCATCTCAACATGCCACCACAAGAGAATAATGGAATTATCCTCAGCCACAAATTGCCATTGCTGGTCTGATGGATTTCCAGGGATCGTGACCACTCCCCGAGGCTGGTCCATAGAGCCAACACCTCATGATTCAGCATTCTGCGCAGGTTCAACAAGGGGTGTTTTAGCCCACGAGGAGCCATTCATCAATGGGACAAACTCCCGATGCCAGGGTCAAGCCTGAAGCACAAGCTCCAATAGGGGTTAACACATTGCCTGTCGATTTGAAGCCACAGCAAGTCTTTTATTCCCAGAGGCCAGCCATGCATAATTTTCAAAAAAGTCTAGATTAGAGCAGTGCGTCACAGAGAGAGAGAAAATGAGACAAACTAGAATAGTAAATGAATCCTGATCTAAACTTATTTAAAAATTAAAGAAAAGGGCCATAGGTCAAAGCATACAATAAAGACACTCACAGTCACATAAACACAATCACACAAAATGTGAGGCTGTACATTTAACCAAAATGCCTGGATTCATCCAAGTCAGCAAGACAGTAAAATGGCACAGACACTACAAACATAAACCATAGCTGTTTGTCGAGTGAAAAACTTTGTACCTCTAAAACATCAGCTTTTCCTTTATACTTGTGCATGAATCCTTATATACCCAGAAGAGAACATACTGCAGTGTGCAGGCAGTTTAAGGCAAAAAAAAAAAAAAAAAAATCACTACAATTCATTATCAAGCTTTACCCAAAATGCAAAACGCAAGCTGGTGAACAAGGCACAAAATGGGTAGCAGCCTGACTATGACACGTCACGTGATGTCGCAATGACAAGCCACTCAGCTCTTTCCAAAGCTCATGCTATAATAAACTTTATGCACCAGGGAGAGCTAAAAATATAGACTAGACAAGCTGACACAATGCATTTGCAGAAAGCTGCGCTTCGTTCACAGCACTATCAGTGATACTCATCATTCACTAGTTTTTATTACTTGTTGTCTGTGCTGTGTATCAAAGACGTACACTGGCATGCTAAAGATGTCGACATAACTATAAATGGCAGGCTTGCACAGGAAACAGAACATTTTAAAATTCTAATTCAGTTTTGGGATAAAATTCTTGCATGTTACGATTATTGTTATTTTGAAAGCTCTATTCATAAATTTGATGTTTTTTTCTCTCAGCTGCAAGACTGAACACCAGCATACCTTTAAAAGATACTTCTTCCACATTGGAACAAACACTTTTGGTATTACACAAGTACCTGGCTTGGAAGACAATCTATGTAGTAAGAAGCATTAATTTTCTGATTAATATTTCATGTCAGAGTGACCATGTTATTACCAGGAGATGTGCAACACCAGTGAAAATAGTGCTGCAGTGGTATGTAAACTGCATCAGATATTTCCTCAAATCTGGAAGGTAGTTTGGAAAGACTTCCAAACATTTCCTACTGGGTCATTACAATGCCTGTTCTTGACCTCAACTTATTATTATTTCAAAAGTTAAACTGGCAAGGGAGCGATTTTAGCGCATTTATGACAGAAGGTGTGCACTTACAGTAGTGACAGATTCAACCAGAGTAACCAGAGAGAGATTTGTAAACTGAGATAAAGATTAGGTGCTGTATTTACAATGGCAAGAGTTGTTTTCTCTCCTCTTCCCCTGGGGGGAAGCAAATTATAGTGTAATCAATCCCTCTTTTTGCATGGTTCAGTGAGCTTGGTGCCTTGAATTCTAATGAAGCAGAATAAGCCTCAACTTGTTAAGCTGTAGGATTAAGGGTGGCATTTTTAATCTGTATGCTATGTGAATATTTAAGAGGCAGTGTGTCTGGGTGTTTTGTCCTCTCACCTTGGCCTTCCCCATGGGACCACTGGTGCAGAGCCAGCAGCACACACCTTTTCACCCTGTCGGTCATACCGCCTTAAAACAGCTGAGTCTGACTATGCTTCATTACAATCAGGCCATGATCCACAAATATTTTAGCTTGTGTGTGTTTGTGCGTCAGTCATAGACATAAGACAGAGAACAACAGTGTGTGTGTGTGTTTGAGAGAATTGAAGTGTGTATTGTAAGAGTGTGTAAAGAAGACACGCATGCAATCAATGAAGTCAGACATTGTAGTGATGCTCAGCGATGTACTCAGCCACTAACCCTGCCTTCTAGCCAGCGTATGCATCATCATGCTACTGTCCCATATCTGGTTTGAATTATTTTTGCTAACCAGAGGTGCTGCTGTGAATGAATCATACAGTAACAGCAGTAAATGTGCTGATGCGAAAACTCTCACTGTCTGTAGTGTAGTGATTGGCTCTGCTCCATGCTCTTGTGACTTTAGTACCAGACGCTAGCAGGAAGCAAACAAAACAGATGAGAGGATGCCAAGCGATTCTCCAGGGTAGGCACAAAACTTAGTATTATCCCTTTTACTATTTTGTCATAGCTAGGCAAATATTTTACAAAACAGGACGAGTAAGGGGTTGAACACATCATAACATTCTCCACTCTGTGCCTCCAGAGCAGTATTACATTTCCATCTGTTCCCATGTTCCTGTTAACTCGATATCATCTAAATGCTAGAAAATCTCACAAGCTGTTTGGGCAAAACACTGTGTTAACATTTATTTATTGTACTCAGGCTCTAACTCTGTGTTTAATCTGCTAATGGATGGTTGTTGTATGGATGATTGGTGCTACCTGATTGTTTGCTGGAGTTCCTTAATACACAAGACACTTCTTAATGCTTGTGCATGGCTGACCGTCGATAGGTCGTGTCACTGTTGTGTAAATCATTGAATGCCTTTAACTGATTCCATGTTCTTAGTTTGTCAAATAACAGGTATCCATGTTGGATCAATGGCCTGCGGTCAATATCATCATGGCATTAGGGAAGAGTTTTAGGGTTGGGTGGGGAGATGGGTGGATGGAGGTGAAAAGAGAGAAGACAGGGTCAAGGGCAAATAGCGTGCATCGGGGTTTTCCGGTGAGAAAAATCTCCATGTCAGTTAATGAGACTAAATCTGCACACCTAGCTGTAAATTAACATTTAGTATGGTGTGGTGCACAAAGCAGCACATCCTTACCAGTTAATAACACAGCACAGTGGTAAAGCACTCTGCAACACACACGCACACACACACACACACACACACACACACACAGGTGAAAGGAGGCTGGTCATGTTCTAATGCTACCAATATTTGAAAATAAATCTTGATATTTCAGACTTACACGTTTCTAAACTTTTGTAGCGTGGTGAATTGCTTGACCACTTCGTTATGCGCAATATTAATACTGTGGTTTCTTTATTTTGTGTTTTATTGCTCTATGAGTGTTTTCTTTAAAGAGGTCATTTTATGCTTTCTGGCTTTTTCCCTCTCCTTTATTGAATTATATATCTTTTTTGTGCATGTAATAAGTTTGCAAAGTGAAAAAGCCCAAAGTCCAGCCGAAAGGGATTTACAACCTACCACAGAAAACACTGCTCTGAACTGCCTAAAAACAGCTTGTTTGTAGTCCAGCCGTTTCCCTTTCATCCCTGTGACGACACATGGATGAAAGCAAAATGCACGTCATAATGCTCGCCAAGCGGCTAGTCCTACACACCCTCAAAAACACCGGTAGAAAAACACTGAGCTGCAGCACACACCTCTCCTCTCCCTTCCAAACACTAGCTACCCTCCAGGCAGTCAATGGATATAAAGTTGTTACTGTGATGTAGATACAGAGCTCAGTTACAACTTTATGGATGAAAGATACATTTGTTGCATATTAATAACTCACCACTCTTAAACTCTTGCTCCGGTTCATGTTGCTAAGCTGGTAAGGGGAACATGGACAGCTGAACCGAAGCTGTGTTTACTGGCTTCTGACTGACCCGCCCTTCTCTGCTTCTGATTGGCTAATAGTCCTTAACTAGGAACTGCGCATAACTCGCAACAAAGATCTTGCAGAGGCAAGATGTATCACTCCATAGCTAAAACCAAGCCTTCAACACACAGGGTGAAAAGAGGAGCTGCAGTAACGTGCAGTATGACAAAAATATGGTGTTTTTTGAAAATTAAACCATGTAAACTTGTTCTGGTACAACCCCTAAATAAGATTTTGAACCTGAAAATGAGCATAATATGACCTCTTTAATGATATACTTTCATGATTAGAGAGGCTGTTGTCAGTAATTTAAACGTTTACATGTCCACAGTAAATGCACAGCAAATATCGTGGTATAAGTATCAATTAAGGCAGCAAAACAAAATAACTGTAGTTATAAACGTGACATGACAGGAGGAAATTCTCCAGAGGAAACAGAATTCAACTTTTTAAACAGTTTCACTGTGTGAACCTGGACTGTGTGTGAGACCTTTTGGATATGTAGAAGATCACAGAACATGAGTTAACATTAGATCCTGACCGATCCTGTTGCCGTCTCAGGATATTTTTAATAATCAATGAAGTTACGCTGCTGTGCCGCATGTGTAAATGCGCACAGCGTCTCTCTTAACCATCAACCTAGCATCGGAGTAATGCGCCCCTAAATTAACAAAATACAGAGTTCTGTGTTTGTTTTTGGTCGCTTTCTGCTGCTTCAAGATAGCAATGCGCCAACAATTTGCCTGACCATACCTCATTTTAAGACCAACACTCCCATGGGTACACAGATGGGAGCAAGTGCATTTGCAAATTAAACAATGTGGGCGTTTGGCGTGAAAATGACAACTGCGTCGGTTGGAAACTAGCAGTGACACTGGCCGCGTGCTGCTTTTCACCGGGTGCAAGATAGGGCTCCCAGTGTATAATGGATTATCTGAGCTTCTCCTTTGTAGACATTATTTCTGAAGAATGATTTTGATGATATGAATGATATTTTGACATTCAAGGGTCACGATTTACTTTGGAGATGGTAAACAATTTTTCCACAAGGTCCTCACCTCTCATGGCCTTTATCAGCATACTAACTTTGATTAATACTAAGCAAACTGAGAAAACTAGTAGCTAAAGGGATGGACTCATTCCTTCAATGTAATCCAAACTTTAATGGCTGTAAATAGGATTTCATGATGAACAATAGACTATAAAGCACAATGCTGACACACAGTGGGATTACTTGCGCTAATGGCATGGCAGACTGTGGGGGTATTAAGAGCATACAATATAATTCATCAAATGTATACAATTGTGATTGGAAATTAAACTGCTGCAAAAGTAAGTGCTATATTTATGTACCACATGCTAATGTAGGTTTAGGCAACAAAAGCATCATAACCAAGTGCTGTGATTGCCTAAATATAACCAAAGAAACATTTCATCATTCTTTAGCAGCTACAAGCTGGCACCATATTATAAGAGCAGATGTGGTGGGAAAACTGACACATTCAACATCAACATTTTGCGGCTTGCCAGAAATGTTAATTAACTATGTTTCCTTGTTGTGTTTTTAAAAATGTGATCCGGACAACATTACGCTTTATTCAAAAAGTATAGTATTTGCTTTTGCAAATAGAAGGATCTAAATATAATTTTGAGATTTGGGATTTTCTGTATGAAAATGTCAAAGGTGTATTAACAATCACAAGAAATAAGTGCGGTAGAATGAAGACAAATAGGGAAAAGAGAGAGGTAGGGGAGAAGGAAAAAGAGAGGAGAGAAAGATGGCAGGATGCAGTAAAGTAGATACTGCAAAGAGAAGGGATATGCAAAGAGACAGAAAGATAGCTGACGGAGAAAAGTGCTGAGGGCATGGTGAAAGAACAAACAGTTGCTTTACTTTCCCTGCTTCCATCGAGAGTTTAAAATTGAATTAGCAATGAAGTATTTATACAAGTGCAGTGTGGGTTTTCCAACTCAGTGCTTCTGTACAGTAGACAGCCAAAGAGGATAGTGCAGAGAAACATCCAGAAATGTTGATTGTTTCCTGTTCTTCTTTTTATAGAGATGCACTGCATTTTGTTCGCTGATTCCGATTTCTTAAAAGTCTGACCTGCCGATTCCAATTGGCTTTCTTTCTAAGAACTATAATTGACAACATACACAAACATTTTTGTCTCACATCTTTGCTTTAATGCAAAATTCTTTCTTTCTTTCTTTCTTTCTTTCTGTCTTGGTATCCACATTAGCACCAGCATTACTGGCATAATTAAACACTGACTATTAAATAAATTTTATATTTTGTCCAAACCAGAACATGGCCTACTCTCACACAAACTGATCTCAAAATAAAAAAAGTGCTTCGGGTTAGCTTACTGGACAGGGCTTTTAAAATAAATTGCAGTTCAATGTTTCCCACAGAACGACAGTGTAACTGTGTAAATTTTATTAGAAAATATTTGAGAATATGTTACCCTGTTTCTAGTTAGTTTTTTTGTTATCTCATCATTCTCTACTTACTTGTTTGTAAACTGCTTTAATCTGCTGACCCGGCTTTATCCTTCAGCCACACACACACCAACACCTGTCTCGCTCTGTCTGCATATGTCTGCTCTGTTGACAGTTTCTTCGTCAGCAGTATGTTTTATAAAGTCACCTAAAAAACGCAACTCGCATTTTGGAGCCTATCAAAACAATGACGACCAACGTAGCAACGAATGACACCAACAAGTGCGTTCACTGTTGGTTTACCTGGTCCATGCTTGTAAAATATCCACTGTGTCCAGGTCTTCTAACGTAATACCAAATAATGTCTCTCTCTGGGTTTCTCTGCAACTTGATAATATGTGTCGCCATATAATTTAGTCTACTTTGCTATTAATATACCTGGGTGGTCCACCCAAATAAAGTCTGTGTGTGGGGAAACATGGCTTAGGGTGCTTTCACACCTGCCTCATTTAGTTCGGTTGAATCGCACTAGAGTTCGTTTTCCCCCTTGGTGCAGTTCATTTGGGCAGGTATGAATGCAGCAATCACGCTTGGGTGCGCACCAAAAGCGGACCAAACAAGCGCTTTCAAACGAACTCTGGTGCGGTTTGCTTGTGGTGTGAAAGCAAACGAACCAAACACAGGACTTTATGATAGCATTTAGAGATGTGATCTGAGCATTATTTCCAAAGCTAAACCACTAATAAATCCATCTGCTCACGAAATGCGTTTTGGCCTTAAAAGTATTACAAATTGCGAGTGTTGTGTGTGTGTGTGTGTGTGTGTGTGTGTGTGTGTGAGACAATAGTTGGTTACTGTCTGTGCCACTGTGTGCATGACATGAACCTTGCTGCGTCTAAATTTGATCGGCCCCAGTCACCGGTCATGGCCAATCAAGCTGAAAACCGTCCCATTCCGGTCACCGGCAGATCGACTGGTGTGCCTCTATTTTTTTCTACATACATGTCATGGGCATGATGACAAATTTCCAGCCAGAAACACAAGATCATACCCACAGAGGGAGAGGAAAGATAGAATTGTAGTGAGAGAGGCAAAAAAGTAGAAGAGGGATGATGTGGATTTAGAGTCATCTGAGGAGAAACACTCAGTTTGAGTTTGCATCTAGCTGTCTCCCCTTGCTGACGTGTTCCCAGCGCGGCTGCTGTCAATGAGTGCTGATGCAAGCTCTCTCAGGTCAAGGAGTGTGAAGTGATATCAATGAATGAATGGCAGCTTGACTTGGCAGGGGTGTTTGAAAACTGCTGACGTTACATTTGGTCCTTTTCAGTAGTTTCATAACTTGAAAACCAATACTTTTAATAGTAAAAATTCCTCTTTAACCCAATCACTTGGATTTTAACTGGATGTGTGTGATGTCCACTAGCAAAGATTGGTTGTTGAGTGATGAGCCTGAAGAGAGAGAAGCATTCCATCTGCCATCAGGCAGCAATCCCAGTGACACATGACACCCTTTCTCATCATGTAGACACACACACATACACACACACACACACATACTCAATTAAACCAGCTCTACATGCGCATGCCTCAGTGGGTGAATTAAGGTGACACTACTTGTCATAGGACACTTACTTCCAGTGCATCAAGAAAGGTTTCAATCACACCTCTCTTTTTAATCCTACAAAAAGTGGCATTGACTGTTACATGGTTGACATCGTATCCAAAAATGGGAACGACTTGTTTTCAGCATCGTGTATTGGTGTGTCCATCCACATCTTCAGCCTGGTTCAAGGCCTAAGATCAATCTCAAAGTCAGTTTGGATCATGTGACAAATAAATATTTGCGCAAAAATGAATATATACAATCATAACTATAGCTGGATGAACATGCAACAAATCATGAAAATATCTCACGGCACCACCACTATATGAAATCCTTGATTACACACTGTGAACACATTAGCCTGCAAACGTATTGTAAAATGTGTTTGGCCAGCCGAGGAAAGTGATGGAGTCAGGGTGTGCCTGAGAGCGGCTGCTTCAGTGCATTAGTGGGCTCCTGCAGGCCACATGATCCATGTAGACCTTGAGGAGCACTAATTCCATTACATAACGCCCAGCTCCAGCTATAAGTGTGTGTGTGGCTGGGTGTGCTCTTTGTAGGCATATCAGTGTGTGTGGCATCGTGCCAATCTGTATCACTTTCACTCTTCCTCTAATGATTCTAAGGAATTAACAGCCCTCACGTACTGATATTGCTAATGACCAGTGATCACTGCATCATTAGTACTAGGTTTATACTGCATGTAGGTCAATTCTGTAAATTAGATGTGTTTTGTAACTGTTGTATGTTTTTTTGAAGTGAAGTGTGAGCTGCTTGGGATGCAAGACAAATCTCAGAAGAATCTGAAATACAATTGCTGCCTGACTCATGTTTCCTTATTGATTTAGTCTCATCAGAGGCACTGCAAGCTGAAATGAGACTCAGCATCCACATAAATCTGGGACCGTGCAGAGCAGTTTTAGAGTGTCATTAAAGCAACAAGCTTTTTTTCCCCTCCAGCATTTCATGTGTTCCTGGCAATCTGAGGGGCAAGTTGGTCTCATCACCAACCAAGGCATGCCCTCATCCATCTCCTCATCCCTTCATCAATCCCACCACGTGCAGTGTCGCATCGTAATCACCACAGTAACATCAGTCACTTCATTCCGCCTGTTGAGTGACCCCAGGTTCACAATAAACTTTGCCAAAAGATTTACAGCTGTTACTCCTCCCTCTGCATGCCAGGATTCACATTGGTTGGCCTTGCTAACAACGATGATGGATGCTCTGATTAACAGGCACCGGCTGGCAGATGAGCTGTGACTCTTGAGGAACTCAATGACTGCACGCTGATCTAATAGGCCATCGGCACAGTGACGCTCAGACCACCGACTGTTGCTAGTGTTGCACAAGAAAGGCAAAATGACTGAAAAATGTTTAGATTTAATGCAAAAGTGGGAAATACAGTATGTTACGACACAAACACAAAATTATGATTTTAGCCTCACATCTGACCCATGGTTTGAGATCAAAAGGTGGCAGCTTGAGTACCATACTTAGGACTGTCTAAAAGCCACTGGTGTTGACACAATTCTAAAATTATGACTTTAACACAATACCTGCCTAAATATCTCGATACCCCCTATGTCCCCTATACTTGATGTTATGATTTCTTCGATAGTTATCTTTGCACCCGAATATCACTTACAAACAGCATCATGACTCAATACATCTTGGCGGAGGTCTGCGCTTTACTGAGCGCATCTATTAATAAAAATAATTGACACAAATCAGGGCTCAATGTTAAACTTTTTTGTAACTGGTCCCACCAGGCCAGTGGGTTTCCAACTTACTGGCCTGAAGACAATTTTTATTGTCCCTCCTTCCAAAAGTGTTTAATCGTTTATTAAATACATCCTGGATATAAAAAAACTGAACAAAAATGTAATCACAGTTAAAATTATAAAAAATAAAAAGGTTAACAAAACAATTTACTTTTAAAACAAAACATACTAACAGACTCAAACATGACGTGCTCTCCTGCTGACAGCCATCTATGAAAAATGTACACAGAGCAGTGGACACGAGTCGCCTCTATCCTGGTGAACGGGTTGCCATGGTAGTGACCTGTCAATCACAAGGTAGTCCCGTCCAAAAGCATACGCTGCATTATCGTCTATTTTTCCCTAAATAGGACCATAATATACTAAATGAACATCATGCTGTGTTGAAGAAGACTTGAAACTAGCGACTGAGACTATAAACTAATTTAAAAGTGTTTACTGAGGTAATAAATCAGCTGCGAAGTAGCAACATTTTACCAGCCCCCTGCTGCCCGTTAGAGAGAATGCAGCTTTAAGTTCCGTCTGCATGGTTTCACTTTCGACCCAGAGGTTGCCGCATGATTGAGATTAGAGAAATAACATTTGAAAACCTCTCGTCACGTAACTACAACTCTGGATTGGACATCGATTCGCGCCAAGAGCTGCAAAACAACTGCAGGATGTTGAGTTTCATTTTTTTAAAATCAAAAATACTAATGTTTTTGAGATGCTAGTTCAACTGTCCCAACGTTACGTTTTACTGGCCCCGGGCCATCGGGCCACCATTATTGTCGAGCCCTACAAATGGATATGTCATGATCACCATTAGGGTTGGATAGACGATGCCATCGTCCACCGGCTGGTCAATGGTTGAGAAGGCATTGTGATTGTAAAACCCCACTCCCCAGCAAAAAAAGTTTTTCACATATTACTGCCATGTGAAAGCAGGTTTTAATCATCAACATTGTTATTATACATTTTAAATATGCTTCGCACCTTCCTCGGAATTCTCTTCTCCCACAGAGGCACAGACACAAGAAGCCTACACCTCAGGTAAACACACCGGTTTGCCCCGCATCTCTCTGTCTCCACCCTCGCCCGTCTACTCCACTTTCTCCATCAGCAGTAGGCTACGTTTTACGTTTAAAGTTGCCTAAAAGACACAGAACTCGTCTTTTTTCACATATTTTTCCACCTGCGATCCGTTATCACGGCAGCAGGTGAGCCACTTGTGGGCTTGTTAATGACATAGCTTATCAAACAACCAAAACCAACATCTGCACCCTGTGTTCACTGCTGCTTTACCTGGTCCCTGCTTGTAAAATTTCCACCGCGACTTGTAACGTCATAGGCTACAAAGTTTTTAACCGAGTAAAGTCTCTGCAAGGTAACACTAATCACCATTACAAGTACTGATTTGAGTATAAATGTATCACTTATAACTGCTGTTGTTGATCAGCATTCTGCCTTATTTTTGGCAGCTTGCAAGTTATGGTAAAGTTAACGTTACCAGTCTGAACGTTGCGTTTACATACAGAGATGTTTGCCACATTGGTAAGTTAGCTAAAAGCTAAAGCCAAATTAAACAGTTAACATTGCCCTCGTCAAACTCCGACGCTAATAAAGCTTGCTTGTCACACAATATGTCACACTTTTTATCTATCACAGTTGCTAACCTGTCGCTCTTTGAATTCTTTAAACAAATAGGCACGTTTGTCTGTAAATTGCCTTGCCTAGTTGAACGTGTTGCCTCCCTTGGTCTGCGTGGGTTTTTTTCTTTTACAGACAGGCTTTGTGGTGTCCATGGGCTTGCCCTCACTGTTGGCTACATAAGAGAAATAATGTCATAGTTCGCTCTGTGCGTCTGCTTTGTTAACAACGCGTGGAATAGCTTGTGCCTGTATGGCCGTGTTTCTCCCTCCGTGCTCTCCCAGAGCTGCGGGGTAAGCACTTTTCCTGCAGGGAGGGGGAGCAGAGCGACACTGTATGTGCAGCTCTGAGAGCGCTGTCTGCCGCTGCACACAGACTGCTCTCCTCGTAGCAGACCTTATTAAAACATTTCATTCTTAAAGTATCGGTCCCAATAAAAGGCAGTATTGTATCTTTTTTAATGGCACGATATTGCGATACCTTTCTAGAATCGGTACATCGTTGTTACAGCTGTATGTATTTCCCTGTGCTGTGTCCATGTTTTCTGTCCTTCAGTTCTGCTCTGGGAGTGCTCCAGCTAATTACTGAATAAGGTCCACCTGGCCTTGGAAGGCGGGCTTTAAAAGCTGCTGTGCAAGTGTCAGGAGGGGGCCCTTCTTGATTTGGGACTGCTAGCCTTGCTGCCTCCCAGCTGGGGAATTTTTGTGTTATGTTCTTGTGTTTTTGGTGTTCTTAATTTATTGGTCTAGTTATGTTAATAAATTCCCTTGTTTTAAAGGTGTTTATTTGTGTTGAGTTTGGGTCAGTGTTGAGGTGTTGTTCGTCACATGTTGCCACCAAAGGGTGGGACGTAACAATCGTGCAACACTAAAAGCTACAATGCAGATTAAACCCCAAATTCTTTAAAAAGCCAATATATTATTTTTGATACTATTATTATTATAATATTTACGAATCCAAATATTAAAACTTTAATTATTGTTAGCCAGTTATTTATCCAAAAATCATATTTAGGCAAAAAGTGGGGCTGAATAACTTCTTGCAAAGATTTATTCATTTTAAGGGAGACAATTGAGCCTGGTTAGGATTACAAATCAGATTAGCATATTGTAACTTTTTTACTGTATAAATATTTCAGGACTGACAATGAGATTAAATGACTTGTCATATAGACATTACTTTGAAAACACTTAAACATAATACCTCACACCTGCATATGAAGATACGTCTACAATATGAAAAGGGTTAATGAATGTCTTGTGCTTTTCTTTTAGTTAAAATTTTTTGTTAACATTTATCTAGCCAAATCATAACAGAAGTTATCTCAGTGCACTTTTCATATAGAGCAGGTCTAGACCGTAGTCTTTTTAATATTATTTACAGAGATCCAAGAACAAATCCCACCATGAGCCACTTGGTGACAGAAGCAAGGAAAAACTCCCTTTTAACAGGCAGAACAAGGCTTAAGTCTACAGGTCCATACGTGAAATACATAAATGTACCAGAATTGCAGGTAAACAGCAATGGGTACCAAAATTTTCCTTAACGGAGCAAAAAGATTTTCCTGATATTTTTATCAAAGGTTCTCTGACAAGGTCCGCTTATCTAAAATCACTTTAATCTGCAGATCAAAATAAGTGACAGAGCCGAGTCCTAGATAAGCCCTCAAAGATGTCTGATAAATATCGGCCATCTTGCTTCTATTCTGGTAACTTCCTGTGTTGTTTGAGTAGGTACGTATCCGGGGCAACATCAAATACAGTATCAGAGCAGGTGCTCAGTTCGCACACAGTAGTGGTGTGTAGATAGATGGAGAGCCCTGCTCTCAGATGCAGAGTAATCCTATGCTGGCAGGTAAATATAGCCTGTGGCTGCTTCAAGCTGGGCTTGAGTGCTGCTTTGCTCTGCTCGACCTTGGCTCATCCTGCCCTCCCTTTCCTCACAGGGGATGAAAAGGCAGAAGCCCACACCATTACGCTACCTATTACTGTTGCCTTACAAAAACCATGCGCAGCATATCTCTAAAAATCCCATGTAAAAGGTTTCAGCATACCCTGCACTAGCTGAAATTGTATTGGGAATAACGTGTACATGACATGTAACAATTAATATTACGTAAAAACCCTAAGTTATACATTTCCTATCTTAAAGCAGAACTATAGACAGCATTTTTTGTATTATAATTCTACTTTTATCTATAATATTGAATCAAATAACTGTATACTGCTACAGATGCTTCAGGAGTTTCAACTTCAAGGCTCTTCAGCGCTGCAGAACTTGTTGAGCTCTTTTGCTTCTTCGATCTTTTAGGTAAGTTTAGCTGTACGGTTAAGTCTTACTGCTCTTATCAACCCTGTGTGCAGAAAAAGTTAGCGCCTACCTGAACTAATTAATTTCTTCATTATAAACATATGCTTTTCTTTTAGTCCATATGCTAAATACATAAATGTACCTGAATTGCAGGTACACTGTCACGGGTTTGGGTTGGTTAGGTGTGTTTTGTGTTTGTTTCTGTTCATTCCCTGCCCTTGTGTTTGCTCTTCGCTGTAGTATATGTTACTTTGGTCATTTGTTTATTAGTCAGGTTTTGAGTTCATTAGTGTTTTCAAGTCTTGTTTCACTGTTTCTCTGACTGGTTGCTGACGTACTGCAGTAAGCGTGTCGACTCATTTCCGTTTCCGGTGCTTGTGTGTTGGTACCGTGTTGTTCTGCTCTCGCTAACAGTTACATTTGTTAGATTACAGCAGCCAACTGTCCGCTAAACACTTATTCTTACAGTAATTTTGCCTAAGCACTCACCGTTCTTTCCATCTTTTAGTGACTGCTGTTCAATCTCATAGTTGTTCAAAAGCTTTGGTAGCTGACGCTACAGTACTTTAGCTTAGCCGTTAGCAACTTTAGCTTAGCAGCTGGCTTCTCCTTCTACCTCTCTCTCTCCTACCTGTTCACGTTTCTAACAGATTTTCCCCACTCAGCGACACACCCGCTGAGAAACCACCTCTGATCATTGGCAGCTCCATTTTGAGAAACGTGAAGTTAGCGAAGCCAGCGGCCATAGTTAAGTGCATCCGTGGGGCCAGAGTGGGTGACATTGAATCTTATTTGAAACTGCTGGCTAAGGATGAACGTAAATACAGTAAGATTGTTATTCACGTCGGCGGTAATGACTCCCGGTTACGCCAATCGGAGGTCACTAAGATTAATGTTGAGTCAGTGTGTACATATGCAAAAACAATGTCAGACACCGTAGTTTTCTCTGGACCCCTGCCAAATCTGACCAGTGATGACATGTATAGCCGCATGTCGTCATTCCGCCGTTGGTTGTCGAGGTGGTGTCCAGCAAACGATGTGGGCTTTGTAGATCATTGGCAGACCTTCTGGGGAAGACCTGGTCTGATTCGGAGAGACGGCATCCATCCCACTTGGGAAGGAGCAGCTCTCATTTCTAGAAATCTGGCCAAGTTTATTAGTGGACCAAATCCATGACAACCCAGAGTTGAGACCAGGAGGCAGAGTCGCAGTCTAACACACTTCTCTGCTCTTCCATTTCAGGAGTTACGTAGTGAAAATCCTATAGTGACGGTGTCTGCCCCCCGACCATCGAAATTATTTAAATCAAAGGTAAACAGAGAGGAGCTGTACATAAAAACCTCATAAAATTAAAACCACAAGAGCAATAGTGCAAACAAATAGGAGAGTTAAATGTGGACTCTTAAACATCAGAACTCTCTCTTCTAAAGGTGTACTAGTAAATGAACATACCAGATTATGATATTGATTTATTTGGTCTTACTGAAACCTGGCTGGGTGATGGAGAATATGTTAGCCTAAATGAATCCACCCCTCCCAGTCATTAATACTCACATTCCTCGAGGCACAGGCCAAGGAGGTGGAGTTAAAGCTATCTTCGACTCTAGCCTACTAATCAGCTCTAAACCTAAACTAAACTATAACTCATTTGAAAGCCTTATTCTTGGTCTTTCGCACCCAAGATGGAAATCACTGCAACCAATTCTCTTCGTTATAGTGTACCGAGCACCTGGCCCGTACTCTTTCTTATCTGAATTTGCAGAGATTTTGTCAACTTTAGTCCTTAAAACGGACAAAGTTATTATTGTAGGGGATTTTAATATTCACGTGGACGTTGAGAATGACAGCTTTAGTACTGTGTTTATCTCTCTTTTAGATTCCATTGGCCTCTCTCAGAGTGTTCATGAACCGACCACACCCTTAACCTTGTTTTGGTGTATGGTATTGAAATTGAACATTTAGTGGTGTTCCCACAGAATCCCTCTTTGTCCGACCACAGTTTGATAACTTTTGAGTTTGTATTGCTGAACTACACACCATTGGGCAAAAATTTCTATACAAGATGTCTGTCAGATAGTGCTGTAGCTAAATTTAAGGATGCGATTCCATTAGCTCTAAATTCATTATCAAGTCACAAAGTAACAGAGCACTCCTATGCTAATTTCAGTCCCTCCCAAATCAATCATCTTGTTGATAGTGCTGCAGGCTCGCTGCGAATGACACTCGACTCTGTAGCCCCTCTAAAAAAGAAAATAATAAAACAAAGACGGTTAGCTCCATGGTATAATACTGAAACTCGCAAATTAAAGCAAATATCGCGGAAACTTGAGAGGAATTGGCGTTCCACCAACCTGGAAAATTCTCGTTTAATTTGGCAAGATAGTCTTAAAACTTATAGGAAGGCCCTCCGTAATGCCAGAGCAGCGTACTACTCATCATTAATAGAGGAAAATAGGAACAACCCCAGGTTTCTTTTGACAGAGAGTCACAGCTCTATTGAGCCAAGTATTCCCATAGCTCTCAGTAGTTACGACTTCATGAGCTTCTTTAATGATAAAATTCTAGCTATTAGAGACAAAATTCACCAAGACCTGCCCTCAACTGGCACCAACTTATCTCTAAATTCAGGAACCTTAGAAACAACTGTAGAACCAGATATATGTTTAGACTGTTTTGCTTCCCTCAATCTTTACCAGCTAACTTCAATAATTTCTTCATCTAAACCATCAACCTGCCTCTTAGACCCCATCCCGACTAGGTTGCTTAAAGATGTTTTACCCTTAGTCAGCACTTCTATGCTAGATATAATTAATCTATCTCTATCAACAGGCTATGTACCACAGTACTTTAAAGTAGCTGTAATTAAACCTCTTCTGAAAAAGTCCAAACTTGATCCGGATGTTTTAGCCAACTATAGACCTATATCTAACCCTCCATTTCTCTCTAAGGTCCTGGAGAAAGCAGTTGCTAAACAGCTGTGTGACTTTCAATAGAGCAATAGTTTATTTGAGGATTTTCAGTCAGGATTTAGAGCTCATCATAGCACAGAGACAGCACTGGTGAAAATTACTAACGACCTCCTTATTGCATCAGACAAAGGACTTGTCTCTGTACTGGTTTTATTAGATCTTAGTGCTGCATTTGATACCATTGACCATCAGATCCTATTGCAGAGACTGGAACATTTCATTGGCATTAAAGGAACCGCTCTAAGCTGGTTTAAGTCCTATTTATCAGATCGATTTCAGTTTGTACATGTTAACGATGAGTCCTCCATGCATGCCAAAGTTAGTCATGGAGTTCCACAAGGATCTGTCCTCGGACCAATCCTCTTCACTTTATATATGC
>NC_060162.1:19003772-19010865 GCF_021292245.1 Micropterus dolomieu | reverse complement strand
TATTATCAGGAAATATTCCATAAACTTTCATTGTTATGCAGATGATACTCAGTTATATCTATCGATCAAGCCAGATGAAACTCATCAGTTAGCTAAACTTCAAATGTGCCTTCAGGATGTTAAAACCTGGATGACCTGTAATTTTCTAATGTTAAACTCAGATAAAACTGAAGTTATTGTTCTGGGGCCCAAGCACCTCCGTGACGCATTATCTAAAGATATAGTTTCCCTTGATGGCATCGCCCTGGCCTCCAGCACCACTGTGAGGAATCTTGGAGTTATCTTTGATCAGGACATGTCGTTTAAGTCTCACATTAAGCAAATTTCAAGGACCGCCTTTTTTCACCTATGTAATATTGCGAATATTGCTATCAAGCTCCTCTCCTGTGGAACCAGGTTCCAGTTTGGGTTCAGGAGGCAGACACCATCTCCACATTTAAGAGTAGTCTTAAGACTTTCCTCTTTTATAAAGCTTATAGTTAGGGCTGGCTCAGGTGACTCCTGAACCATCCCTTAGTTATGCTGCTATAGGCCTAGACTGCTGGGGGATTTCCTATGATGCACTGAGGTCCTCTCTCCTCTACTTTCTCTCCCTCTGTATGCAACCTCATCCCATTATTGCATGCTATTGTATGCAACACAACTTCTCCCCTTTCCGGTAGTCTTTCTCGTCCCTCTCCTCTCTCCTCCTATCACTTACTGCAGGTTTTCTGGCTCTGGAGCTGTGGAGTCTGGATCTGTGGCTGCGGGTCACCTGCTGCCCCCGTGTTCCTGCTCGGCACCCTCTACTGCAACGACTATTGTTGCTAGTCCTATTGTTATTACTGTTATTATAATCATTAACACTACTATAATTATCTGTACCATTTTTCATTTAGTCTATAGCAACATCACCTTTACTGTCTGTACCTCTGTGTGTGTATATTGTGTAGGCTGCCTCCCTCCCCTCTCTCTCCTCCCATCCCTCTCTTTTTCTCTCTGTTCCTCTCCTGCCCTCTCTCTCTCTCTCCTGCTCTATCTCTCTCACCCTCTCTCTCCTTCACCCCAACCAGTCGAGGCAGATGGCCGCCCACCCTGAGCCATGGTTCTGCTCGAGGTTTCTGCCTCTTAAAAGAAAGTTTTTCCTTGCCTCTGTCGCCTAGTGCTTGCTCTTGGTGGGAACTGTTGGGCTTCTGTAAATAGCATCATAGAGTATGGTCTAGACCTGCTCTTTTATGAAAAGCGCTGTGAGATAACTGTTGTTGTGATTTGGCGCTATATAAATAAAATTGAATTGAATTGTTTCTATGTTCTTTACTTCTGTAGGTATTTTTCAACAAGTCACTTATGTTGTCTGTGTTATGTTTCATTTTGTGATAGTTCCTCGTGTGTTTCAGTTAGCTGTACTTCCTGTTTTAGTTTGGAGTTAGTCTGCCCTAGTGTCTCTTGTCTTGTTTTACTTCCTGTGCCTGCCCTTGATTGTCTTAGTGCAGGGGTATTCAATTAGATTTCAAAGAGGTCTAGTAAGAGAAAATTTCCTGAAGCAAAGGTCCGGAACATCAAAACGACGAACTTGCGTTATCATTCAGTACTATAACCTATAGTTGTATCAACACATGTTTTTAGTCAACAAGTGACTGTCAAATCAAATGATATTTCAGTCAGTTTTCACATCAAACTGGAGGGATAATAAATAATAACTATTCAAATAATAAATTCTAAATTTAAGTAAACTAAAGTGCCTAATTTTTAGAAAAAATGTAACAAAAAGTGTAGCTTGAAGTGATGAAGTGTAGTCTTAACCAATTTTATAATAAACACTCAACACATCATAACAAATGAACAGCTGTAATGCCTCCTTCTCTTTCATTTCCTCTTACAGAGCTACCACTTTCCTACTTTCTGTTGTTCAGTGAGAAACGTGAGCTCCAGCTAGCGTATTGGAGATCTATGAGATATTCTGGTTTTGAACTGCCCGTGGGAGGAATGTACATGTAAAAATCTGTACATTCTTGATTAAAAGTCATGTGAAATCTCTTTTATCTTTCGTCTCCTCAATTCGGGTGTGTTTCCAAAATGTCTCTTGTGAATCTCGCGGATTCGACTCGCAAGCCTCGGTATGCACAGATTTGATTGGCTGAGCAGCGTCACATGAGACGATTGGAGCACATGCGATTGGTCTGTGAGTTTCCTGGTCCTCTAAACCAGTACAGTAAATGCTAGAAAAGCTGCGCGGGTTAAAATAGAAACGCTCCGTCACGAGGTAGTAAGTCTCAATAATAAATGGGCTGTAGGTCGGCGGTCTGGAGAGGACGGCGGCTGGGTCCGGATCCGGACCGTGGTCCGCCTATTAGTGACCTCTGTCTTAGTGGTTTCACCTGTGTGTATTTAGTTTCTCACTCACCTGTGTATTTTAGTGGTTGTCTGTCTTTCACTTGTGGCCAGTTCATTTTAGATGTTCCTGTGGATCTTGTGTTTGTCTCTAGTTTCTCCGGTGTTTCTCGTGCTTTTCATGCCCTTGTGGATTTATACTTTTGTTGGACCTTTGGATTTTTAGTGCTTTTGGACTGCTCACACCTAACCACCTGTATGTTTCTATGTTTTTTGTAATAAACCTCACCAACTCTCCAGTTTCAGTCTCAGTGTCTGCATTTGGGTCCTAACAACCCTGCCACCTGAACGTAACATACATGGCCACATTGGGTACCAAAGTTTTGGAGTTAAATTATTTTCCTGACATTTATTATTTATTAAAGGTGTCTGACAAGGCATGCTTATTAAATCACTGATCTCCAGATCGAAATTTGTGACAGAGCTGAGTCCTTGATAAGCCCTCAGAGATGTCGGCCATCTAGAAAGCTAAAGACTAAGACACTTTTCTCACGAGTTGGTGGTGACCAAAACAGAGCTCAAAGAGCAGTGAAAATTGGTATTACGTTTGTCATAAACATGGCTCTAAATTAACGTTAATGTTGCTTTGTGTCTGCTGCATGTGTATACAGGAAACTATTTGCTAACATGTTAGTCGTAACACCTAACCAGTATGTGTCTGTCACTTTGTTTTCATGTTTCTTTGCCCCCTAGTGGCAAACAATTTATGAATACAGCTTTATAACAAAAGAGAAACAACTGCAAAAACAACAACTTGCAAAAACAAGAGACATAAAATCACCTTATAATTGTGAAAACCTTTACATACAGAAAGGCTTGTGCAGAGCTAGCTACTCAAATACACAGGTTCACCCAAAGAAAATGCACAGAAGGACAAATCACATACATGAGTCCCTTGGATTCTAGAACACGTCCTGAAGAGACCCACTCTCATGGGCACATATGAACATACTCTATTACCTCCACCTCCCCACACAAATACACAGTGAATCAAAGTATTATTTTCATACCACCTCTTTCATCGAATCTCGGACAGTGTAAAATACTGTATTTAAACACAGCAGAATTGCATCTCTGTGTGCAACAAGATCTGTAATGGTTTGATACTTTGTTTAGAGAGAAAAGGAGGTGAAACTGTCAATGGCAGCCGCTGAGTGTAATCATCATCAGTTTCCTTTTACGGTGGACAGACTGTAACATTACAGAGTTGTTGTTAGCTTGAAATAATCCCGTACTTTGGACACTTCTTCGTCCCTCGCAATTTTCTCTCTCTTCCTCCACTTTGCATAAGAGCGATGATTCAATGAAGCCTCGAAGCCAAGAATTTGCGTTGATGCATTTTAGTAAGTAAATTAATTAATAGATGAATCATTTCAGCTCTATGTAATAATAATACAAAAGTCCAAAAAAAGATAAATTTTCCCCTTGTCTAAAAAATTTTATAAATTATTTAGTTATGCAGATAATACAACTTTTTGTTAATGCAGATAATACAACTTTTATTACAAAAGATGGGCATTGATGAAACAGTATTTCTGATGAATATTTCATGTGTGTTGATTTGTTTGAGGACAAAAGTGGGCAGAGAGGCAAAGAAAGAGGGAGAGAGACAGAAGAGGGTTTTGGCTTATTAGGGTTGGGTATCCATAAGGTTACATAAAAGTGGAATGAGATACCCCGAAGCCCTGCTGTTTCACTCACACAAACTGGATGTGCATGCATGCACACATAACAGCTCCTTTGAAAACACGAGCAAGCGCACACACACACACACACACACACACACACACACACTCTATCCATTAGCAGATCTGTGGATCCATTGTAATAAGTGCAGGCCTGGAGGAAACAGGAAATTGTACAGCCCCAAGGAACCTTGTGCTGAGGTATTACAATAAAAGGTTTCACATCCTAGATGAGTCTATCCCATTCGCTACAGAGAACTGACTGAAGATGATTTTCACATGTCCTTTCTTCTTCCATGTCCTTAAATAATTGATAGTATGCACTACACCCCAGCTGACAGTGGTGAAGTTAAATGTTTTAACTTACTTAGTCGGGTACTAAGTTCACTCACTCAAATTTTCATTCTTGTTGCTGCAATTCATCAGACCAAATCTGCACAGATGCTAATTATAGTTAGCAAAGAGCAGTATAAAAACAGTCATGTAGCTGCATCTCGTTTTTTAACCAAAATGAAACTCTGCAAGCCGATGTCTGTGTTCAGAGCTCCACTCTGTTACACCGCTGTGCAACCAAGAGTGTCCCAACAACTCAAACAGAGTGATATATCTTCTCTATAACTTAATGTGTCACGTCAATATCAGCAGTTTGCAGTTAAACTTTCATTCCTATAATTTCAATAATTTAAATCATATCAACTTAATTGTTTTGATCCAGAATTTTCAGTATTTGGATAAAAGGTGTAGGTTAGAGGTCTACAGCTGTCATTTTTACGTGTCTATATATATATATATATATATATATATATATATATATATATTAATCAACATTGAATATGTGAATATAAGTATCGGATCGGACTTGCTATCAGTAGATACTTAGTGTTAAAGGACTTGGATTAGGATCAGGGCCAGAAAAACTTAATCATAGCAGAATAAATCAATGACACTGGACTGTAGCCACAGTATAGTCAGATAGTGATCCATAGTGCATACAAGAATGCATACTGTCAATGCGGTCAAGCATTGAACTCCAGTTTATTTCACTCATGACACAAAGCATTGCATTTAGCTGCATTTCAAACCACCTGCTGTCTTTATTCCTCTATAATGTGCAAGAAATACAGCAAGTTTTTTGGACTGAGAAGACAAATATTAATGTTGACACAATGAATAATTGAATCTTTTTATTTCCAATCAGGTGCTTCTCTTACACAGTATGCCACCACTCACCCCTATGCAAACAACTAGCAATTAGCACATATGTGTATGTGTATATATATATATATATATATTTGTATGTTATTATATTTCATTTAGCCTCAGTGGCATTTCTGCTGTTGCTCTTTGTTAGTTTTTTTTCTTCTATTTTGTTAGAACTGAGTGAGACAGTAGAAAGACAGTAAAGATTATGAGAAACAGAAATGGATGACAAAGGTCATATATCTAATTCTTCAGTTAAATGGCTTGTACCTTAGCCACCAAAGCAAGCAGAGCAGTGCCCCTGCACTTTCTTTGCGGATTCCCTAACTACATTACTGCCCAGTCCATCCAGAGCTATGATAGGATCTCTGATGGCACTGTAGTGGATGATCTTTTTGCAAAGGGGAGTAGGGAAAAGAGATGTAATGCTGCCGAGTTTGATTTACATTGAACGGTGCTAATTAACATCCCCAGAACATTAAGACCTCCCTGTGCCTCCTCTTTCCCTCTCTGTCTCTTTGACTTGCTTCCTCGCTCCTTCTGGGTGCATAGCAACAATCTATTGGAGGACGAAAGGCAGATTCAGAGAGCGATGCACAGTAAACAGAGAGACATAGTGGCATGGTTGATGATTGAGGTGAGAGTGAGGGAGAAAGGTCACTCAGACAGAAGCAGTGAAGCAGAGATGGGATTTTTGGTTCAAAAAACTCCCTTATTGCTGCATGAAATGTGCCTTAAGCCGGGAAATCCTGTAGATGACAATACACTAACACTGATGTTCTTCATTGCTTTTCATCCCTTTCTTATTTAGAATAAATAAGGAAATGGATAGATGAGAGTACTGGCGGATTTATATAACAGTTTCCCCCCCAATAAAATAAAACTATACACTGTATATCAGGAGCAAACCTGTTAAATCCTTAAAAACTATTTCTTTGGTGACCTAAGTAATTGTGCTTGGGTTTGCATATTCTTTATGCTACAGTAAAGCCCAAAGGGATTCTAAGGCTTTACGAAGGAGCCAGTTGAGATGGAGAGTGGTTATGAATCAGATGACCATTAATGAAGTCTTAAACATAACAGCTTGATTGATTTTTAAATAGTAAAATAAACAGAGGCAGGCAATATTCATGGCATAAAGATCAGTGGATGGCTAGCTAAGTGAAGTAACATTAAGTAAGCACTCAAACTGCCTTTCATATGTACTTTAAAACAGTATTCTTATCCTTGATTTCCTTTGGCTTGCAGTGACTGTGGGCTCAGTGACCTAATTTTCATTTTGATCAGTAATAATGACTAAAATGTCCACACAGCCACACCATGTAAAGAGTTACTAATTAGGGCTGGGCATGCGTTATTATCGCGTTAACGTATTAACACCAACAATTATTTTATCGCGTGTTAACGCCGTTTTTATTATTATTAAGTCTGTTGCTCACTGGCTCTGAATACACATACAGTTAAACGATGGGTCACAGGAGGGGTGGGATGTTGATCAGCCTGCAAATCACCCACCCAAACAAGCAGCGGCGGTGGGAGGCTACGCTGGATGCAGCGTGTGGGAGAAGTAGATAAACAAAAGCAAGACAAGCAATCAAATGCCATAGCGAAGTGGATAGCTACACACTGCATGCTGTGTTTTTTGTAAGTCACAAGATCGCTGACGTAATTGCTGACGTAATCTGCACTCCTGTCGGAAGCTCCGTCTTAAACCGGACTCTTATCCAGTTTTAATCCACACTTTTTCGTTACATTTTTTATATCCTTTTTATTTAACTTAAGTTTTTAACTTAAGTTTTACGTGGGTTAAGGATTTTAGTCATCCGACATGGATTTTA
>NC_060162.1:18922188-19003672 GCF_021292245.1 Micropterus dolomieu | reverse complement strand
GGGTCCCAGCAGATACTGCCATCTGCTGGTTCCCTAGTAAATCACATTAAGCCTGTGGCAAAGAACCTTGGTGTTTGGTTTGATAGTAATTTAAATTTTGAGCAGCACACCACAAAGCTTGTTCAATCATGTTTTTATCAACTTAGAAATATAGCTAAAATTCGATCTATGTTAACTTTTAAGGACACCGAGACCATTTTACACGCCTTCATCTCATCACGCCTGGATTATTGCAACAGCCTTTTCACCTGTTTAACCCAAAAATCTATTGATCGACTCCAGACTGTCCAGAACTCAGCTGCCAGGCTTTTAACCAGAACAAAGAAATATGACCACATTACTCCTATTTTAGCTTCATTACACTGGCTCCCAGTATGTTTTAGAATTGACTGTAAAATTCTATTGATCACTTTTAAAGCTCTTCATGGCCTCTCGCCTTGTTATATTTCTGAACTTTTAGTCCCATACACACCAGCACATACCTTGAAATCCTCGGGCAGAGGTCTGTTGTCTGTTCCAGAGTCTCGACTGAAAACTAAAGGGGACAGAGCGTTTGCTGTCAGGGCCCCGAGGCTCTGGAACAGCCTGCCCGAGGAAATCGGGTCAGCTGAGTCAGTGAACTCTTTTTTTATTTTTTTTTTAGTCAGTGAACTCTTAAGTCCCTTCTTAAAACATACTTTTATAGGAGAGCCTTTCCCGATCTTATTTGACTTTTATTTTATTTTATCCCTTTTATTCTATTTTACTAATTTTATATTTATCTTAAACGTGTATTTTAGTCTTTTCTTTTCTTTATCTTGTATTGTTTTTGTATTATTGTTTTTTGGGTATTATTGTCTTTACACTTGTTAAAGCACTTTGTAACTTGTTTTTGAAAAGTGCTCTACAAATAAAGATTATTATTTTTATTATTATTTGGGAAGATGTCAGTCTTAGAAACTTTCTTAAAATCACAATGTAGTCACCTCACTCTACAGCAGTGGTTCTTAACCTGGGGGTCGGACAACTCTGGGGGTCGCGAGAATGCTGCTATAGACACAAAAATAGAAAACAAATAAGTAGACGGATTATAGCTGTGAATGGAATCACTTTGGGTGGACACTGTAAATATTTTGCACTGTTTAATCCAGCAGGTGGTGGTAATGCCAACCGCTATAAAACGACAAAGAAGAATCAGGCCCCGATCAGACACAAAGCGCTTTGTAGGTTCGAAAACGCGAGGCGCACAGCAATGGCTTTTTTGGTTGAATTTAGAAAAAAGCAAAGCGCTGCCAAACGGAGGGCGCCTGCTCTGGCATTGTTTTGAGTGTGTGAAGTGTACAAACACACAGAAGACAGGGAAACTCAGATCCGTGTGTGCACATGAGACCCTCAGAAAGGGGAGACACTGCTGGTAGTAGCCATAGACTGTATATAAAAATGGACGTAGCGTCCGTGACGTCACCCATTGGTTTCTGAAGAGCCGTTTTGAAGCTCAAAATTGGCGGAGCTGGCCGGCGCCATCTTGGCAACATGTCACCGCGCGTCACTCCCGGATAACCAAAAATGGGCAAAGAGGCGGGGTCTTAGGTGGAGCTGAGGTGACATGTTGCTGAAACCACTCTTGCCTAGCTCGACATGACCGAGTTAGCCCATGCTAAGGAGCTAATGCTACATGCTACTCTGCGGTGCTTACAGTGGAGGATGGAACCTGTGGCTGGTTGTTACCAGTTTACCGACATTACCAGCAACAGTCAAGGTAAGACACTGGAAACTATTAAAATAACTCACATATCTGTTATTGACATTATACTTCACAAGGTTTTAAATGTGGTAACGTTAACGTAATTTTGCAACACTAAAGTTAGATTTTGTTGAGACCAACGTTTAACCAACAGTTAACTTAACGATGACGTTAACTATGAATCAGTTATTAATTACCTTAAGTTTACTTAACGTTACAGCTCAAACGAACAATTTCAAGCAAATCAATTTACATACCGTTGGTTACGAGCGGTTACGAGTCGTTTATTTGGATGTCACCTCAGTATGTTACTTGTAATAAATGTAATAAGCTAGCAGTAGAGTCCTCAGTTACATGATGGAAGCTGTATATCTTGTAAAACGTTAGCCATGGCTACTATCACGTTAATTAATTCCCCACACCGCTATATTGAGTAACACTGCTGCTGTCGGCAGGGCGGTGTGGGATTATTGTCTGGAATAGGACACTTGAGAGAGAAAGGTACTTTTTATATTTGTCACAAGATTCTTGTTGAGGTTCTGATGCCTCCACATCTGCTACTCAAAGCTTAAACTTTGAGTCTAAAATAACGTTGCTAGTCTTGGCTACTGGACATTTGACAGCTGATATAAAATTGTCTGTCTTAAAAGGACAACACAAAAACATTTAAAGAGTCTCCCTTGTTCCATTTTCTCCCACTTAAGTGACATAATAGTGCTGTCAACATTAAAACACTGAGGCATCTTTTAGAGGACCATCTCAAAAAATTAGAATACTGGGGAAAAGTTCATTGTGAGCACCAGAACCAGACTGAGAGTTAATTAGCTGATTAGAGCGCACTTCTCCAGTTATTTCTGTATAATTTATAATACAGAAATGTATTTTTATTCTAAAATGTTTATACATTTTGAGATAGTGGAGTTTTTATTTCCATGAGCCGTAAACCGTAATCATCAAGATGAAAGCAAAAAGGGTTTGAAATGCTTCGCTTTGTGTAATGAATCTAGAATATATCAAAGATTCACTTTTTGAATTAAATTACATTAGAAAATTAACTTCACCACAATATTCTATTTATTAAAGAATCATCTGTATTTACTTTATATTTTTTATCACCTGAAGAATTTATTACACATTTTCCTCCCAGAGTCACACTGTGGATCAGATGTCCCACCTGGTGCCAGAGAGCTGCAGAGACCTGGAGTCCTCATTGTGCTGATGGGGTGGACTGACGTGGAAAGGCGTTCTCTCCTTCTGTTTACTTTGAGTTTTAAATATTGTCCATATTTGTATCATAGATCCATTTAAAAAAATATATGGTTTATGGTTCACTTGTAATAAATTCTATATATATATTAGCACTCCCTGTCTTTACTACTTACTGAAAGGCAAATCGTACACCACAGATAAAACATGAAACATTAAAGCTGAATTCTTGCTTAAGAACATCAGTCTAGTATAAGTTAAAAAGTGAAAATACTCCCAACATGTTTCACATGAAATCATGAAAAGTAACTATGCAGTGTATTTCTGTGTGTGCAGAAGTATTTTTACTTTATACCTTATACTATAAATAAGGAGCCATACACCCAGTACCCATATACTGTATAACAGGGCCTGAAGTTTGTGAAGAGTGCCTTGTTTGCTGCTCTGATATAAGTCTAGTTTAAACACAGACACAAAGAATGATCTGCACAGAGTAATTATGAATCCCACTAGGTGGTTTTTATTGTGACCTTGCAAACTGAGGTCTCAGAGCTGACCGAATGCACATGTAGTAAATAGGTGAGTCTATACAATGTAAACCACACAAGAGCTTCTCAGAGGTCGCAATAAATGACACCTCCTACAGGGCTTCAAAACTATTCAATGTGCAGATAATTCTTTGTTTTTCACTACAGAGTAACTTCTCAGTCAATCTCACATTTGTCTCTTAAAGAAATGTCAAAATAAAACAGTATACAACATCAACCTTTAATTTTTTACTTTCTACTAACATATATACAAAATGTTAGCCCATAAATAACATCTTAATATTTTCATTTACAGCTGTTAACTATAATAAGTTTAGATCAGACTATTTAAAATTAAAATATGAAACTGATGATGAATGAAGAATGATTTTATTATGTATAATTAGTCTGATACACTTTATAACAAAGTATTCCTAATACACAAGCAATAGTTTAATTTATTAAACTCTTGTCTTGCATTCATGAAAACATCAATATTAAAAGGCTACAAATGTAAAAGTAGTTTTGTATGACTTGAAATGTGTTGAGTTATTATAATGATAGAATCTGTTGATAAGAACCCAGTGTCATAATTTCACGTCAGTAGTGTTCAGGTGTTGTGAGTAAAAAGAAAAGCAGGAGCTGAAGAGCTGGAAGCTGGAACTGTTCTCTCCTGTAGAGCTGGACACGGCTAATCACATCTGGAGGGTTCTGCAATCAGCTCCTCTGGCACCTGTAAAGACAACAATGGGTAGACAGTTGAGCAGCTTCTTCCAAAGAGCCATAAAGCTGCTGAACTCTGAGATCGCCTCAGCATGAAAACCTCTCTGGCATGTGATGTCTGGCAATGTGAAATACACCGTTTCCTAATATGTGCAATATACAGTTTTCTGCTGGACACTGTGCAACAATAACTACTCAAGTCAGATCTTATTGAACGTTTATTATAAAGGATCTTATCTTTATATTTCTTATTGAACTGTACTACCTTTTTTGGCAAATTCTAACCCACCAAACAAACTCATAGGCGGCTCACACACACCTAATTTCTCGCCTTAACTAAACCATCGCCCTAGTTACAGCCCAGCTACCTGTCTGCAGGCATAATGCGCATTATATGCTGACAAAAAAGGTGGATGCACATCTCTGCAGGTAGCCTACAACAGCTGTTCTGCCGAATTATGCATCCACCTCTTAAGCTCCTTATCAGAAACGTCGCTGATCAAACGCAGTTCTCACCTCAGATTGTTTGCTGAATCTCAAGGAATGCTACATCTACTAAGTCTAATAACTTATTGATGACTAAACTGCCTTTAATATGTACTTCGAATCAATCATCCCCACTGACGAACCCCACAAAGAATAGTATAACGTTATCGTTTTTAAACAGTAACGTTCAGGCAGAACTCCGCAGCTGCTCCCCCCTTGGCTCTCTGCCTTTAAACCCTTCGTGTCCATCGGGATCAGGTACAGCCACTTATAATAGTATCTGACTAGTATCTAACTGAACAGTGATTCCGTTACAGGACGTAGCTAAATCTCACATCGCCCGTCAGTAAAAGTTACCGTTAACATAACGGCAGCTAACTGAGAGCTGAGCCTTTACTTACAACTTCACACAGAAGCCTTTTCTTCAAAGCATTATCACCCTAATGTCTAACACTAAAGTTAATCTAATGCATTTTGGCTTCTCCCTTCTTGCTGACTTGTCTTTGACTGATTAAAAGCTGCGGTTAGAACACACTAACTTACTTTACGTTGCTTACACTAATGGCTAATTAGCGTAACGAGCTAACGTTAAGCTAACAAGCTATATGCCGACAGCGATTAAATGTTAACACATAAATAAAACACAGGAATTTCACTCACCAAGTAGAACACGGATTTCCTGGAGGTTCTCTCTCCAATGAACTGCACAGCCTGCCATTATTCATCCGGTGTCTGCATGTAGAAATGTCCTAAAGGCTCCGACAGGCTGAGCCTCAGAGCTCCGTGTAGCTGAGTGAAGCTAACAGACGGCGGACCGAGTGCCAACAGTGGCAGCGGCTAATACCGCCTGTCAATCAAAGCGGCCACGCCACTAATAATGCAGAACTTTAAGGCTTAAAAAAATTGTAAAAAAATTCATCCCCCTCACAGCTGTCACGAAGGGCAAACTTAGTGATATGCACTAAAACCACTTTTTCAACCAGGCTGTAAACATGTTTTATTCTGCTGTAAAGTTGGGCTTTTTAACATGGGGGTCAGTGGGGATTGACTCCCTTCTGCAGCCAGCCTCAAGTGGCCACTCGATGAATTGCAGTTTCAGATACTTCCGCATTGGTATCGGAAGTGAGAGCCGGAGGTTGCCGCTTGGTAGTAGCCTACCACCAGCTGGTCCAGGGGCTTCGTCTTAATCAGGCATGTGATTGGCAAAGGGCAAAAAAGCAGGAAAATATACTGAGACCACCCGACACCCTGATTAAACTGGCGGCGGCTCTAACATGGAAGGTAAAGCAGGACCCATGACAATAAGTTATTTAATGGATGTGTTGCAGTGGGAATCAAAGACAAGGGTCTAATCCAATGCGCCATCGCAACCTCTCTATAATAATTATTATTTTGTATTCATTTTTACCAAAGGTCAACAGCTAAATGTGCAACATGAAATAATTGAGTCTATAACTAAATAATGTAACTACTAACTTTCAAATTAGTTCAGTTAATAGATGATTTTTAATGAATGAGACAGCAGCAAAGGTTGTTGCCTGTTTAAGACCTGGTGGCCTGACTGTTAAAGAAACACTTCAAACAGCTGATCAGTCTCTATCTGTTGGAAACTGTAGGAAAAAGTTTGACACTTTGAAACTCTAGCAGCGGGCGTGTGTGCGTGAGACGACTGCGACAGTTTCACGGGATCGCGCCAGTCACACAGAAGCCATGGTTACCTCGCGGAGAGCTTGTTTGCCTGTTGATGAGGAGCGCGGAGCAACCCGTGTGAAAAGGCCTTATATAGCCTAAACCTTGTCACAACCAATCACAAGAAATTTATTAATAACGTGCCAAAACCCTTAATATAAGGACGTCTTAAAAAGCAACCATTCACACAGCAAAGCGTACTAAGTGGCTACATGAGTGATCAGTAGACAACAAAGATCTGTTTCACGAGTTTCACGTTGCTGTGTTGCTTTAGCTGATGCTTCAATTAGCCTAAGTAGAACTGTAGAACTGTTTGCGGTTGAAAACCTTTTGCTGGTCGCACAAAGTTTACAACGGACGACATGTTCTTTGCATCTTAGACTGTGACACAGTAATGGCAATGACGTTACTTACAGCTGTCGAAAATACCTATCTTCCTGTTCTCCAGTTGTCTTTTAGCTTCTTGGCTAACAGCTGACTTTAACAACATAAGGTCCGGGGCCGCTGAGCTGCAGCGCGGTCGCGCATTCACGTCAGGGATGGTGCGTTCAGTAGTGCAGCCTTACTTGGATTAGTAACTGTAATAATACAACTGTTTTGGAAATGGTAATCCGTTACATTAGTCTTTACTGGGAAAAGTAATTTTGCAGTAGGCCTATTACTGCCCAACACGTTACGTACCACTGATGCGCGAGAGCGCCTGTGGAATTGGCAGCTGAGCGTAAACGAACATCCTTGATACTTAGAAAGGAAGAAAACTTTACACACGTCAACCTAGATCCTTTGCATTTCACTAGGCCAGTTCCTGTACCTCCCCCACCTTCTTTTTTTTATTACAGATCTGCATGATTCATGTGCATCACATTTTCAGGTCGGAAAATCCGGAATTCCGGATTATTCCGGAAAAATCACATCCCTGCTTAATGATGGTTTAAGGCGTATTTTAGGATGAGTCAGGGCCAGTTTGTTGCAGTCTCCAGACAATCCAAGCAACTGTAAACTTCCGTCAGCACAACTGTGGGCTCGTCTCTTCATTCATTTGATTGGACAATGGGAAAATAACACGAATGACATCGGACACGAATTGAATTTTTTTTTGCGAAATATTTTCAACTTCAAAAAGGGGTTGGACTGCCAGAAAGGTTAAGAACCCCTGCTCCACAGGGACACTTGCTAGTGTATTATGCTGCTCCCTGATAAAAGAAAAATGTTTCTGCTGATACCTGTTCAGAAAAAAAAACAAGAAAACAGATTTATTTATAACCTGTTGTTCAGAAGGTGCCTGTTATGATGGTGGCTCTGGACTCTGGACAAGCTAGGTAAAAGGTAATGCCCTGGCAGTGGCAAATAGCTTTGGTTTTATATAACGGCCCTTGGAAATTGAAAATGAATGATGTTGTGATCGTGGCTCGGGACTCTAACTTGTTTTAACAAGCTATAAAAGGTAATGCCCTGGCAGTGGCAAATAGCTTTGGTTTTTTAATTGTTTTTATTACATTAATGTTTAAGTTGAGATTTACAAGAAATATTTTATTGCTACTGTGTAAAGGGAATACTGCTGGTAAAAAGGACCTTACTTGTTTAAAGTGTTTGCGAACCACATGTTATTGCACTTTTGTGTATATAGCAATACATTTAAATTAAAAGAACACAATACACTACTTTAGAATTCATTATTAAATTTTGCACATAAATATGCGATTAATGGCGATAAAAAATTTTAATCGTTCCCCAGCACTCTTATTAATACAACTTATATAATTGTATTATTAGCAGGTCTCAAAGGATATGAAAGAGGAAGAGCCTATGTACTAATCTGTAAGCACAAGACAAGATGATTTAATGTCACAAAACAGAGAAGCAAAACAAAGCAGAAGATACAGAGGGGATTAGAGAAACATAACATGCCTACCTGATCTACGTAATGTAGCACCACTGGCCCTAGACTCCTTTTTCATATTTGATTACTTCAGCTTTAACTAAATAACTAACTTGTGTAGCTAACAATAGCAATATAAACATATATAAGTTGTCAACTGAGAAACTGTTATAGACAAAATAACTAAATGTGTCTGTTTCTGTCTACTATATACTGTCTAATATTTGGCTAACATTATTGCAAAAATCTTGTGAATCCAAACCTGCCATCAAGCAGTCCTGCACACTGCCCACAATGACCCACTACAAACAGAGATTTACAAAGGGTTTAATGTGAAGATGTCTATAGCTATAATCCATAATTTACATATTAGATTGGGTTTGGTTATTTGTGAAGACCATATCTCAAAATTTTATGGTAAATTTTTACTACCCCCATACTTCGTTATAAGGTAATGTCAACGTTCACAATATTCATAAGTAAACAGTCACTTTAGTGTAATTTAGTGTTAACTAAGTAATTTATGTTATCATTAGGTATGAGTGGAGATTTTCTGAACTGCCTTAACTTCAATCTTGTATGGTTACCTGTAGGGGTGGGAATCACCATGGACCTCACGATATGATACTCATGTTACAACATGATATTATTGCGATTTTAAAAATTATGTGATATGCTGAGTATTGTGATAACATATTTGAGATTTATTACCTTGTTAACAACTGTAAATCATGTTCCCAAAGTACAATAATTTTCTTATTTTAGTACCAAAAACAACATTTTTGTGGTTGCAATATTATTAATTGTTTTGAAGAAGATACGAGATTGATACGTATAGTCCATGTATTGATATAATATTGTCATGCAAAACATTGCAATACTATGGTACCCTGGTGTGACCCACCACCACCATGCCTGAGTGTCTTGGTTGAGACAGGTATTGATTTCTGCTTTTTTTTTATATCTGTCAGTTCTCACCTCAGTGTGTTCAGTGTTCACACCACACCTGTAGTAACAATTTCCACAACCTTAACAACGTTGATTTTACTGCCTCAAACCTTTAAATTACCAACATCAAGCTCTTAGTTATAGGGATACACCAAATGTTCGGCCACCGAAATTAATCGGCCGAAAATAGCAAAAGAAAAAGCACTTTCGGTGTTCGGCCTAATACGTCAAAAGACTGAACAAATTTTACCGAACAATTACGTTGACATGTCGCCAGTGTGGAAGCATTTTAAGGTGTCTGAGAAAGACGTAAAAATTGCCGTTTGCAGACACTGTTCTGCTGAATTGTCTCCTAGCACATCCACTCAATCTGTGGCTGACTTCTTAGAAAAGGCAACAAATGGTCTGACCCGCTTTGAGTGTTTGTGTCACTCATTTCTGAGAAGGCGATTAAGCTAGCCGCACCTAAATTTCGAATGCACACGTATTCAAGCCATTATGGTAAATCAGAGACATTTTAGAGGAGACATGCCAATCCATCACATCCTCAATACAACTCTATGGGTAAAGCCCATAACGGCAAACATGGTGGTTATCCCGCCCCTCCCGCTAGAAAGCCAATCGTGAGCCAAAAAAACAGCCAAAGCGGGAATCATATTTCAGCCAATCGTGTGGTTCCACTGCCATAAGGGTCTGTTTTACTTCTACTGCGCATGCGCGGAAGAGGTGACGCATGCTTAGTAGAAGTACAACTGGTCGGGAAAAACATTTTTTAAACCTTATTTTGGGGCAAATTCATCAAACTTTTTCAGCGATTTTTATCAGATTTTACTGCTGATTCTAGTCATGTAGTTTTTATGTCCCGTGACCAGTGAAAGTGCAGTTCTGGCTCTCTCCCCATTCATTCAGATAGGACCCTGGTCTTGTTAGTCCGAAACAGCTGCCTGGAGGCATTGCCAAGATGGCGGCCGAGTGGCATGACTTGTCTATAACGACTTTGGGTAAAGCCACTGAAATGGTCCAGTGCGAGCTGACAGGCAGGTTAGGTCATTTTCTCTCTTTACAAAGACAAGTGTTACAGTGGGAGACCTACCTGAAGACAGTCTGTGAAGTCTTCATGTTACGTGATACAAGAACCACATACAACATCAAATTGGATCGGACTTCATGAATTTAGCGCGAGGAGGATACACATGTGACAACGTCAGGTTTTTAAAATAAGGTGTCTGTAATGTAAGGAAAAAAAGATTAATTGCATTATTTTCACAGAAAGTGTAAAACATATTACATGTGTACATTAAAAGTAAATTGACACATGTAATTTACTTGACTGGACCCTCTTAAATCATATCATTTCACCCAGAATATTAAAAATTCAAGAATATTTAAGGACGGTACATCAAGGTTATTACAGGGGGCCTATTTGGCTAGAAATATACAGCCAACACAAGCAGTACCATGTTACTATGGGGAAAAAAAACTCACTACAGCGGCACATTTTCAGCACTATGGTTTTCCAGGTCCTTAGACAAAAAATTAGTTGAACAAGTTGAACATACTGCTTAAAGCTATACCTATATGGCCTCGGCAACATTTCGCAAACCCTAATGCTTTGTGGTCATGACAAACAATCTGTTTTATGTTTTAAGATATTAAATAACTAAGAAAGAAAAGGTTCGACTCTATGAGCACCCCAGCGCACTCCATTTCTTCCGCAGATACCATTTATTCCATTCTATTTTCCTTTGTGTTTCTGTATTTCTGAAAAACCCTAATTTTGTTTCTCTCTCTCTCACACACACACACACACACACACACACACACACACACACACCCCTCACCGAGTGAATATAAAAAGACCTGTCCATCCTTTGTTGCCACCAACTCCACATCAATGTGTGCACACAGAAATATTGCAGGAGGAACAAAGAAACAACCGAGAGCTGCCAATGCGTTGAACACTGAGCCCTCTGTTCAGGGCATAATGCTATAAATTACACTCAAGGATAAAATTTGTAAAAGTTTTGTTAATCCATCCAAGTACATTTCACAGTAGAATATGTGTCTTCATAAATCATTTCAGGGCTGGCAAGTGTGAGTGCAAGGCAGCACAACCCCAATAAAATCTGCACCTACAGGCACAGCCAGAGTGAGAGAGTACAGGGGAGAAGCGTGATGGAAGGGTGAGTGAGAGCTCTCATGCCTACAAGCTGATATCATGTGGGCCTAGTTAGTGACAACACATTTACATATTAATTTCCTACACATACTACTAGCAGAAAATAATCTAATATATAATTAGTGGTATAGATT
Source organism: Micropterus dolomieu (assembly GCF_021292245.1). Classification (NCBI taxonomy): domain Eukaryota; kingdom Metazoa; phylum Chordata; class Actinopteri; order Centrarchiformes; family Centrarchidae; genus Micropterus; species Micropterus dolomieu. The sequence goes on along the minus strand of NC_060162.1, from coordinate 18,992,178 downwards.
TCTCTATTGACCAATATATGTAGCACAAACATGCCCCCAAAAAGATATTCAGATGGGTTCAAATTAAATCTATTATTAGAGTGTACCTCCATCTTCCCCCTCCATTTTACATCTCCCCCAATGGAAAACATACGTAATATGGGGGAAGACCACAAATCTAAGACCAACACAGCTTCGTGGGAAAGAAGAGAACATGCAGAGCATGTTAATGGTGATGGGATTGTACGCATAATAAGATATGTATGGGCAGTACACTCAACTTGCACTGCATTAATATGAATGAGCTGCACCCATGTAAGACTTAAATCCCACAAAAAGCTTCTCATGTGAAAGAAACAAATGCCACTGCCTGTTATTCAACCAACAGCCTAGATTGGTTACACCTCTACAGGCATAAAAATCATCATCAGCCTCCTTTTTCTTACCCATAAATATCTGACCGAGCAAAGACAACCTGTACCAGAGCATATGTGCGTGACAGGTTGATACACACGCACACACGCACGCAAGCACCAGCTGAGGCCGCAAGACCAACTGTGTAATTATACGTGTGTAATTGCATCCTCACTAATCTTACACAATACATGCAGTGAAAGAGAGACTGCTAGAGAGAGAGAGAGAGAGAGAACGGCAGGTAGAGGAGGGAAAGATGGATGTAAGAAACACCGTCACCTCCCCTGTCTCATGAGACAGCAAGCCATACCTTGCGCCTGCGGTCCCTGGATCGATTCCTCTTTTTTATCTTTTCCTCCTCCTTCTCCCTCTGCTCCTGGGCGGCAGCCTCCGCAAGGTCCTTGGTCTTGCGGAGCTGCTTGGCGGCTTGTGCCATGGTGCCGCTGCTACTGCTGCTGCTGCTCCTACAGTCAACGTTGCTCCAGCCCTCCTCTCGTTTGTGCTACCACCAGTCGTCCCTGTTTCCTCTTCCTGTGTCCCTCTGTCCCCTGAGCCCTGGCACTTACTACCTCTTTTCTGGTGGCCACCACGACATGTGTGTGTATAAGGCAAGCAGTGGGACAAATATCTGTGTCCAGATATTTGCGCGTATGTGGATGATATTGATGCTACAGCAGCCACAAGACAGGCTCCAGCAGCCACAAAGAAAGATGCTACAGCTAGTGGTGCTGATGCTGCTGCCTGTGCCGCGGCTGCTACTCATCCAGTCTGCTTGTACTGCGCTGAATTGCCTCCCATCCCCCTTCTTTCTCTCCTACCTTCTTCCCTTCTCTCCTCTCTCCTCCCTCTGCTTGCACAGACCAGTCACGCAGTCCTGTATTCAGCACGGTGGGGATCCTGCTGCAGAGCTCCCTCTTTTTATCTGTCAAATGTCCCCCTTCTTCCTGCTGCTCTGTCTCTTTCTCCAGGTTTCTCCTCTGCAAGACGTCTTTTTTTCCACAGCAGCTGTTGTTGCGTCTTGCATAAGTGTGGTACAAAAGATGATGTTGCCAAAGCCGTGGAATGCCTCAAATTATTTTCTTCTCACGTCTCTCTTCTCTCTGTCCATGGCTTTTCCATGGCACCTCCCTCCTAGGAACAAATGGAGAGAAAACAGTAGAGAGAGAGATGGAAGCTTGTAAAATAGGAATGGACATCACCTTTTACCTAATACACAGTATTGGAGTGTTTGTTCTAATGTGGCAAGATTCAGCTTGGTCACTTTTTGACAACCAAAGGTTGACGTTAAGGCGGCAAGGAAACATGGTGCCAAACATTAAAATCTACACCAGCCAGCTTCCCTCACATTTTAGTGTCAGAAGCAGACAGGCAGAAAAACATCAACAACATGAATGCTTCATAAAAACTGCATGTACTCCTTCTCCCCTCCCCTTTCATTCCACCACTGTCCCTCTTTCCATCATATCAGGTGGGCATGTATGACTGTTTGATGCTGCAATTCAGTAGCAAGATGGTGTTCGGTCTATCTTTTGATGTCCATGACACCAATCTCTGTAACACCTACAACTTTTAATAATAATTTCAATTAATCTCTTACATCATTTGTCAAACACAAGAGACCATTGTGAATGTAAATTTCCATGTCCGTTACTTACTTTAATGAAGACTACATGTTGTCCTGATAGTTTCAGTTTAAATGTTATAACTTAAAATGGTTTTATTTTTCACTGACAGCAGAAATGTCAATATCCTCACATACTGAAACATTAATTATACCAATCAGGCAATTAGTATACAAATAGTGTACCTTAGATGTCATTGTACACATACTGCCACATGATGTATTTTGCTCTCTGTAGCCCACTTTTTAGCTTCAGAGAGAAGCTGCATCGACATCAAACTCACTCTCTCCCGCTACCTCATTTATTCCCCCCTCCCACCCCTGCAACATCATCTTTCTGCAGAATGATGTTGCAATGTAACATGCAGCACATCCTTCAACAAAGAGACCATGTGACAAGACTAGGAATACATACATTTTATATTCATAGACATCATCTGATTAACTTATTGACTAACAGCAGACCAATTCCATTATTGCAAGGCAAACCAAAAGGCATAACATGAAAATCAATACAGTGGCTATATCATATGTGGATATTCAAAATTGGATATTCTCTCGACAGTGACAGTATTTCTGAGGACATTTTTACTTTGCCAATTACTGTTATCCTTAATTTTAGTTTATGGGTTAAATGTTTCACTATGCTTTAATTTGAGTGCCAGCTTTGTGTTTTCTCGTACCTGATGCAAATGACTCTATTAAGGTAGAGGGAATAAACAAATTAATCCCACAGCCTCTACTGCACTATAGATTTACCTGATGACCAGAATGGTCTTGTAAAATAGCTGTCACTATAACCAGACCATTAATTCCAAATTCCACATAGAAATTAATATTACAGCGATGCATGTCAAGATTTCGTGCACATCATAGAGACTAAATAGGCAGAGTTTCTGTTCCCAAGATTGATGGTCTGATGGAGCTTTATTCAGTAATGTGTCAAATGATCTTTTGCAGGCACAATTTATTTATCAGAATTAAATGAAAGAATGAATGAAAGAATGAAAGGATCAGTCCAGTGTATGGATGACTTTGTGTTGCCACAATAACTCACCTTTTGCAAGGAGAGGATAGTGTATCAACACACTGTCTAATTATGAAAATATGACAAGTACCCAGGGTTGAGAATAATTTTCAGAAAAATTGGTATGCTCCTTATTTTCCAGTATTAAAAAAAAAATAATTATTGGATGCTCTTATTAATAGGCATGTTATTGTTAAAGATAGTGTCTATAACCCACAATTTCGGTCACTCTGTACTTTAAGGTTGCATGCAAATCACCTGTTAAGTTATTGTTCTTGCATGTTAACATCATCAAAATCAATTTTTAGTTTATGTTTTCTTCACAGTGTTTAGCTACCACTATCTTTGGACTACATTATGTTATGGCTGTACATGAGTGGGACATTATCAGGGGCTTAAAAGGGCTACATATTGGCTATAATGCAGCTCAGAAATGCTAGATTGCTGGCAGTTAGCATGTGCACCTAACGTTAGCTAACCTTAGCTTGCGCTGCAATGCAGACTCCTAATGTACTGTATGTGCAACTAAGGAACTGACAAACGAAGTTACCATTCAGCTTGCAAGGGTAAAGCTAGCTTGCCAGTTAGCAACCTAAGCTAACTGCTAGCTACCTAGCTAGCATTGACGTTTGTCAGCTCCATTGTTTTGAAGCTAACGTGAGAGGCACAAACATGGGCTAGCTAAGTTCTAAGTAGACATACGCTTATGTTTTTAGGCTAAGGTTAGCTAACAGTGTGAAAGTCAGTACTTCATTGTTTTGGTATGTAACCTTAGTAATAAAGTGTACATTAGTGATACTTTTTGCTACAAGTAGCTTGTTGACTAAAACGTTTTAAGCTCACATTTTATGACATTACCATAAAATAATGGATGGGCAATGCAAATATGTTATTTCATAACTTTCTTACCATAATCTTTGAGCATACACATAGACCTGTTATTATGCTTTATTTTAGGTTAATTTCATGCCAAAATTGTCTGGTATTCAATAGATACCCACTGGCGCCAAACCTGTGAAGATGTGGTTTCAGGCTGTACTCTAGAGGCTCAACCATGACAATATCAGCCCACTACAGTCACACATACTGGATGTGCTGCACAAAATTATGTGGCACAAAGATAATTTATATCAATACATCTAAAATAAATAAATATTTTGGAAATGAAGGTTTTAATTTGCATGTGTTCAATTTCCTCATTAATAACAGCAGGGCCCTATAAATCTGCTGACAGCAGTGAAGAATATTTCAGTGGCTACCTCACATACAATTAAAAAAACAGACAATAAATGAGAAGTTGGAGCAGATGGCGCTGGGATCTATCTGTTGCTGAAAACAGTGACGATACTGGTGCTGTGTCAGATCTGATTCCACCAAACTGTGGCGTGCTAAATATGGAAAATGGTGAAGCAGCAAAAATGTTCATTGTCTGCAATGCGAAGGGGTTGTGTAGTGATATGAACTCAATGACTTCATAATCACACAAAGTGTAGGCAGAGAAAATTGAACAAAGCCACATAAACTAGTTAAACCTGTTTTTAGAAGGTTTGATGAAGTTCTGGGACAGAAGCTAAGCCATGTGAATGAACTTAGAATTTCAGATTAAAATGTAACTACTTTAAGAGACTTAATTGCTGAAACAAATATAATTCTCCTCACTTTTAAGCCATGAAAAAATAGATTTACAGTATTTTTATTCCTCCTTAAGAAATGCCATCATGAGTTTTGTATTTAGAAATAGCTGTAGGCCTTCGGGATTTATTATTGTTTAGCTTAGTGTTGAACAGGACTTCAGACTCATCTTGGAATTCATCTAGATGTAATTAGGTTCATCTTAACAATATAACCACATCAGTACTGTACTCCATAACAACCACTAAACAATAATGAAATTAAGGGCAATGCACTGACTGCTGGGAACTGGAAGATTTTGTCAAAAGCATTATCTTTGTACTTTTAAAAAATCTCAGCTGTGTCAACCACTCTAATGTCTTTGGGCAGGGCGTTACATATTTTATAAGCAAAAAAGATAACAGCACTGCCAATTTTGAGTACTTTGGGAAAATGGAGCTTGCTGGAGAGGATTCCCAATGATGTTGCATGACTATGACTAAACAATTTAACACCTAACAGAAAGGACTGTAAAAATGAACTCTAAAATAAACCGAGCAGTAGTGCAGCGTGAATGACGTGTAATCTCTCTATTTTTAGTTGGTACAGTGAAGTCATAGTTCATCATTCGACATATGGTGTAGCATCGAAATGCAAAATGTATTGCCAGCATGTAACGCTCTACATTCCTGATTAAACTGTTTCCCCCTGGATGGTGATTCATGATTCTACAGTGCTGAGATTTACAAGTACATCCCTGCTATTTAAACACCCAAACTGCAGTGTAACATCTTTGACCGTCTCATTTCCACTGTGTTATAGCCCCATCAGGTGGTAGCTAGTTGTTGTTGCTACTAATGTGCATTTTTCTGTATCCCCCTTGATAGAAGCATTACTTTTTGAACATTTTGTGGTTTGTGGTTTCATTAATGTAATTGTTGGGAGGACATTCCCTCCCTGTTTTGCTTGATTAATATCAGTCTTTAAAAATGTGTCAGAGTAAGAGACGGCTGCATGTTGGTACGCATGCAAGTACATTTGATGTCACAATGCAACGATTATGTATCAGCTCACATGCCTGTGTGCAGGCATATATGAAAGTGTTTGTGGCAGATTTCTTGTTTTAGGGCTACTCTAATTATGATTGTGATATTTGTAATTACTTCTAAATTTAAATTCTCTGGATTAACAAAAGTTTTCTGATTGATTGTATCTAAACAGAAAATGTCAAATATGTGTCTAGATAAAGTGGGGATTTCACTTTATTCAGTGTCTTTTTTCTTAATTTGAATCTAGTTTATATTTATGTGGTTAGATTATGTTCGTTGTATATACGATTTATTATTGCTGTTGTTGCACACGTATTAATGTGTGTTATTGGTATGTTTGTTTAATATTCCTGAAATGTCCTACTGTTTTCCTAGTGTCTTTCTAGTCGTGTCACATGACATCTGGCCTAGCTCCAAAGCAGACTCTGTCTTTGCCCTTGACGATGACTTGCACTTCCCTCAGCAAAAAAGGATCCTGGGACTCTGCCAGTGCTGTTGTGTCCAATCTAAAGTCCACCTATGAAATAAGAACAGGGATTGTGAGTGCTGCAACAAAGGACATGTCTTTCTCTTCACCTTGACGTGATGTTGTACATGCTGTTCTTGGAATAGACCATCATCTACATCTTCCAGCACATCAGATCATTTAAATGTGTTCTTTTGTAAGTGATAAACTCAAAAGCCAAAGGCCTTTTGACGTAAGAGTGGTAGTGGAAAGCTCTTTTACCACAGTTCATCTAGTTCTGTGTGTATGTAAATGTGTGTTATATTAAGATGACAGATTATCCCTTACATGCTGTAGATGAAAGTGCAATATATGGAGATTCATAGAACAAATATCAACATAACATTTTTGCTGGTAATGTTTCATATAAGGATGTTTCTCTACTTTTTTTTTGCTGCTTCTGCTACTATCATAACTACTAATGCTGTGACTACAGCAACGATCACTGCTGTAGTACCAGTACTGACATACAGCTCCACAAACACTTACACACTTTAAACTGTAGGTGTCAGCAAAGTTTCAACATAGTCATCTGCCACACAGGATGTTGGGGAGAAAGCATTTAGTAGATAAAGGAGCACACATTCTGAAATATCTGCTACAAAATTGCTGTCAGTACCAACATGTAAGCAAACTATGAGATGATAAGAAGAAATAACTGTTTCTGTCTTGCCTTTTCTGTCTCTTGTTCTTTTTTTCTGGGCTGTGTGGGTGTTTATGTTGTGTTAGTTAAGTTGTGACCTTTGTGTAATATAACATCCAATTAGGCAGCCTCAGCCTCAGCACAGTATAACACCTTAAAGAACTGTACCACTGGCTCCATTAAGCAATGCTCAGCAGGGTATGGATTAACATATGGCTATGTGAGGACACCAATGCAGCTAAACAAACAAGCCATTGGGTTTGCTCAGCAGTTTAGGGACTGCACCATAGGACACCGGGAAAATGTGTTTTTCATTTTGATATCTATTAACTACCACTGTTAATCGTGGCTAAATGAAAGAATAGACAAATTAAAAAAAAGAATACACATTTTATTAGATTTTGTGATATGATGTTCAAATTATGTTGAAATGGAGGGGTGATGTAAACCCATTGTGTTAACATGCAGTGCTGTCAGCAGTCTTCTTGAAACAACTGATACTACTGCATTTTCAAGTGCTTATATAGAAGCACTGAAAGATTTAACAAAAATGAAAAGTGTTTTTTTTTTTTTGTTTTAAGAATGGTTTCCCATTTTGAGCAAAAAGCTTTTTTTTCTTTCTTGCATAGTTATATGAGTAGATCAATACCACTCTTATGTCTGTTCATTAAATATGAGGCTATAGCCAGGAGACGTTTAGCAAAGCTTAGCCTGGATGCCTGGAGACTTGAAGTGGGAAAAAATGACAATTTGTGTATTTGTCCTCTTTTTTTCTAGGCGCAGTGACTTGCTAGTTTAGTCCTCACCAGACTCCTGGAAGTCACTGTGGCTGGCCAAGATGTAAGATGTGTCTCAATTTGTGCTCTTCCATACTTACACTCACTATTTTGAGTGCGTATGTGCGTTCACACTGAGAAGTAAGGCAAAATGCAGTACACTATGAGTACCCGGGATGGTGCACTCATAACAGTCAGAAAATACAGTGTGGAATGCTAGACACTTCTCACCCCCAACGGTTGCCAACTTAGCTACATAGCCAAAGGGGAGGAACAAGCAACGTAGAAGTATGTTAAATTTTATCCATTTCAAATAAAATTTAAGCGGTCAAGTCTTGCGATAGTCATTTCCAGTACAACAGCAGTGTTTGAGACACTGTAATAGTCTGCCATATAACCCTCTGTAAAACCACAAACCACTGTGGTTTTGTACAGATTAAACAAGTGAGTTAAACCATAGACTGTATAAAAGACATGGACATAGTCACCGTGGTGTCACCCATTGGTTTGTGTACTGCGGTTTTGAAGCCTCACGTTTGGCATTTTGGTCGTCGCCATCTTGGTTTTTTGACACCAGACAAGCGATTGAGATCATAAACTCATTGGGAAAGTGTTGAGGTAAGAAATCAAGTGAGAAGTAGGGTCATAGTACCATTATTCATAATGCATTCTGATTTCTTTTTGCAAAGAGTGGAGTCGCCCTCTGCTGGCTATTGAAAAAGAAAAGGGTTTAAGGCACTTCCGCATCAGCTTACTTTTCACACCTGGAGGTTGTCGCTTGGTTATAACATGTTAATTATTAAGCTTTGGGAGAGCTTGGAGGCAGATTTTTTTTTATGTTTGGATGGAAGGTTTCCCCCATTTTCTCATATTTGTGCTATGCTAAGCTAAATGTCTCCTGGCTATAACTTCATATTTAGCACACAGAATTGAGAGTGACATTTCAACTTTTTAAAGAGTTTGAAAACCTTTGCAACATATTCTTGGGGTGACTCCTGCACATTTGAATGAATCATAAAATGTGATTGGAACAATTGATTGATGCTGCCACAAAGAAAATGGGTTCAGAAAAAAGCACGAATCTCTGTGTCCTTTTTAAATCTTATCCTGGGCATGACCGCTCCTCCATTAGGAACCATTGATCATTAGAGCTGGGCACACTAGACCCACTCTGAGAGAATCAAAGTGCCTGGGGGTGAAAAGAACTTGGCAGACACCCAAAAATTATCTCAGAGTCACCCCTGTGGAAGCCAAGATGCCACAATACTGCAGACCAGCTTCCTGTCAAGGAGAAGAATAATGCAAACTTTCTCTCTTTCCATCTGAATTGCTGATGAGGAAACTAGCACACCGGGCAATTCTGCATTGCATCTACATGGCTCCTTTTTCATTGTCAAAGCCCTTTCAGTGAGCAGCTGATGATATTTCAGCTTGCATATTTATCTGCTTTTAAACACAGTTACTGGATTTCTCCATGTGTATGAAGCATCCAAGTTTCTGTTGTTAGTTTGTGAGAAAAGATTTGAGGCACATTAAAAGGTGTTGATTAACTCTTAAAAATCACCACTTAATCCAGCACCAGATTATTTTGTCTCTTTTCACTGTGGAGCTGCAGCCCCTCGCTGCCCCCCCACCCTGCCGGGAAACTCAATGACCTCTGAGGCTTGCATTACCTGGCAGACACTGAGAGAGCAGCTCAAAAGCACTTGAGGACAAGACTCGCGTTGCTCCCTGATCAATGCTCATCGACTATGCCTTTATTATTTATTTTTTTTAACAAGAGTTACATTACAGTAAATGTGTTTGCTTTGCAGTGGTTTTGCAAACTGCAACGGCAAATACCTTGTTCCATAGATTAGGAGGTAAAGCTGAGATGTAGATGTCTGCCGCTCTTCAGCCCAAAGTATGACAAAGCAAGTGCCTTTCTTTATTGCGGCTGTAATCATCAGTTTATGTCACGCTGCAGCATGATGCGACTTGACATGACATAATGGGACATGACATAATGTGATGGGAAGGGTCGGGGTATGATGGAATGTGATGGGATATACAGTGAGGGGACGTGATAGATATGATAAGATAGGACAGGGTTACTATACACACTAAGCTACAAAAGCTATGGGGCCCCTATTGCTTTTGCAGCAATGTATATTCATTGCAGTTTATGTGATAAGCTTAGTAAAAGCACGACGCTCACATCATAACACATGACATGAAACTACTTTATGTGACATGACTACTGACTTTGTATTTATGCCATGACCATTTTGAACATGTTTATGTGTACAAGTTTAAATGTGCATTAATAGATTAGTTTTATTTGGCCAGCACACCAAGCTGTAAAGACAAAACTGACATATTCTCATTTTATAAAGTTGGGGGAACACAAAGCAGCATTCATTTAGATTTGTGTTTCAGGCGAATGCAAGTCCAATTTCACTCTGCTTTTAGTTCCGTTCTTGTCTCCACCAACACCTGAGGGAAATATGTGGCTCTTTATTGGCTAAAATGCTCCATTTTGTTCACCAGCTCGTCGCTAACATTGTCAGCCTGTGGTTTGGAGCTGAGCAGGTTAGTCTACAGTTGGTTTATCAAAGCTTTTTTTGTTGACAACTACAAACTGTTGCATGGTGTGAGTCAACACACACAGTAATTTGACCAAATTCCTAATATAAATGTATTGATTAGAGCAGCAAGTAAAGTTATGGTAGATAAAGTTAAGATTTTGGTCATGGACAGAGCTGGGTTCTGATTTAAATGTCTTATTGAGTCCTTTTTTTATTTCTTTTCATTTGAAAAGATTTGACTTAATTCCAATTACTTAAGAATGTTTTGAGTTTTGGATGTCCCCATTTAACCACACATCAGTAATAAAACCATTTAAATGAACGAAAATTAGTCTACTGGTGTTCCTACATTTCTTGGTGCATTACTGCCACCACCTGTTGATCAGATGAACAGATTTAAACCCTTGGCACATTGGTGTACTGCGTCACCCTCACCCATGTGCTTTTGTAATATACATGACAACACAGGGATCATCAACACATTGCTTGATAGTATGTTTTTTTGAAGAAATCTCTCTTCCTTTTCAATAATTAATCCCAGTGACATCTCCCAAACTATTCCTCGCTCTTTGTGATGGCCTCATCCTTCTCAGAAGATGCAATCTAAGCCTATGCGTTTTTTCACTTTTCAATTACTCCCAAAGGCCCTGCACGGACTTACATAACCCTGTTTTAGCAACTTTTTAACGCTTCTTCTGGGATAACAGCGCTTGATAAATGCAAAGCACTTGTGTCATAAAAGATATTAAAGTCTCAGAAAAAGATCCCAAACCACTCTGTACTTTCAACAAATTAAACACATTTAGATGATCTGAGCCTGTTTGTGGGTCATTAAGTTTGCGAACAGGGAGGCAGAAGTAATATAAAGTTCGATTTTCTTTTGCTGCAGTGTTTCTTTTAAAGGTAGCTAAAATGGCTAGTTGTTTTTTCACGTTGTGTTTACAGTAGAGAGTGAGCCAGGACATTCCTCAAACCAAGTTTTTGAAATTACAACGTATTTATTGATAATCTTTTTCTGTTTATAGGCTAGTGCAGTTTTGAGCTGGTGAGTGGCACAAAAAAAGACTCCCTTCACTTGCCCCCTCCCTGCCTCACTGCAGAGAGACAGGGGCAAAGTGGTAGAGAGACAGAGAGAGGCAAGGGTGTTCAGATCAGGAGAGGGAGGGGTTTTTTCAAAAGGGAGCTGCACTGCAGCAACTGGGCGTTGGCTCAGCCCACATATGGAGGCAGAGAAAGGCAGAGGAGAGAGAAACAGGATGAGAGGCACAGGAGAAGTCTATAAAATGTGTTTTGAGGAGAATTAGGTACAAGTAATCACAAAATGTCACTAGAAGAAACATGTAGCTATCTTTTCTGTAGACAAAATTTCTTTCAAAGTGTTGACATTTTTCTTGAATGTCTTCTGTAAATTCTGGGTTAGGGCAGATACTGGTACATTTAGGGTAATTTGTTCAATTGTGGAAAGTAATTAAGTGCATTTAAACACTGGATTTAAGTCCGGATTTGAGGTACTTTTATTTGATGCTACTTATTTTGATGTACTTGTACTTTTTTACTCCACTTGATTTGACAGCTAAAGTTCGCAGTCACTCTACAGATTCAGATTTTTCATGGAAAACATATAATCAGATTATAAAAAACTATGCGTTATTATCGATAAAACTACCCAAGAGATTATATTTATCAGTAATAATATACATAACACTTTGAGAGCAATTTAGTATAAGTACTTTTAGTTTGAAGTGTCAAAATGAACTTGTAATATGTATATAGTTTTACTTGTAAGTTTTGATTTTACTTTTTATTTGTATAATGTTTGTACAAATAAATCTGCATTGAAGAAACCACTGATCCATCTCTCCTGTTTTGTTATAACAGCTGTTGCTGCTTTCCTTCCTTCCTCTCTTTACTTTGTGTGGTCATTCTGTTCACATGTGGTGTCTCTGCACGCTGTCAGTTTCATCTGTGGAATATTTAGTTTTGTTTCTACTTCAATTTCATTATAGTGCTGATGCAAGCTTCTAAAACATCCTTTTATACTTTGGTATAAACTGCTGTGTCATTGTTTTCCACCTGTTGCAAGACTCACCTACATTTGCTCTATTGCAGTATTCAATAAATTACCAATCACAGGCCCAAATTTTTGACGATGCCCTATTTCATTTGCTGCACGTGTGAGTGTTAGGTCAAATAAGGACACATCCCAAGCACACACACACACAGCAGGAAATAAGTCCAGCTGTCATATTATAATATATAAAGCCATAATGTGCAAGTGGCTCCCTTATCACCCAATCCACCTGAAGAAAGGCAGTATAATGTTCAATGCCCTAAGCATTTTTGTTTTACCTGCTCACTATGTTTTTTCCCTGCCTCTGTCTTTCTCGCCTTTCCTCTGCTGCCCTGCTCCTTCCGTCTCTATTTTTGATTCTCCCTTTCAGTCTCTCTACCTTTCTCTCAATCTTTCTTCATCCGTTTCTCCTCTTTTCTTTCTTCCTCCCTCCCTCTTTCTTTCTCTCTAGGCCAGGGAAATGTGCTGTGTCTGCAGGGAGGTTATTTGGTGCAGGAGACTGGGAGTAATTGATAATGGTGCTGCTTTTGCCATCAGGAGAGCTGTGTTTGCGTAAAGGAAACGAGGCAGAAACAGGGGGCTTGCAAGTTAGACGGGGATAAAAAGGCAAGAGTGTAAAAAAGAGACAGTGTCAAAGGAAGACATGAAGACAGAAAGGCGAAAGTAAATAGAAAAAAGTTTTGAACAAAACATGACACAGATAGTATTTTTTAACTTGCATGAACTTGTTTTGTTTCGGCATGTTTTGTGTTTAAGAGTCAGATATTTCTTATTATTACCTGTTTTGTTAACCACTTAACCATCTGTTTATATGAACGCATTCACCTTTGTACTCTGGTCTCTTGTCTGTATCCCATGATTGAGTGGTCGATCGGTTTGATTAACTTTGAATGTTTATGTATTCTTCAGCTGGCTGCAATTATTTCCGTAACTTTAACTGTATATTATTTAAATAATTTTCTCTCAGCTAATTAATTGCACTAAATAGTGTTTATCCACTGAGCACTTAGTTTAGATTTGAAAACTGGTACAGACATTAATACATTTTTAATGAATATGTTTAAGCACCAATGTGGGAAGGGCTTGAGTCCCCCACAACTAATGTTAAGCAGTTTAGTGAAATGCATACAATAAATTGACACTAAAAATATATACGACTCTCTCACTGTGTGCATTGCAGTAGGTTTTGTGGTTCTTGATGATGAAACAGCAACAAATCATTGTTGTCATATCTGCAGTGTTTTTAGTACCTTCAGAGTAATACAGGACTGAAACAATATAGACATTACACGGCAGTGATACCAAACAACGGAAATCTGATATATGACATTGGATACAGCGAAAAGAAAACTGCTTCAGTTATATTTTGAAAATAACTCTCACTTTGGTTAAGGGCAGTTATATTTGTCAGACAACTTAACTGCTGACTATTGATTGAGTCGTTCACATTTTAGGGTTTCCAGCACTGGTATGTCTGACTGCGTCAGACCCGCTTCTCCACCGAATGTGCTTCTGAAATATTGATGCGTTCTTCCAGGCTCACCGTGGCCTCAGGTTAGAATCGTCATTATCAACTTGTATACTGTACTTTAGATGCTTTAGATGCACATGCATCTACAGTAGGCTATAAGCAGGTATGAACATGTACATACACATACACAAATGCATACATTGTACTGACTTGCATTCATTCTGTGAAGGCTCAAGTCAGTCATGACTCATAGATACAGTTGTATTTTTTTAATTATTTTTTTATATATATATTATATGCAGTGAGTTCACCTCAAGTCCTCAAATAAATTTTTATTCTTCACTAACTTTGAAAAATTAATTCTGAAAAAAAACATTTGGGAGGGACAAAAATAACAAAGCTGCAGAGAAGAAGAAAGAGTTTTGGGACTCTGTAGAGAAGAAACGCCATGCATGGGGGAACACTTGCCACACCCAAAATGCAAAACACCCCACCACACACACTCAGCCCCGTCATCCGCCTCTCCCTCTTCAGGGGAAATGAGATATGCTGATGAAGCTGGCATGTCTCTCATGGCTGAAGAAGAAGCAGTTTGGCACTTCTGAGACATCAGAGTGAGTCAGGCAACCGGGGGGGGGGGGTTTGCTGTGATATTTCATCAGTCTTTGCTGTTTTAACTGCGCTTCTCTCTTCCTCATAGAGTATGTGATGTGTCTCTGTTAAGGTTGTCTAAATCTTTTGTGTCTCTGGAACTGCATCCCACTTTTTTCCTCTAAGAGTATAGAGGGCCAACAGTGAGTTCTTCTTGTGTGTATGTGAGATGTTGTACATTCTTAGGATTTAGGATTCTTAGGAGTTTTTGCTTGAATTAGTAGAACTGTAATCAGCCAATCCTCAACCCACTCTTTGCAAACAATCTGCTATCCATTTTAACTTTAAAGCACTGCTGTAAGTGACAAATCAAAAAGATAGGTGGATGGTGGGAAGTAAATAAATAAAATGCATATTTCATATGCATAATGAACATTTCATAGCATATTGCAGAATAAATTTTTTTTTTAGATTCTATTCAAACTTTTTTTGCCACAGGATGGCATGTAAAAGTGTATTTTGCACACATTTTGCCGGTGTGCAGCAGTTTTCTACAGCCTGTTTCAACCTCATGAAATATTAAGCTCAGTCATTTCCATTCACCAGTCAGGGTTGCGTGACTTTTTGTCATGACCCAAACCAAAGAGACGGCTTACTCATCCGTGATACTACTCTTACTCTGTTCAGCTTGACAGCACAATTTGTAGTATGAAAAGGTAACTTACCTTTTTATACTACAAATTGGATTATAGAGAAAAAACAACATTGTCATACTTTCTCATGTTACGTCCATATGTATATATATGTGACAGTGTGTGAGTGCAGACATTTCTGCATGGGTTCTCTTTTAAGGAATCATCCCTAATGTTGACAGTACATGCCAAACGATACTCATTGATCTATTGTACATTACTACAAATTATTTGGTCACGGTTTTAATATACTTAGAGCCTCTTGGTGTTGTTATGTTTAGTTGTGGACCAACCCAAGAGCGGACACACTCATTGTAAGTGCAATAAAAAGGACTTTATTACAAACTGGTATTTTGGTTAGTGGGTTGAAAGGGATCTGGAGTTGGCATGCAAAGGATTGAATAGTGTGGCAGAGTGGTGGTGATGGCAGCGTGGCTGAGGAAGCGGGGAAACACACGACGCAGGAGTGCTTAGGCAAAAGGAGAAACACGTGAGATTAGTATTGATCTTCGAGAAAACACTGGTGCTTAAAGTTGAGGTCGGTCGATAAACTGTTATCTGTTAGAACCCCCCCCCTCAAAAAATAATAACACAGACTTACCCAGAAGCACGGCCATACCGTGACAGATCTGAGGAAAAGTCCAAATACTTAACCGTTCAGTGTGTTTTAGTGGCATCTAGTGGTGAGGGTTGGCAAATTGCAACCAATGGCTAAGTCACCCCTGGCTTTCCAAACGCGCAGGAGAAGCTATGGTGGCTGACACACTCTGTTGGTCCCCCATTTGTCCAAATTTCCCCTCTCTTCTTAATATCTAGTAAACCGACGGATAGAACTCCAACAACTTCATCTTCTTCCCTCTTCTTCGTACGTATTCATCGAAGTGACTAAACATGCTCTGAGCAGGTTCTCTGTTTGGGCTACTGTAGAAACATGGCGGTGGAACATAGTGACGTCCATGTTAGGGGACCCACGTTGTATGTAGATAGAAATGACTTATTCTAAGTCTTACATCTTACATTCTTACATTATGTAAGGTCTTTATACACCACTGAAAACATAGTTATGTATATTACATTACATTTCTGTCAATAGGTCCTCCTAAATATTACACACTGGACCTTTAATAGCCGCACTGTATATTGAAACTTTCTGCAACCTAACAATTCATTAACAAGACATGAAAGTAAAGAATCTAAAAGTCTTTGTGAAAAAACAAGTGACAACAATCTGCCTGTGAGGTAAGATTAGCACAAAAAAACTTCTTCCCATTATTTTTCCCAAATCAAGCGATACTGATCAGCCCTGTTTAACAAATTACAATCATAGTTAAGAAGCTTGGCTTATAAAGGACTACAGTGTTTCTAACCATATTTAGACTTTGTTGTCGCTGAACGGAAATTTTGCTACCAACAAGCAACACAGAGCAGTATTCATTATGATAATCAGAATTTAAATATACAAATCGCACCATGGAATCACACAATAGAAGGAGAGGGGAAAGATGTGTTGGGGGGGGGCAACTGCAGGAGTTGTTTTGAAAAAAAAAGGAAGCACTAACGCACTAACTCCAAGCTAAAGCTGAGGCACAAAGCTGATGTAAGGCTCCAACAACCATGAGTCATCCCCATTAGGGAAGCACCCTCCCTCCATCTATCCACCATCCCTTCTTTCCCTTAATGCGTGTCCACTCTGAATATCATGATAGTCTTTCTTAGACTGAGGGTGAGCACACTGAGTAGCTGTAGGAAATCCTGCATTAACAAGCAAAAATAATTTCATGTATAATGTAGTGTCACATACGTATAGCTTCAAGAGCAGACCTCAGGAAGTTACTCAGCAGAGCTATGGGTTTTTTTTCTTTGCAAAACACTGTATGTATAATGCCCCAAAAAGTCAATTTCTAATATTCTGAGCCACTATTAGTAGTATACACACTGGGTTGAGACTTAATCGATTTGCAATATGAGAGCATTAAAAGAAAATACAGAAAGAATGAGAGTAATGGAGACAAAGAAAGAGAAACTTTGACTTCATCTCTGGCGTCCGTTTTGAGCACAGTCAGCATGATAATCTGTTATTTACTGGAATTAAAAAAACACTCAATATGAAATAAACACACGTACATCTGTACTTGTGAGGACGCCCAGCATCATAATTCATTCCAAATCCCCTACCTTAACCATTAACCCTAATCCCAAAGCCAAGTCTTACACCTCAAACAGCCTTTTGAAGAGGTAAGAAGTGGCTAAAATGTCCTCAAACTCAAAGCATTCAGACACAGACGCACGCAGTCACACATAATTATTTGTACTTGTATTCAGAAACAGAGATAAGTGTGACGTTATTGCACTGGTTGTATTATGGTAAATAAGCTATGGTGTCTGTTCACTGATGTATGGGAAATACTGGTGAAATACTTTTTCCACATGGACTTACTTAGGGCAGTGTGTGTTATAGGCAACGGCAGAGCTGACACACAAGCACACACACATCTTTCTGAAGGCACTGACTTGTGGGATTACATACTGTCTCCAAATACTAAGTGGTACTTAGCAGGATTGGCTACAGGCGTCCCACACTGGTGCTGTGTTACTGAACCTATTACTGTCTGTAAATAAATGAGCCCTCATTTCCAGCCATTCCCAGAATCACAGTTTACACAAATTTAATCCCAAAGTCTGAAAAATGTCATTGAAATTCTCTTGATGGCACTGACAGCTTAGAGCAGCGTTTCCCAAACCTATCCTGGAGTACCCCTTCTCTTGCACGTTTTAGATCTCCCCCTGCTCTAACTGAGCTGATTCAAAAGATCAACTTCTTATGGAATCCTGGAGCTGCCTGATAATAAGATGATCATTTAAATTGGCTCCAGGAGAACTCCAGAAGGAGGTTTGGGAAATGCTGACTTAGAGGGTCTGTCAAACCTTTACAAGGACCCTAATACACAAAGCAAACAGTCAATGTAAGACTACAATATGAAAAATAGAATCCGACTACATGTCAGTCTACATGAAACAAGTACACGCACACACACCATATGTGGTTCTTAGTTCTTGTGTGTACAGAACAGAAATTCCTGGGATCCCCAGGATTTGCATAAAACTTTAACCAAACTCTGGCAGGTTAAAAGTGTAGTGAACGGTGTGGATTTGTGCATTTTATATTGAATAAATCTGGAGCTACTCTAAATTCCTTTCTCCTCCCCAGAGAAGAAGGGGAGGGGTCAAAGTTGCTTTCTCTAAGTGCTATCCCGACCATAAAACTGGCACCATTTTGATTCCGAAGCTGATAACGCGGGGCCTGACTGTTAAACTGACAAAGGGACACGAACCAGCCATTGGCATCTCCCTGAACAGCCTATCAAAACTGGCCCCCCACACATGTTTCCGTGGCAACTGACCTTATTCTTTGTTTTATTACCACATCAAAGGGAGACTCCTTGTCTCACCTAGGTGTGACACAACCCAGGACAGCCGAACTTTGAATGGCTAAGGACTGCAGTCTCCAAAGACTCAAAGCATTTAATTAAGTTTAATTATTATTAGTATTACATGCCCTCGTCGGAAATGCCGTTAAATGTATAAATATCCTAACCAATAATGTGACAATTGTTTCCTGTTACCAAATGCTTAGAACAGTACAACCGTTCAACCATTGAGGTTCGATTGTGGAAAATATTTGATTATAAGACGTGCAAATAGATTTCTTTTTAGACATTAAGTTTAGAAAGGCAGTCCCTTGGGAAACCTGAGACGCCCCCTGGGGAACCACGCCCCAGGCAACAAAAGAGCGACACGCGACCTGCTTCGCGCTCTTCTCTTCGCTGTTGGCTCTCTTCCTCTCTGCTCGGCTCTCTGGACGCTTCGGCACGCGTCGGCGTGCCGCGCCAGGCAACGCCCTCAGTCGGCCAGCGAAACAGCCCCTTTTGTTTCGCTTGAAGCTACACACGTGAAGTGCCGAGACATCAATCTGCCCCTCAGTTTGTTTTATTTTCTTTATTTCTTTTGTTTGTTAAAGTTATCAGTCCGTTAAGTTACACTGGACTAATTCAGGAACGACCAAGTTCCATTTTAAGCCTTTTTCGTCGAGCCAACTTCACCGAGGTCGGACCAAGCCACGTGGTCTCGCCAGCTACAACGAAGGAAACCTGAAAACAGCCGAATTGCCAGACGGAGGAGACGTTTTCAATCAGACACGGAAAACCCCAATCCCTAGCAAAAAGCCAGGATCAGGCAGCTAGCGTGGGACCCGTGCAACAGGCCAAAAGCAGGCTGTCAACAAGCAGTAAGACTTAACACACGTTCTGTGATCAGATGTCCATTTTAACTCCTAAATTATAGCATTAGTTTACTTTCAGTAGCTCTTCTATGCCGTATGAGTCAAATGCTTCCCACAATCGAACCTCCAGGCTCATTGTTCAGCAAATGTTTATGTTCCCTGTATCCAACCATCTTTTTATCACCTTAGTTAGAGAATAAATTCACTGTAATATAATCAAGAGCTGTGTGTGTTGCCTATTTCTAGTTCCTGCCAAGAGAATTGACCCTTTAGATATGAGACTGACTGATTTAAGATAATTGAGCGAACTGATCACTAGTAATAATTGTATAATTATTAAACTACCTAGAGGTCCGGAGACTAGAGATTATAACAACTCCGGTGGTGCCCTGAAACGAGGAATAAATTTTGATTTTATGAATATTCAAATTCATAATTGGGTATCAATTCTCATAAATTTATTAAATTGCATAACTAAAATTTAGGTCTGCTACAAAAGTCTCTCATGGATTTACGATTATTTTTATTACTCAAAAGTGGGCTAAAATACAAATCCATTTACATTACTTAATTTATTCTTATTCTTTTTTTTTTTTTTTTTGAAAATTCTGTTTTGGTGCATAAAATCTACATTTTACTCTAAATTTTAGTTTATAAAACATAAACATGGTAATCCAGGGACGGACTGGGAGTAAAATATGGCCCTTGACTTTGATCCAGACCAGCCCACCAGAACGGTCCACCATATACTCCACCACGGCCTCCCTGCTAATGCATGCACGTACAAACAGATCTAACCTTTCATACAACCACCTTGCAGCATCACAGCCATTCATCACAAAGGCAGTACTACTTTAAAAAGGCTGCGGAACACACAATGAAATTGTCATGATAGAACTCTCTCATACCAAATGAATCCTCAAGATAAAAAGACTAAAATATCCACAATCCTCTCTGAGACAGCAAACTGTCTAACCGCTGCTCAGGGTCAGCTGGTTGGCTTCTAAGTCAAGGGAGTACACATAATAAAAAACTGGTTGAACACCTCTCCAAACATAGAATGTAACCTAAGAGAGCAGCACTGATCATCAGCCTGGATATAAATAAAATATATAAATTAACTAATAAAGGCAAAAGTTTTGAAAAACTACAAAAACACAGCAGCAGCGCCACTATTTCATATCAAGGGAATGAACAATAATCACAATACATTAAAACAGACATTAAATAAAATTTGCTAATTAACATTTGTAAATGTCTAAAACATTTATACATGTAGAATGACAAGACATAAACAATCAGAATGACATGAAAATGCTTATTTTAGCAAAATAAAATTACACAACAGTAAATCACTGACACTGAAGTGATTTATTTCCCACAAAATCCCCACATTACAGCAAAAAGTTTTTCTGCATGGGTTATTTTTTAACCCATGATTTTAGTTTTTCCACCAGCCTGTTTGAACACAAACTACTTACTGTACTTACTGTAGCCTACTCTTTACCTCAGTTCTTTCTTTCTGGTACATTTACAAAACAGTAGCTGACAGCATTTGTATTTCACTGATAGATTCTGATAACACATTGTATTAACACATTTAGACGCATAACGTTGCCATACCAGCTGCACTATCTCTGGCTTTGCTGTCCTCTCTGTCTAATCTTTCACCCGTGAACAGGACTGTGGCATCTTCCTTTTCCCGGCCTTGGCATCCTGGCCCAGGTACTACTACTATGGAACGAGTCGGTTTATTTTTTACTTTGTCTTGGAACTTTTCAGCCCAACCCTTAACGTTTTCAAACTGTGCTTTTCCATTTTCTGTTGTAGCTCATTTTCCAGCTGTCAGTGTCACTGTGGTGTGTGTGAGTGAGACCGAAGAGGCGGGGCTAAGAGCTGCACAGACTTCATATGGAATAGACCAATAGGTCTGGGGAGAAGGAGGGGTTGGCCCGTGTTGCTCAACCTTCTGACAACTATTTTGTAATTAGTAAAAAAGTAAAGCCTAAGGAAGGCGGCCCACCGGGAATTGTTCCAGTATTCCAGATGTCCAGACTGCCACTGTGTTAATAATACTTTACTGTACATACTACTATTTTTTTTTTTTTTACCTCGATTGACCTCCTTGAAGAAAAGTTTTTCACAGATATGTCAGATGCATTAAGCACATGGACATCACAACCGGCCATAGATTGATAGGTTCATCAAGCAATGAATATTTGGAATACAAGAGAGTAACCACTGTTACAATGTTGCTATCAATCAACCAACACTGTCCTCAAATAGTTTGCAAAACATAACCATGATATATTAACCCAAAATGGAGTTTAAATAACTGTCCACAAATGCGGACATCATGCATGAAAGGATTAAAAACTTAAATGACATGGTGTAATATGAAAGGTGTCACTTCTAGCACAAAGCACTACACAATTCTACATTTTCCATCGGCTGTATGGAGCATTTTACCCTCTTTGGGCTTATTGTTTTGGTTTTACAGTCCATAACTTTACTGTTTTGGTTCACTCCTACAGCTCTCATCAGCATCACTTTCAGATAGACACAGCAGGCAACTGTTTTCAACATAAAGCTCTAAAAACCCACTGCTCTCTACATGCCCAGCCCCAAATGGCAGACAGACAAAAGAAATTAACGACAGCAGGTGAACATTTAGCAACTAAAGAGCCAGATATTATTGGTAGGTGGAGACCAAAAAAGAGCCAAAAGGAGAGAGGGCATTGGACTTCATCAGGTCCACAAATAATGACTCCAAATGAATGTTAATGTTGCTCTGTATCCAACCCTTTCTCACTCTCAAGTTGTGACAAATGGATGCACATTCAAGACCTCTTGGAGTCAGTTTTTATAACACTGGGAAGCCTCTTGGCATCATAGTTCAACGCACTGCAGGAACCCCTGTAGAGTCACATATGAACGCTAAAAGCAGGTGTGGGATATAAAGAACAGAAAAGTCCAAATAAGGAAGTGGTTGGTGTGGATGGTAGGCCTGAAACCTCATTTTTTACCCAGGAGACTGGTGTTTGTTTCACGTGTGAAACAAAAAGTCAACATTTATTGTTGTTAGTTAAGTGACATAGGTTACATAAGCTACGCAAATTATGTAAGCTATGTAAGTAACGTTACTTAATTTACATAAGTTACAAAAACAACGTCCAAACAATGCTAAAGTGGTACCCAGGGCTTTAAAAAGCGATGCCAAGGGGTTTTGACCAAGTGTCTTTATGTGACGAGTCGGGAGTGAGAAAGTGTTGCTGTATCTGCTTAGTGTGTAAGTAAGTCACTGTTTGCTAACATTCTAATGCTATTGTTCGCCATATTAACTTCATGAGGTGATTATATATCAGCAAGAAAAAGGATGCAGGTATAAAGAACCTGCTGTAATATATTCATACAGTATTAATAGAATATTACTATATAGTTTAGTAGTATAGTATATAGTAATATATGCTGTTGAAACATTTACAGCTTACCTAGAAATGTTGAAAAAGCCTCACAAGACCATTTTTGTTACCCCCTATCCCTCCACCCGCATTCAATGGTTGCTGATTTACTTTGCCATAGTTTTAGTTGCCTACAATTAACCAGAAGTTAACCATGGTGGTGGCAGTTCAGAAAATGGACACATCCCCTTTACTGCAACAATGTTCTGCTCATGCTGCAGCAACAGATACGGTTACGTAATGGGTTTCAAATGGATAGTCAGCATCCCCACAACGCACACACACACACACACACACACACACACCCCCCAACACACACCTTTCTAAACCTCAATTCCTCTGGTCTCACTCACTCTTTCCTTCCCTCTCTCTGTCTCTCTTTTCCTTTCTTTCCCCTCCCCTCCCTCAATCAGCTGTATCATGATTCTGCAGCTCAACCTCTGCAGCATGACTCCACTTTCCTCTCTGTACTTCAGTCTGCCTCTCCTGCAGCCCCTTGACAAGTCTAAGAGAAATACTGGAATGGCTTAAAATAACTGCAGGCAGACCTATAGTACGCATACACACACACTCCCTTGTTCTCTCTTTCTCACACACACACACACACACACACACACACACACACACACACACGAGTACTCATATGGCATGGTGTATTTTACCTCGCACTCTTCTCGAGGTACATATGTACAAACAACCCAGCACACTTTCACACAAACCGTGTTACAGTGAGTACCACAGACTAAAAGACAAATTCTTTCTTGATGCTGTCATTCCAGCTTTTAAATATGCCCTTGCATATAAATCAAGTGTAAACCAAACGAACATACAACAGTTCCGTTTTTGGTGAAAAGACACATAAATGTCCTAAAGCAGCACATAAACTGCATTTTTATGCAGTCTTTCTTAGTCTTGATGCTAATTATGGAGCTACCCTTGTCACAACTCAAAGGAAACAGTTTTCTACTATTTCATGAGGATGCAGGCACAAAAGAGTTCATGAAAACAAAAACGAAGGGCAAGAACTTTTATTAAGAAGATGAATTCTGAAATGAAGGCTTCCAGAGCCAGGCTAATTCACACATCAAGATCAATGCCTCTGGATGCATTTGGATGGACCTACAACCAATCAGAGCAATGAAATGTGTGACGTAGGGCTGAGCGAGTCATGCAAGTTGGGGTGGTGCTTGTTCTGTTTACAAGCACCACAAAAAAAATGGCGACCTAATCACAAACTTTCGCAATCACCGCAAACAGTACACTAAAATGGAAATACAGAATCTTGATTCATATTTGATTAGCACTGCCTAGTTTGACAGTTTGATCTGAGTGTCATGAGCCCGGTGTGTTCAAAACAGAAGCGGTGACGCTCTTCAATCAGTCATCGTTTCAAACTCGGCCCATATTAGATGATAAATGGTGTTGATTGGCCCGACCGGATCCAGGACGAGTGGAAATCTGTCTGAATGGAGGGACGACCTGACGTATGTGCCAGAGCAAATGAAACAAGAGCTAAATGATGATGTTTAGCAGGTATAATGTTTCCCATGTTTGCAACTCTGTAGTGTGTGACAAACTGAAAACTTGACCTGATGGTATAACTAGATGGAAAGTTAAGGGAAAACTAAAGTCATCCCAAGGTGAACAAGACAATCTGATAGTTGTCAAGATATTCACTCAAAACCACAAATGTCAACCTCATGGCAGAGCTAGAGGAAATGTCAGATGGTCAGTTTAATGGCCTGGGAATAATGAATGTTTGTACCAAAGTTTGTGCCAATCCATCTAGTAGATGAATACATTTGCCCTGCTGGTTGAGACACATAAAAAGGCAGGATAGAACCAAACTCATTAGGTTTCATCCTCAGGGGACCAACAACATGTCATGGCATTCCTTCTAAGAGTTGTTGAAATATTTCAGTCTGGACCAAAGTAATGGACTGACCAGCTGGCATTGCCATCCCTTGAGCCACACCGTTTGAATCTAGTTTAGATTCTGTTCAGAGCACTACCTCTATTCACAAATCATCTTTTTCTTGGAGTAGATGCTGGTGAATATTTGACCTTTTGACACCTTTTGACATTCTCACAGCATAATCAGCAACACTCCATGGGAATTATTGACACTACACTTGGCTTGACAATATACAGTAGGTTTCTCTTCAATGCTGATGACATACAGCTGTTTTGGTCCATAAAATCTGTTGGAGTTGACATCCTTGAGACTTATTCAGCCCAGCAACAGCATCTTCTGTCATTCATAAAAATCCTCAGTGTTCTTGGAAATAATATCAAAAGGAGTGATTTATGATGTGGAGTTTAATTTTGAATAAACATGTCCAAGGGTTCCATTTTACATTTTCACCGAATAACAAACATTCCGAAAAGCTCAGAAATGATTGCTGCCATTTTTTTCATATTGTTTTGAAACCTTAGACCTGCATTTGAAAACCTCTCTAGTCATGTTTCCATCACTTCAGTGGATATTACATTGACTTGTAGTCATCACTTGCATATTTTCTTGCGTTTTTGTGAATAATTGACTAACAGGGACAATTAAAAAAAAAAAAGTGGTCCTGTGTTAAGAGAGAGCACTGCAGTTAGCCACCGCGAAATAGCGCTGCAATGTAATTCCTCCTGTCATTGTGCCCCCCAATGTAGGTCCACTAAAAATGTTTGTTTTTACCACTGACTAGTTATACATTATGGAAAGGACCCTCCAGAGATAAAAGGTTTATAAAGGTTATTATTTTGTTTAACCAGAAACATGTTACGGTATGGACAGAGGACCCAAATGCAGCGCTCAATATAGACTGGCTTTATTGGGTAAAAAAGGGGTTGAGGGACTGGAGTTGAGGGAGAGGTGGATGCCGGGGAAACACAGGCACGGGGAACTGAGACTGAGACCAGAGAGCCGGGGGGACACTGGGGCCGAGGAGGAGAGGAGGCATGGGAGAACTGGGAGGACGCCGTGGGGGAAGTCCGAAGAGAGAGGGCAGGTGAGCGAGCCCAGCCGACTTGGCAGAGGATGAAGGTGAGTGAACCGGGTTAGGAGCAACGACGATCAAGCAGAGGTAGTGTGGAGAGCCGGGGTTGAAGTACTGGCAGAGGTGGAGTTGATTGCTGGCAGGTGTGGCAGGCAGAGGAGGAGGTTGACGAGATGCAGGTGCGGGTCGTTGGCTGGGCTCAGGAGCAGAGGGAGAGAGAGAGAGAGAGCACACACACGGGAGGAGACACAGGGAGGCAGGCAGAGAATAGAGAAAACCAGGGAAAAAACAGAATTACAGACAAAAAAGGAGAAAAAACCAAGACACTCAGCTGCCACCACAACAAAACACCCAAAGCCACCAGACTCCATTGACAAATATTGTCATTTTACCTATCAGATCATTGTACTTCATTCAAACTTGACAGCAACAAATTAAAACTCACGAAAACCATCTTGGTTTGTCTTTTCACTATTTAAACAATCACCATGCCTGTTTTGGTCGATATAAAGTCCAAATTCACAGAGTTATATGTGAATATATCTGGCTTTTGCTCCTATCCCCAGCTTTCTGTATCTCAGGTTGGAAAATACATAATTTTCGCTTTAAACCAAGTTCTCATCCTAAAATTTTATGATTTACGTGATGGGGACATGCAAGTCCCCACAATGTGACTTTGTAAACAGATATATTTCCCCACAAACACTCACACACACACACCCACGCATGCACACAGGCTATGTAGAAACACACACTGATATTGTAGAACAATGGATGACTCATCAGTTGAATTCAGGTGAGTCATCCAAGTAAGATAACCTGAATAGTTTCATCTCCTCCACATATCTACCCAATAAATTCAGTTTACACTCAAAGGTTTTATTAAACTTGTGCTGACAGTATTCTACAAAACAATACAATTCATTTACTACAGTAAGCGTACGCATGGCATAAACCAAGTGCTTACAAAGATACGGTTCAGCATCTGACAAGTGTTGGCTGCAGTGGATTTTTTATGATATGTATATCATTAAAGACTGGGACTTCCTGAGAGAATTGGCTTGTGTGTATTGTCTTCCAAGTCATGTGATCATTTGGATATGTGGCTGCACAACTGTCAGTCAGACATATTGTTGCAAATGTCAGTGAAGTCATTCTAATTCTTAAGTCTGGTTTCTTCACACTTTGTCTGGTGCACCAGAAAATACGCAGTGAGGCATTTTCCTGACGCACGAGTCCTGAATAGACGATCCACAGAGGGCATAGCATTAAAATGTCTGAAAACATGATGGAGGAGGATGGGGACATAAAAGAAAGACACTGAATCTGCTTCTGTGTAGTCGGAGACAGCAGAGGAGGGAGGAGGGTTGCAGAGGAGGAGGGTGATGACAGACTCTGCAGATTAAAAAACGTGATGTCAGACAACTGACGATGGTCCAGGATATTGGAAATAGATAGATAGAACTCTGGAAATGAACCAAAGGGCTTTTCCTATTTTACTGATAACTGCACAAATGTGTATAGATGGACAGATAATTATTGTAATAAATTGAAAGAGAAAAGCATCATATAAACAAAACCACAGAGCTACATTCAGCATCCTCACACACAGAAGTGTAAACTATTGTCTCATCAGGTAAGATGGCATGTACTGTATGTAGCCTCTTCCAGGATCATATGGCAGTTGGCACCTATAGAGCACCAACCTAATTGACCCTTAAGCCCCACCCCCCTTAGTTACTGTTGCTTGTCCAACAAACTTGGACACGGTCTATTACTGCCCTCCCCAGAGAAATATTGTCACATTTGTTGGAAAAAGCGATCTCACAAAGAAACAGACACTTTTGCAGTTGCATTATACATTTGAAGGTTGTATTCAGGCTGTCAAACTGACTCAATTTGACTCAAACGGACGTGAAAAAAATGAAAGAAAGAAGCTAAAGCCTACCAATCACACAGTACAAGTGAACCACTGCATGCCCTGACGATTGAGACAAAAGACAACGATATTAAGGATCAACACTGTTCCTGTAAAGCTGGGTAGGACTCTATTTATTATTACAATCATTAAAAAGCAGATGAGTAGGGCTTTATTACGTTACATTCAGTAGGAAGTTAGCTAGCGTTAGCTATAACTAACATTAAATTAGGAACAACCCACAGCTGAAATTTTTCAGGATTTATTTTAGGTTTTGGAAAGAGAATAAATCGTACTTCTCCTTTCAACCTCTCTGGGTAGCGACTGTAATTATTACAAGTGGTCCAGGAACTGCGTTTGACCAGATCGTGGAAAAATACAGTGAAAAAAAGCTCGAAAACGACTCCTTTTGCATTACAGTGACTGGAGCACAGCCATGAAAGTGTCGGACCTCAGTTAGAGCGAGTCCTATACTGCACTGTGATTAGTCAGCTTTGTATTCGGGGCGTGGCTTAGCAAAGGGTCAATTGCAAATGGTTTGTTCTCTCTGATGAAAATGCTAAACGGTCAGGTGGCGATGTTTGTGTTGTCAAAAATAACACAAATAATGTTACCTGTACATGTAAGAGGGTCTGATTTTGTGTACATGAAAAAACACTGATATATTAAATATTTCAACTGGGTTTTCTCACTGGTCACCCTCAGTGGGGTAATTCAGTTAAGTCTTCTTGGCTTCCACTGATTGTTCCCTTGCTCCTTCACATGAGAAAAGCTGCTGACGATCCTTCATTTTGTTCTGAATGACCCTGAAGAACAGCACCCACCGCAGCAGAACAGTGCTGGATCTTCCCCCACAGACATCAGGTCACTTTATTTGCAAAGTACAATAGCCTATGTGTAAACGATTTGGTCTCGATGACATTGGTGCAGGGACATGTAGTATTGACAACTTACACAGCCACAATACATGCAGACACCATGGTTATAGGATTGCTGCACTGCTATTCTTCTTCCAACCCCATAGGTCAGCTGATTTTTTAAAATAAATGAATGTGATAACTACACAGGGTAATAGATAACCTTATATGACCATAGTAGGGATACTTGCCTTAACCTTAAATACAATGAAATCCTAATACAATGAGAAAGAAGAACAAAGGTAGTTACTTAGGCTGCCATACGCCTCAAGCAATTAAGTTTTTAAACAGGTAAGGCACATATATAGCCAAATGGGCAGGATGCTCAGCTGGTCTGGTCTGCCTAATTTAATTAGTAGCAAGGTGCGGGTATGGGAATTATGTGTATTAGTGTGTGTATTAGTATGTTTATCAGTATGTCTATTGGGTATCTCTGTGCCATATGCAATGCCTACTTGATTATGCTGCAAACTAATTTCCCTACGGAGACAAATAAAGATTGATTGATAGAGAGACAGTTATGGTACTCACAGATGAAGGTCAAGGCCATGTTAACTGTACTGTTAGCTGCTGTGTGATAGTGCAAAGCTCTCAGGGTAACGGATGGTGATGTGACTGGAGGTCATAGCAAATATTAGCGTAATAAATGGCATGAAAAAGCAGTCTGATTACCAGGCTGGACTCTACATCATGCGTCTATAGCACTTAACGCTGCATAAAGTGCAAACAACAATATAATTCACAGGTTAATCAACACAAAATGAATATTTCCTTTCATTGCTGGAACACAAGGAAACACGTCCACTGGACTATGAAGGGTGTGTGTGTTTTAAATTGATTTTGCATTTACTCAGGGAGCCAAAAGATTTATATCACGCTCCCAACTTTGTTTGCCATATATTTTGTTGCATAACTTCAAGATGACAGATTGAGATTTTATTGAAAGTTTGTCTCCCCGGCTGAGGAAGTACCGACTGAAACTTTACAGAGTGAGCAAATGCTGTGTGTTTTTGTGCATCCTTACTCTAAGTTTTGTTTTTCCAACTATTCCCATTATTCTTTTGTGCACATTAACTAAACTTGAGTGTAAATATTACTAACTTTGAAAGATCTACCTTTTTACTTTCAAACCTGCCAGGCTTCATACGAGTCCAATAGGTTCTTTAATTTAGTGTGTGTGTCATAATGGATGTGTGTTTGACATTTTCTTGGGGTTTTGACAGCCATTTTCCCTGTGCGAGGAGAATGTGGAACAGTTTTATTTCTGTGGCTACTTAGCCGTCCGCTGAGGATCACCTACAAGAAAAGATCCGCCCCCACCCCGATCTACACACACTGAGAGAAAGAGAGGGGGAGAGAGAGAGAGAGAGAGAGAGAGAGAGCTACTGATGCATTGCAGATAAACTGCAGATCCTAGTGTAACCCATCCCTTTCTCTCTCTTTCTTTATAGACCCCCCCGCGCCCCACTCGAGTTGCTCTTTTTTGCCCCGCACATGACATCATCACTGCCTCCAGACCTCCCACTAACATCACCCCATACAGCTATCTACAGCCTGTCACACCCTGCTTACCTCACCATCTGATCCTCTTCACCTCTAACCCATCCATCTCAAGGGCCAACACAGCTTTGACCTTTGCAGAATACTGCGGTGTGAAGTCTTGAGCTCCATTACAAATGTAGGATTGTCACGAGCATGTTGATTCTGACAAATGCTCTGCTATTTTAAAAAAACTGTGATATTTTTTTTGCACTTTCAGGCAAAGAAATCCCTAAGACAAGGCACACTAGTAGTGCAATTAAATCATTAATTGATATGAACCTAATTGTATATATATGAGAATTAGCAAAAATGTGGAGCTCATATGTATATTCATTTACTTAATCTTCCAAGTAACTGATAACAATAGCTGTCTGATAAATGCAGTGGAGTAAAAAGTAAAACTATTCTCTCTAAATTGTACGTAATCAGGCAGCACTTCAGTACATGAATGTACTTTGGTACTTTCTACTACTGAGAACAATTACATTTAACATTTGCACACTCTCTCCCCCCTTAAATAGCTTTAAGGTTAATTCCAGTCTGTCTAACAGTATCACATATGTATCAATGCACTATTTAGATTAGGTCAGTGAGGTTTAAACTGTGAAAGGAGTGAATTCCGATAATGTCCACAGTATATTATGCTTAGATTGCATATACACATGCAGCATTTACACATATACGATAAAATCATAGGGACTTTCTGCAGGTTCAGTGTCATGTATTTTACTAAACATTTTTCTTTCAACCCAGAAGACCACCCGCATATAGATTTTCTTGGCTGATATGTGCACCATCAGAGCTGTGAAAACCTCCAGGAGAAATGTTAATCAATATACAACTAAACTCAAATGGGAGCTGAACATGCAATAATTTGGATCTTCCACTGTCAAGCCTATGAAGGATGGTAAGTTTCACTAACTTTCTTTTTAACCAGAGACTTAAATTACATACTAAAGCCTTTAACAGTAACACATTTGATATCAACATTATGTCATCATTCTGTAAAACATTATAATAAACAGCACACAATGGCTCGGGTGTAATGGTACATCAGGACATAACTACAACCTTAGTACCCAACATGTTTATGCGCTGCATCCTGTAAAGGACATCTCCATTGCAATGTCTCGTGGTTAACTGAAAGTAAGTGATGCCAGATGTAACAGATGGATGCTACTGTTGTAGAGGGCGGAAAAGCAATAATGTTATCATGGCGAACAAGAGAAGACAACCGTTGTAGTGATTGGGAGGGTGCGAGCCAGACAGTGACGGAGGGAGGGACAGAGAGGAGGCGGGAGGGAGAAAGAGGGAGGGTGGAAGGAAGTCAGAGGGAGGCTGGGAAAAGATGGAAAGAATAGGACTCAATGGCAAAACAGATAAGGACGTAGCAGAACAAAACTAAATAAAATGTCAACTTGCGTGAAAAGTAGAAAAGCAATCAAGGCTTAAAACAGAGATTGCAAAAAAAGAAAAGAAGAGCAGCAGTGATAAAGAGACAACCCAACAGACAACAGTGGTAGAGATGAATAGACACTGTTCCAGCAGGTGTCCTGAGCGGCTCAGTATTTATGGCTGTGCATGTGTCAAGTCATTCTGTCTGGCCACCTGCATTCACCCAAAACTGTCCTCTATGTCTTCCTCAAGCTACACTGCCTGCAGCTACAGGCACACACACACACACACACACACAAACACACACACACACACACACACACACACACACACACACACACACACACACACACACAGTTACTATTATACATCGAAACGGGATAATACTTTTGAAAGACCCCTTCAGTATATTTGTGCAAATAGAGAACCTTTTAACTACACTGAAGAGATACAGTTAAATTCATGAAATACACTATGTGGTCCCCCATGTTTGGGCACTTCTGTCTGCATACTTTTGTGTTTTTCAGGTAGTTAGATACATTAATATACTGCTACTCAACTCAACGTTCAACTGCTTATGTGCACAGCGCTTGTATGTACACAGAAGTTGTACGTCTGTGAGCTCTTGCTGCAGCGGTGGGCTGAGCTGCCGAGCATCATCAACGTAAATCTTAATTAAGCTTCCCTCTCTATCTCAGTGACATTCCTCCACTCTACTGACTCATGATGTTCTCTGTTTCTCCTCATGAATATATTAGGGCCAGAAGCACAACTGGCAGCCATGTTTATTGTATGACACTGCGGCTGTGGAAGAAGCATTCAGATTTTTTCCTTAAGTTGCAAGTAAAAGTTCAGACAGCAAACCTTTATCAAATATCATCAAACCTTTACCAAATGCATATCACAAAATGTGCTTACACTAGTTACACAAGTAACATGAGTAAACGTAAACGTTTTGCTGCTATGACCTCACTTTGTCTGTTATCACCACTAATTTATGTAGGCTAATGTTAGCTAACATTGTTGTTATCACTTTACGTCACTAAGTCAGTTTATTAACTTTATGAGTCTTATCTACTTGTGCTTCACTACTTACCATTATCGTGGTTGGCAAAAGTCTTACTAGAAAGGTTATGGGTATGCGAAGGTGGTGAAATCAAATACTGTGGCCAGTACCATGATAAAGAGCAAACAACAACACAGCAAGTAATGTAACTAACATTAGCTCAGTTGTGGATTAACAAACTGTCGCTACAGTTGCTGCCGCAAAGTTAACATGCAGGACGAGTCGGTCCCAGAGCCAGCACACCAGCTCCAGACAGCAAAACTCACAACTCTGCTGCTAATAGCTAACATCACAACAACAGCATGTCTTTATAAACTAGAAAGTAAGCCGAATGTGGGAAAGTAATTTTACAGCCACTTTGTTTGCTTCCCATTTACAAAGCCATGGCTGTGTACAAACAACAGAGTTTGTATTTCAGTGCACACAGAACAAACAGCTAGCGGACCATGAGGACATATTCGCCACAAAAATCAGCCCATACATATACCCCACCTATAAATAGGAGGTAATACTATTTAGGGACATGGTTACGATGGCGAACACTGAGGTTTAGTCCTCAGTATTTTCTTCTGGGAATTTGGAGCTTTTAGAAACCTGGGGGAAGTTACATTCTACAAATGAAAAATTACACATGATGGGATTTATTTGGATTTACTTTGTCAGAATTTTAATGAAAAATCGCACCAAATTCTTGTTTTACACTTTTCTTTTACAGGGACATACATGACCTCGGCATCTGTGACATCCTGGCTACAGCTCTGATACTGCTGACTTTTATTATCAAAGGATGCTTTTGGAATATGTTCTCCATTTGTCATGTTAATGCTTTACTATTAGCAAACATTGCAATGCTGCTACTTATATGTGCGACTCAACAGTATATCTGAATAAAAGGTCATGCTGTCCTTGCATTCTCTGCATCAGCATATATAACAACATATCCCTGCACTATATCACCTAAACATGCCCGTTCTTTGACCTCATTCAAAGATGAATGGTCTCTATACGTTCTGGACTGGACTCTGTGTTTCGGAGGCTGGGACAGACTGGGATGGGCCGGTCTGCTTGCAAGAGCCTGTTTCTACTGCAGTGCCATTTGAAAACACTCCAACCCTTCTGCAGTGCGCTGGAGCCCAGAATTGATGCTGAATGACTCCCCTGTTTTTGCCCAGCCCACACACCCTCACTCTGCCGTGTACATCACACCACTGCCGCCCTCGTAGGGCATTCAAAAACACCTCAAGGTTCTGTGTGAACAGCCCAGCAATGAAATATATGCATCTCAAATCCTGCAGCCTGCAGGAGGGCACACACAGAGATACTCACGGAGCAGTGGTCAAGGACACTGTAACGTCAGCAAGCGAAGAGATTGTGGGTGCGGCTGCTGGTGTACATAATCATTTACAGTATGTATTAGTGCTTAAAATAGGCACACACACACACAGGAGGAGAAAGTCATTGTGGTCGTCTCTCTCTCCCTCACTCTGTCTAGCTTTCTCTCTCTATTTCTCTCTCTGTCTCTGCCTCTCTGTCTCTGGAGCAATCTAAAATTGTCCTTGCTTGATGCATTAGCTCTGCTTGACTAAAGCCTGCAGTGGAAAGCCAATGAGGGGGACGACAAAATGTAGACAGGTGATTAATAGCTAACGTCTAATTCAGTGTTGAAAAGCAGAAAAAGCTCTCGACTCACACGCTAGACCCATAACAAGCAGACGTTTAAACGTGATACCTTGACATCAGTTCTGACATGTTCATTACCTAAATTTATATTTGTGAGAACGTTTGTGCAGAGTTCAAGAATTGCCACTTAACTGGAATGAATAATCACCAGAAATAGGATATTTGTACAAGTTTATGTCTTGCAGGACTTACAGTATGGCTGCACCTGTAGAGCAGTGAGATGATCATTTTAGATTAAATACATAAAGTACAGGAGCCTGAAAATCACTAATGCAGCTGTTTTTGGTGCATTACCTCCGACAATTGGTAATCATTTCGATTGACGATCGGTGTGACCTGAGATTAGAGTGAAGCATCAAGATTGAGAGGAGATCAATAGCCTGTCATAGAGGCCAAGCCACCAGAATGGCAGGTCACACATACGCTTCAATGTTCGGGGGGGAAATGTCTCGTGAATGTACAGATAGGCCACAAATCCCACAAGGCTTTGTACCTACTATAGTGAGGATCCTACAGATAGCCGTAGAGATAGTCCTCCGAGAAGGACAAAGCACATGCATGTGCGTCTGTGTGGTGTACAAATGTGAACATTATACAGTAAAGCTATGCAGGAATATCCATACAAGACAATATATTACAAAAGGTCTCAGTATTACAATACTCTGCAAACTCTCTTTATTGTTCTGATTTTGAGATGTATATGCTATAGACATTTGAAAAGATTACCTGTTAATTCTTGCTATTTTTTGCAGCATTTTGACAGGCTGTTGGACCTTTTATTTTTTAGTGATGCTATTGAAAATAAATAAAGGACTAAAATAAATCAGTTTCTAGACCTGAATGGAACAAATCTATTATCTTTCTATTAAACGGCAATAGGATCTGTAAACTACCAGTCATTATTATTATTATTGTTATTAGTTCTTGAAGGCTTGTTCAGTATTACCCTGCTTCAGTGGCCCCATAAGAAAAACTGTGAAAACTATAAATGCAGAATCACAATAAAACAAACTCTGAACAATAGCTGATACTAAAGGATACTACAAATGACATACTTCTTGGCATTTCTCTTCCAAATGGTAAATAAGGAATATATATTGACACATACTCATATGAAATTATGCCAAGTCCTGCCACCACAATCACCACACACAGTCATGTAGGCCTAGTGGAAAGGTCTCAGGACACACACAGCACCCAAGTGACAAGACAGCCCATGGCAAAATCTTCATATCCCTTACACTTTGTGGCAGCAACGATCACCGTGGTCGCTCAGGTTCTTGCATTAACAGATCACTTGTAAAATAAACTTCTGTCATTTCATGACATGACTGATGTGTTTGCAGGTCGCTGTCCGTGGAGGTGAAATGACAGGACCAACTTGGCAGTGATTGTTTCACAAGATCAGTCACATCAAATGAATATGATGAATTTAGGCTCTGCTTTGAAGAGGTTTCAGACCGTTTTAAACTTTAAGGTCTAAGTTGTTTTTCCAACATACATTGTCTATCTATCTATCTATCTATCTATCTATCTATCTATCTATCTATCTATCTAAATTGGACACCCACGCAGCGCCTCCAGCCCACGTGGTCCAGACTGAAAGGGATCTGGGACCATTAGCAGACGGCCTGGCGGGGATGCGCCCTCCCCTCCCTTCCATCAATGGACGAAACAGAAGTGCTTGGACTTGCCTTGTTAGCGGTAAAGCCTCAGATATATAAGGAGCAGACAGATGAGGTCTCAGTCGCTGTGAGAGCCATACACCCCTCACCTGCACACACACACACACATAACACACACACACATACACATCCGCCACACGCCTCCACCTCCTGCACCGTTCCCCTTCATTCCTGCGCACATCCCCTACGGTGGTCTGACCGGATGAGTTACTCGGTGGACACGATAGGGAGCCCCTTCAGGAGAAGCATGGATACTAGGACGACTAGCTACGGCTACAGCCGCTCCAGCGGCACCCCCTCTAGCGGCTTTCGCTCCCAGTCTTGGTCCCGGGCAAGCCCCGGCTCCACCATGACCACGTCTTACAAGAGGAGCGTGAATGTGCCGGCATCCCGGGCTTACAGCTCAACGGTGCTCAGCTCCGCCGACAGCGTTGATTATAGTCAAACCTCCATCCTGAACGGAGACTACAAGCGATCTAATGAGAAAGAGCAACTTCAAGGGCTCAACGACCGGTTTGTCGTTTACATTGACAAGGTGCACTACCTGGAGCAGCAGAACAAGCAGATCGAGGATGAGATCCAGGCACTGCGGCAGAAGCAGGTGTCGCGCTCCCAGCTGGGCGACCTCTACGACCAGGAGCTGCAGGAGCTGCGCTCGATGCTGGAGCAAATCCACCACGACAAGGCG
Organism: Micropterus dolomieu; assembly: GCF_021292245.1. NCBI lineage: Eukaryota > Metazoa > Chordata > Actinopteri > Centrarchiformes > Centrarchidae > Micropterus > Micropterus dolomieu. The sequence goes on along the minus strand of NC_060162.1, from coordinate 18,955,543 downwards.
CAAATTCAGCTCGACACTGACCATATCGAGGAGGACATCCAGCGCCTCAGGGACCGCTTTGACGAAGAGGCTCGCATCCGGGAGGAGACAGAGGCCATCATCCGCGTCCTGAGGAAGGACACGGGCGACTCGGAGTTGGTGAAGTCTGAGTTGGAGAAGAAAGTTCAGTCGCTCCAGGATGAGATCGCCTTCATCCGCAACAACCACGAGGAAGAGGTGAGCGACCTCATCGCCCAGATCCAGGCGTCTCAGGTGACCGTGGAGAGGAAGGATCATCAGAAGGCAGACATCACCGAGGCGCTGCGGGAGATCCGCTGCGAGCTGGAGGGCCACTCCAACCAGAACCTGCAGCAGGTGGAAAACTGGTTCATGTGCCGCTACGCCAAGCTCACCGAAGCTGCGGAGCAGAACAAAGACGCCATAAAGTCCGCCCGTGATGAGATCTCCGACTATCGCCGCCAGCTGCAGTCCAAGACGGTGGAGTTGGAGTCCGTCCGCGGGACAAGAGACTCACTGGAGAGGCAGCTGAATGACATCGAGGACCGCCACAACAGCGACCTGGCCAGCCTGCAGGTAGGGAATCAGCCCGAGGCAGCAACAGAGCCGTGCGTAAAGAGCTGTAAAGAAAGGCTGTTTTGAATAGACTTTTAAAAATTAGATAGGGGACTTATTTGATGTTTTGAGATTTAACAAATCTTTTTGTTATGCGTTTAAAACTTAATAATCCGGATTTGAGTTGCTCTCATGATGAAGAATAGATTAAATTAAATTGATCATATTCTTTATATTTAAGCAACGTATATTTTATTTGAGGTTCTTAAACACAGCAAACTTCCTTAATGACAGTAAAACATATCCTATTTTCTTTTCTCTATCACAGTTGAGGGCCCGTGCTTAAACATTTTCTCCTGCGTAATGATTGCTGTGAGGAATCATTGCACTCAGTGCTGACTTTCTTTCCAAGCTTAAGAGATTTCCAAGTGTCAGGAAATGGTTAAAGGGGAACACTGCAGCAGACTCTCTCTATCCCTCTCTGTCTTGCTGAGTCAGAGGCATGGGTCCATGCCTTCATTGGCTATGTCCTTGCATCACACCAGATTTTGTGGTGGGGGCGGGGGTGTATTGACAACTGTGGAGGCTGCCCTTGACAAAGGAGCACCCAACATCTCTAGAATACTGTATTGCGTCAGAATATATTAAAGCAACACTTGGGTGCACTACAGAGGTCTACAGAGTTGCTAAAATGTGCAGGGGGGGGGGAGGATACAAGAGGGCTAAATTAACATTTAGTTTAATTACATTAAGATCAATTAGAAAAAGGCTTTGTAAAAATGTTGCCATGATTCCAATCCAAGGATCCAGTACTGCATAAATGAATCTGCAAAAGAGAATGAAGCTTTTGTAAGCACATCAACCTTGTGTTGTGTCTTTTCTGTTTTCCCTTAGGAGACAATTCACCAGCTGGATAATGAGCTCAAGAGCACCAAATGGGAGATGGCTCGTCACCTGCGCGAGTACCAGGACCTGCTCAATGTCAAGATGGCCTTGGACATTGAGATTGCTGCATACAGGTATATACTGATATGTATTTGACATGTGAAAAAAACATTGTTTAGAAATAGCATTTACAGTCAGTTTCCCCAAATCCTACTCTTCACTGCACAAAAGTGACTATTAAAAGTATGATTTATCCATCTGTTGTCCCCAGGAAACTCCTAGAGGGCGAGGAGACCCACTTTAGCACTTTCCCTTATCGCCACACTGTCACCTCCACCAAGATCTCTAAGTCTAAATCAGAAACTCCCAAACTTAAGGTGCAGCACAAGTTTGTGGAGGAGATCATCGAGGAGACCAGGGTGGAGGATGACAAGGCCGACATTGACGAGGCCCTGGCGGAGATAGCACAGGAGCTGTCTGCCACACTCGGAGGGGGAGCTGAGGAGGGAGAGGAGGAGGGGGAAGAGGGAGGAGCGGGAGAGGAAGCACAGGATGATGGGGAAGAGGGAGAGGCAGAGGGCGTGGAGGAGGAAGTTGTAGCCGCCACGGAAGCCAAAGTTAGCGCTAGCGCACTCACTAAGGAGGAAGAGGAAGAGGAGGATGGAAAGGGTGGTGATGAGGAAGAAGAGGGGGAGGGAGAAGGCGGTGAAGAAGGAGAGAAGGAAGAAGAAGGTGAGGGAGAGGATGAGGGAGAAAAGGGGGATGATGCAGAGGGAGGAGATGAAGGAGAAGGAGAAGAAGGAGGAGAGGAGGAGGAGGAGGAAGTTGAGGAGACAGTATTGTGCTCCAAAGCTCCAGAGTCTAAAGCCTCTCCTGACAAAGAGAAGGCCGGAGACAAAGATGGCAGCGGTGGAGAGGAGGAAGCTGCCGCTGAAGAGGAGGGTGGCGATCAGGATGAAGATGCCAGCATTGACAAAGCATCCAAAAGCGGAGATGAGAAAGAGGAAAAAGAGGACGCAGACAAAAGCAAAAAGGAAGATAGTGAAAAAGACGAGAAGAAGGTGAAAGACGACAAAGCGGACGACAAATCAGAAGATGCTGTAGCCAAGACAGAAGCTCCGAAAGCAGAAGCTGCAAAGCCTGAGGCCAAGAAGGAAGAGGCTGCCAAAACAGATTCTCCAAAGTCGGAATCCCCAAAGCCTGGATCCCCCAAGTCTGAATCACCTAAACCTGAGTCTCCTAAATCTGAATCTCCCAAGCCTGCATCTCCAAAGTCTGAGTCCCCCAAAGAGGGCTCACCGAAGGCTGGATCCCCAAAACCAAGCTCCCCAAAAGCTGAGTCACCTAAGTCAGAGTCCCCAAAACCTGAATCTCCAAAAGCTGAGTCCCCAAAGACAGAGACTGCCAAACCTGAGGCTCCTAAGGCTGCTGAAGAGAAATCAGAGAAGACGAGTGACTCAACCGAAGACAAGAAGATCGAAAAGAAGGATGCGGCCATGAATGGTGATTTAGACAAGAGCAGCCCAGAAGAGAAACAGAAGAAGGATGAGGGGAAAGAAGCCGACGTCATCGCAAACGGAGTGGATGAGAGCCCTGTCAAGGAAGATGGCAGCCAGAAAGTGGTGATCACCAAAACCGTGGAGACCATCACCACCGGAGAGGACGGGTCCAAGCATGTCACCAAATCTGTCACTGTGACCGAGACAATGAAGGAGGTGGAGGAGATGGAGGAGGTGGTGCAGGAGAAGCTGGTCTCCACCAAGAAGACGGAGAAGCACTCCACCCAGTCCATCAAGCAGGTGACAGAGGGTGACTGAGCAGACTCCAGATGGCCGATCCAGCGGAGGAAAGGGTGAGGGGGGGTGGGCGGGCAGAGGCGAGGACACGAAGACAAGCAATCAACCCAGAACTAACATAAAGAAAATCATACAGCTAGAGCGACGTAATAAAGATAACCACTCTCAAACATACGAAACAAATCATAGAGAGAAGGCAAAACTTAAATGCTACAGATTTCAAAAATGCATGTTGAGTGACAGCTTTAATCGGGCTTCGCTGCAGACGCAGTCAGGAGCAAGCGACTGAGACATTTTATCCTTTTTTTCTTTCTTTCTGCAGTTCACGGGTGAGCTCACGGGAGGGAGGGGAGGCGGGGTGGGTCTCTGCATGCTAGCTCAGGAGAGGGGAGTATGTTCCTCTCTTATCTGTATGTATGGTAGAAATACACTGTAAAAAGAGTAAATATGTAAAAGGAATAAATGTAATGTGTGTGGGAGAGTGAGAGTACAATTATTAAAGTCGAGAGTTTTTTTGAGTTTAAGTAAAATGGAGGGGGACAGGCAGGTGGGAGGGTCCTCCACACTGACACGTGCTCTACTGAAGAAGCCTTAAATGACATGTGAAGAGACCAACTGAGCCAAAAAAAAAAAAAACTAACAACAAATACACAACTTACAATGGAGAAAGAGATGGGCAGTGATATGATAAACACATGACCATTTACATCCAGTAACTGAAGCAGTTGAAGCTTAACGAACCTGAAGAAACTCCTAGCCTTAAACATGCTTTTTATCAGTGTCTGTTATGTTTACCTGAGTGCAAATGAAAAAGAAAACACTGTAAATGCGCAGATACATGCATTCTTGTATGCATAGGATGGACTTTAAATACAGAAATAAATGAGGTGCTACTGTTTGCAATCCCATGACTTTAGTCATCATGAACTATTTCCCAGCAGCATTTGCTCAATAAATGTCATAATGAAGTAAAAAAAAAAAAGTGTGTGTTGTCATTTTTAAGTAATGTATTATTGCTTTGCAATTGCAGGTATCAAATATTACATTCGACTGGTTACATTTAGTAGTTTGTATGTAGCTGAAAGTATTACAATGTAGCTATAGAGCTTTACAATAAATGTTTAGAAATGAATGGTTTAGAGTTTAAAAAAATGATTACATCTTATATCACCATGTGATTTAATGTGGTCAACTAATTGAACTAACATTAATATTATCTTAACCACAAAAAAATATAATACCAATCTGTGAAGACGGCTATTAATGAATATTTAAAGCTAATATGTGAATCATCAAATACATAATACATGTAACAGTTGTCTCTGGCACTTCCCCCAGATGACATATCTCATTTTGGATTTCACACTGAAGTGGCCACAGCCAGACTGATGATTAATATTCAGACAAAACATATTTCATCATTAAAAGCAGCTGTTAAATTTTGGCAAATTTGCCAATAATGTTTTTAGTAAAGATAAAGTTACAAAGGATGTAACTTATCTAATGTAATTTAAAAAGTTCTTGGACTTTAATCGAACGCCATTAATCAGTTTCATGACATTTTTACTGGATAATTAATGTTGGAGAAACCAGTGTGATCAGGTTTGACGGCCCATTCAGAAAGGATGGGTAAGATTTATTTCTCGGCTTCTCGGTTCATGTATTGCTGAAAGATTTCTTCAGATTTAGAAGTAGTTTGCCAAGAGGTTTTAAATAAGTGGCTTTGTTTTATTTTTTGTCAACAGCAGCGTAAACCCACAGAGTGATGACAGATGTTATCACTGAGAGGCTGGGTGCAAAGAACCAGCACTGCAGTGTCTAAAGATTTCTGTAATCACATTTTTAAACCCACCAGTCTACTCAAGGGAGTAAAATAAGAGAGCAGCTGCTAGGTGATGCTAGATGATAATGTGCGTTGGTGTGTTTATCACAGCAGGGAAGATTATAGATGTTGTACTTGTGAAACAGAGTATAAACTGTTACTAGTCTCTAGGTAATTGCAAAAACAAGGTTATGGGTCATCTTCTATTAAAAGATAAAATTAGTTTCATTGGGTGCCAGTTTGTTTTAATTTAACATGTAAATAGAATAATAACAAAGGAGACACCTTCACATTGGACTAATCATCGTCATTTATCTTAGTTTGTAGTGGCTAATGCTAACTAATATTAGCAAACTTTAGATAAAGTTTGTAGTGTAACTGATGTTACTGACTCACTTTATTAACATCATGACATTTCCCTAAACTGTTACACAATGTTTTTACTGTTAAATTTACTGTTATCCTGTAATTGCCTTACATAATATGCTTACTTTAATATCAGGTAACTAATTAAAGGTGGGGTATGCAATTCTAATCTAATACACGTCTTTTTTTCAGATTCATCTTCTTACTAGCTGTCATTTATGTGTGTGCTGGAAAAAAAAATCAGTGTTTGTACACAGCCAAACAAAGTGGCTCAGACTGAGCCACACAACACTATTCTAGTCATGAACTGTACGTCAGGTAATGTGAAATTACTTGCCCACAGCTTTCTGGTCTGCTATTGTTGTGATGTTAGCTACAGGGGCAGGAGAGGCATGTGTAGTACTGTCTGGAGCTGGTGGTGATACCTTTGGTGGGACACATCCACCAATGTGTCTCTGAGCAAGACACTAAACCCCTAGTTGCTCCAGAGGCGTGCAACCTCTGACATATATAGCAATTAAGTCGCTTTGGATAAAAGCGTCAGCTAAATGAAGAAATGTAATGTGCTGCTGTCTTGTCTTCTCTGCATGTTAGCTTCGCAGCAGCAATTGTAGCAACAGTTTGCTAACCAACAACTTAGTACTCTCTATATCATGGTTTTTGTCATAGTTTTAGGTTCCTCCAAAGTTGCTTACCTCACCTTTAAGTTTAAAGCCAGACTATGTAATGTTTACTGAACAGCACTCACTGTAGCCATTAATTTACAGTTTGGTTTCCATCACATCACTTCCCTACATTCATGATTCTCGTGATTCAGTTTCTTTAAAGGCATAACCATAAGCAGACCTTACTGATACAAGTGGGATAGGTCACAAGTGGCTAACATTAGCACTAGAAGATTTGTAAAGGCATTAGCTAATATGAGCCATCATAAGCTACAAAGCTACAGTAAAGTTGTGGCAGCTAAACCTCTTGGTGTATCAAACTGAGTGATGGTGGATTTTATTGCTTATGAATCAACCTTTCATTTGTAAGCATTTGTTTGTTTAATATTTTTTTTCAAAAACTTACTTAGAGTCTTACTATACACACTACGAACCAAATCTGGAAATACGGTAGATTTTTTTTGATATCTTAAACTCAAGTACTGTGCTTAGCTGGGTGAATGAAACACAGCGATTTTCTCGGAGCCCATACAATTCTGATAGGCCAATGCCAAACTACTTCAGCACATACAGTCCACAGTACTTAACTGAACTGGGAAAAATCAGGTGGATACGTCCCACTTTCACGGAGTTAGACAAAAGAAGCTGTTTTCAATCACGGAAAGTAAAATCATTCAAACGATCATTTTTTTTGAATGACGAGTTGTGTTTATTTTTCCATGTGCCATGGTCATGATCACATGACAGATTAGTTAGCACTTTAACACATCCTGAAGTTTTAAATGTCAAAGTTTTACAGTTTAGAAGCTAGTGAAGTTTAAACATCAGGAGTCACTGTCGGGACGATTGACGAACAGGTGTTTCAAGGTGTTTCAATCGTCCCGACACGTAGCCATGCAACTTCATTTAGATACGGTGGGAGGGGGGCAGAGTCCACTATAGGCTGCAGGCTGGACCACCAGGATACTCACAGCCAAATAACAGGGTCTTCACAGTAAACCAGGAAAACAGGCTGCAGATGTACATAAAAAGGGCAGCCAATATCTAATCCAAATGTGCATTAGCTGTTAGATATTCTAGTTAGCTAGGTACGTTATATTTATACTATTTTTATTAAGAAAAAGTACATAATGAGTTTGCAATTACGTATAAAGAAGGGCAGTTTAAAGCTTTCTAAATAAAAACAAGAATAACAAACTATTTAAATGTATATCTTTGGGCTGACCCCCAATAGTCGAAGATGATGCTTCGATGGGCGGAGCCTGATTCGACTGTCAATCTCACAGTCGAAGCATCGCAGTGAAACAAGGATCATGCCATTTTGGCGATATGGGGGTTTACATAGAATTACCAGTTTTCTCCCAATAAGTTAATATACAGTATATTACAATACACATTTCAACGTTTAATGCTGTAAATAAACATGCTTTCAATAAATGTTTTTAAAAGTGCATAAATAAATCCAAAATTGTAACCCTAACCCTGGTCGTCAGTGCGCATGTGTACGCGAAGCGTAGCGTAGCGAGTGTGTGTGTGTGTGTGTGTTTGAACCGCGAGGAACCGCGACGTGTATATAGTTGTCGGCAGCATTGCATGCATGCAAAACTCACACAAGACCAGTGAATGACTAGCGAGAGGGAGAGAGAGAGAGAAAAGGGTCTTCAAAAATCCTCAGTTTAGCTGGAAATTTACAGCTTAAGTTGAATGAATAGAGACTGCAGCTCTGCAGTTTAAGTTACTGTGTGTAAACCCTGTCCCGCACAGTAGGGACAAATGAAACAATGCGCACCTTTCCTTCAAAGTGAAATTATACTGAAGTTGTTCCACATTTTAACAAGATAACACCTGGTATGACTTCCGTCTGTAACGTTATATTTTAAAATGAGGTATATCTGCCGAAAATTTATTGCAGGTATTTTAACAGGTAAAAAGGGCTGGATTGGTTGGTACACAGCAGGTAAAATGCATAATATGTCATAAGGATAATTGCAAAAGAGATCATGTCTTTATTTTATATATAGTCTAACTTAGCAGTAAGTCATGTTATTATAGGCTACAGTCCGTTTTCCAATTACAAATACGTATTCCATCGGCATCAACAGGCTTTTATATTTTCCTATAATCAAGTAAATGTCATGCCTGATCACGCTATAACTGCAAACACTTGGCCACAATTGTTATTATTATGTTAAAAGAAACGGTAAAGTATCACACAGACATACCTTTGCTATTACCACGGACATAAACTGATGGTTAGAGACTGGGCCATACAGCTTTAACATGCTGCGCGCGTTCCCGTGGACGGCAATCAATTTTCAGCGGACCATCACTTTTCGGCACACCTGTCCTCCCCTACTTGTCCTTGAATTGAGTATTTTCATTAAAAGCAACACTTGTGTCACAGCTTTAGTTATAGTTACTTTTTATATTATAATTTTTCACAAGCTTAGGCTACTGTCCAGGAAAAACTACAAGATCCAAATTAGGTGGTTTTGAATTTTTCTGATAAACTGAAGGATCGTGTTTCTTTATGGGCGGAGACAATTCTTCTACTTCTTAAGGAGGAGACAATTTGCAAAACTGAAAACAGGGTTGATTTTGTCAGTGCATGAAAAGACTAGCTAATAGAGATAGGCCTACTGACAAGACAGCAAAGCTCCAAACATGAGTTCAGCGCCGACGATACATGGTAAAACGTTTATTTCAATGTAAACGTTGGTACATTGAACACCCCCTTTGTGTAAGCAAGAGCACTGATTTTTACTGCCTTTTTTACACTGCAATGTTTACACACCTGATTGGGTAACACCTCCGACACGCCCACTAAACGGGAGAAAACATACCTGCACAACGTTTCAAGTACACATGTCGTTCAATCGAAGTCGCCCATGGTGGATTTGAGGCATTGTTTAGATCACTAGTTCTCAAACCGGGGGCTATAGAGCCATCTCAGTGGGGTTATGAATGTGGACTTCAGCTGCATGAATATGATTCATGTGGTGACATAAACAAACAAAAGTGCTCTGATGCTAGCAAGGCTATTTTACCAACCTGAATCTTGTTTATTTCATTCGCCTGTATTAACACATTTTTACTCGTAGTGGATTATTTTGCCATGGTGGTATTTAGTAGCCTACTTTTTTTTGGAGGGGAGCGCGGAGGGAGAGACGTGCGTGAGGTGACAGGAACCGATGTAACCCATGTGCTAAACACAATGGGAAGGTATAGTAAGGCCGCTTTACCAGCTAGGTCAGCAGGAGCAGCAGCAGCAGCAACTGTGACACACAGCTTATGGAGGAAACTCTGAACATGCAAACATGATACCTCCCATGTCGTACTCTATTTACTTTGCAAACAGAAACAGCTAATTCACATTTTGTAATGTTACCAAATTACTAAAATGTAAACAAATATTTTGTCTAAAGAAACAGGGCTCAAGCATGAATAATCCCCAAACAGAGTAAGACAAAGAATAATAGCAGGAGTGACAAAAAATAATATAAACTTTTTTCATGTTATAGCATTACTAAGTCTCAGAATGTCCCATCAAAATGGTTGGGGAGGGTTGGTTTTGGGGGGGGGGGGGGCACTGTGTCAGGCATGGTTGTGATAGGGTCACTGTTTATAATCGCACTAATTGACAGAGAAACTTTGGAATTACTGAATTTACACATCCTCACATTTCTCAACAACCACAGACGAGGTGATAGAACAACATTGTTTACAGGGACTTATGCTGTAAATCTGTCCTTCGTCAGGTGTTACGTTACATCAGGACTTGTTTAAGTTTTACCAAGCTCAAAACCAATGACACACATGGCTTTAAGAGGTGTTTATTTAAACACCAAAATCTCACACACTCACTTTGGCATTCAGCAATTACACATATTACACTCATAAGGATGTGTGCAGCAGGACTGTCATGGACTACTCTGGATATTGGCAAGCAGTTAACCTTGATTTGTTGCTGTAAATGGCTATTGGACGGTTTTATTGAGCACCATGTTAACAAGCAGATTTGAGAGGATAGCGTAGATGCCTCTACTGGTTATCGAGCTGAAGTCTTGACTGAAGTTTGCTGAGGCTACTGGCTTACTTTTTAGCCTTTGTGCTCTTTTCTTCGGCAGCTTCAGGTTTGTCTGCTTTTCCCTCCTCTTTCTCCTTTTTGGCTTCAGCTTTGTCGTCTGCCTTCGGCGCAGCTTTGTCCTCTTTGTCGTCAGCTTTTACCTCTTTGTCGTCAGCTTTTACCTCTTTGTCGTCAGCTTTTACCTCTTTGTCGTCAGCTTTGTCGTCTGTCTTTGGAACAGCTTTGTCCTCTTTGTCGTCGGCTTTGTCCTCTTTGTCCTCTTTGTCCTCTTTGTCGTCGGCTTTGTCGTCTGTCTTTGGAGCAGCTTTGTCATCGGCCTTATCGTCTTTCTTGGCATCAGCTTTGTCTTCTTTCTCTTCGCTTTCTTTTGCTTCTTCCTTTTCCTCTTCTTCTGCTTCTTTTGCATCCTCATCTTTTTCATCACCTCCTTCTGTTTTTACTTCCTCGTGTGCTTCTTCTTTACTCTCGGTCTCCTCTCCTTCTCCTTTGTCCTCTTTCTCCCCCTCATCTTCAGTGGCCTCTGTCACCTCTTCCTTTTGCTCCTGCTCATCACCACCTGTATGAATAGATGAGAATCTTTGTATTATTTCTCATCATGACCTTAAAACCAGATGTATAATTGAGCCAAAACAGAATATAAAAAAACAACAATGCACTAACCCTCTTCTCCCTCCTTAGCCTCTCCATCTTCCTCCTTAGCCACCTCTTCATCTTCTTTCTCTTTATCTCCCTCCTCCTCTCCTCCCTCTTCTTCCTCCTCCTTCTCCTCTGCCTCCTTTGTCTCCTCTGTCTCCTCTCCTCCCTCTTCTTCCTTCTCCTCCTCCTCTTCCTCCTTTACCTCCTCCTCCGCCTCCTCCTCTTCACCAGGTGGGCTGGCCTCTGCTTGTGGGGCGTGGCTGGCAGAGATGATCCCCTCGGTGGTGCTGACGCTGGAGCTGAACAGGCGTGATGTCATCGGGTAGGAGGTGCCAGAGCTGAAGCTGGAGAGGACGGGCCGGGCGAAGCAGGACGCTGACAAACTGTGGCTGTACATAGAGGACATTCCCCCAGCCACTCCTACACTGAAGCGAGACTCCTCCCCTTCCAGCAGCTTCCTGTACAGGTTGATGAAAAGACAGGTGATGTACTTAAGTGTCAAGTGGCCATTTGTTAACACTCAACACTACGGTGTCTAATATGTAGTGATGAAGATGAAGCATGTTTATTTACCCAGAATGTGTTTACCAAAATAAAAGTGGCCTGCCCTTTTTGACCTTTCTCGCCAAGACATCAGCAAATTAATCATGCATTTTGTTTTGCCATCAGTTTTGCAGACCTTTCCACATAAAAAGAACATGAGAAATACGATAGCTTAACTTAAATGTTAAGAAATATTTTCACCTTACATGACATTGTGACAGGATGCATCAGCACTAACAATAAAATTTATCTCTTTGATGTCGCGGATTATTTTCATTCATTATTATTTCATTATTATTGTTTCTCACCTGTACGCAGCAATCTCGATGTCCAGAGCCATCTTGACATTCAGAAGGTCCTGGTAGTCTTTCAGGTAGCGTGCCATTTCATGCTTGGTGCCCCTCAGCTCACCCTCCAACTCTGCAATGGTGTCCTACATAAAACAGAATAGAATAAGACAAAGTCAAGTCTTTTATAAGTCACAAGGACACAAGGACATATAAACATGAAATGAAAACCTTCATTAATAATAGATTAATATCCAAAAATCAAAAGATCTAAATAACTGATAACACAACATAATAGAATACAGCTGCGATCACTACAGACCTGCATGGCAGCTATCTCAGCACTCTGCTTCTCCTCCATCTCATGTAGCTGCTTCTCTAGGGACTCATTGAGGCCTCTGCATGCATCGATCTCCAGTAGGCGGGCCTGGAGCTGGCGTCGGTACTCTCCTGCTTCGTCCTTGGAGCTTCTCATGGCGTCACTGTGCTGGGCCACAGTTTCAGTCATGGAGCCCACCTTCCCTCTGAACCAATCCTCTGCTGCCTGCATGTTTCTTGCTGCCAGCCTTTCATACTGGGACCGGATGTCCCTGAGAGCCCCAGAGAGGTCTGGAGTTGCGGCCTCAGACTCTACCGCCACCTGGACGCCGAGCTGGACCTGGGCCTGAAGCTCGGCCACCTCACCTTCATGAATCCTCTTGAGGAAGGCAAGCTCCTCCAGGAGAGTTTCGATGCTCTTCTCCAGCTCAGCCTTAGCTAAGTTGGCCTGGTCGGACTCACGACGGGCCTCCATCAGCCTGCCCTCGGCCTCTTCACGAGCCAGCACTTCCTCCTCATATCGACCCTGCAGGGCGCTCAGGGTTTGTTCAAGCCGCTCTCTTTGTCCAAGGACAGCCTGCTGTTCTGCCCTGGCTTGATCCACAGCTGCTCTGAGGGACCGGGCCTCTTGCTCGTACAGCGCCCTCAGGCGGGACGGCTCATGGTACCTCTGCCTCAGCAGCAGCAGCTCTGCCTCCAAAGCGCGGTTCTGTTGCTCCAGCTCACGCACTCTCTCAATGAAGCCAGCAAAGCGGTCGTTGAGGTCCTGCAGCTGGCTGCGCTCTTGGGTGCGTATGGTGCGGAAGTCAGAGCTGATCTGGGCTGCCTGGCTGAGCTCCAGCTCCAGGGAAGAGGCTTGCGAGGAGGAGGAGAGCAGCACCCGGCCAGGAGAGGAGTACTGCAGACGGGAGGAGGACAGCGGGGAAGCATGGGAGGAGTAGACGGAGTGGGTCCTCCCTCTGGTCACAACACGAGGGGGTGCCTCGACATACCAGCGTTTGTATGACGTGGAGTAGTAGGGGTCATATCCAATGCTACTCATGGCTGAGTGGTGGGAGGACCGGCTGCTCTCCCTCTCCTCTTTGTGTATGTGCCTGTGTGGAGGTGTGTGCAGGGCTGAGGATTAAGCCTCGACTGCTTGCTGCTGCAGCAGGCTGAGCTTTTATAGCAGGACAGTGAGCTCTGACGCAAGCGCTTTCCCCAAACTCTGACAATGCAGACTCGATAGGCTTACACTGCAACAGCAAGAAATGAGATGGGCAGGAACTATGGGAATGAACGTAGGAGGGAAATGACTGAGGGTGAAAGATAGAGAATACACATATGCAAACAAAACAAGAAACAGAACACAACGCCACATTTAACATAGAACCGAAACCTGGACTTTGATCACAGCAATACTGCAAATAACTGTGATGCACTTTGTTAGGAGTTCCATATTTTATGTAGAGCAAAAACATGCCTTAAACGTACTTGCCATACTGTCCTCACTGCAGGGGGACAATCTTGTGACACAGCATCTCTCCTTCTGGTGGAGAGCAGAACCACAGCCATGACCTCAAAAGACCTAAAGACCTACAACGAAAATATATGAATAAAGATTAAATAGTAACAATTAAAAAAAAACAAACATACATACAAAAAATGTATGTATGTATATATAATCTCTTTATGTTAATTGTATTCAGTATAAAGTCTTAGCTTTTGTTCTGTATTTTTTTCTCACTCAAAAGGACCTTATGGAAAATGAACAGCGTGGATTATCTGAGTTCACCAACACAGGCAGAAACAAAAGTTGCTGGCCTGTACATGTCTTGAATATGGCAGTAATTTAGTGTGATACATTGTTTTGTGCTTAAATTAAAACTGTAAACACAATGGGAACAGCATATTGTCTGTGCCAGTACCACAATACATTTACAGTGTTTAATAAATAAGACATAATGTTGTCCTGATGATTTGACATGGGAGAAAGCAACCGTCATTACTCATACTGTACCTATTGTTACAAAAAAAAAGAAGATATTCTTAAATTTTGAAAGAAAGGTTTTTGTCAGTGCAAGGAAAGTCCCTTTTGCCCTCTGTCAGGTTGTTCTTTCAATTATATAAAGACAAACAGTCCCTCATCTGCAGCACAGATACCCTGACAGGTCAATTACACCTAGCTGCTGACATGCATTTTCTTTTTTGTGTGACTGCTGTGTGTGTCTGTGCAGTGGCTCCCTGAAAGCTTATGTTAGGAAATTCACCTTCTTTTTGAGCTCCATGCATAAATGAAGTGTATTGCAGTGCTTTGCAGCAATATCTGTGTGTGTTTGTGTGCAAGTTGTGCATGCGTGTCTTTGTGTGTGTGTGTGTGTATGTGCATGATCCACAATGTGCACAATCCAGTAATTTGCCTATGCAGCAAAGCCCCCCCCCCAGTACCTACAGACAGCGCTGTGCCCATACAGAAGTAAGGCAGGCAGTGAGAGGTGGACTTCAGAGGGAGCTGCATGCACTCTGCTGCAGGCTGAGTCATCATTACAGATGCGATCACGCAAACTCCCCTGTGTACACTCTTTCCCACCTTAACAGCAATCCGACAACCTGCACCAGGGCCATTTCTGGTAGACAAGATGCTTACAGGACATGGGAAAATGAAAGAGAGAAAGTAGACCATTAACTTCTCTTCCCAAGCTAATTAACTCACTTACAGAGCTAATTTCTATGTTGGTGCTTGTTAATTAATTAATTCATGCTCTTAGCATCAAATCCCATGCTACCCACAGAACAACACAACACTAAATGCCATTTTACATTGAAGTGGTGGCAGGTACAATGTTTATCTAAAATTTGTGATGTAGAGGACCACTGATTCACCGGGATTGGCACATGCTTAGTGGCCATAGTGGTGAAGTCAAATAGATTACTCCACCAGTGTTTTTATGAACACTTTAAAGGCACTTAAATAGGGCCACTAGGGGGCAGACAATCATAAAAACAAGCTGAGGGATGCAGAGCGACCATCATAAATAACATTGGCTGCTATTTCATTTATCAGACATGGAATAAAATTTGCTTTACAATTATAATAACATTTAGCCAGACAACAAAACAAACAATACAAATGTATTCTGTTGCTAATCTTACAAAGGTATGCAGGTCCAAAGGTATAAATAAAGCATACAATTGAAAATGCTTGCCTACGGGGGTTGATGAGAGTGGTGAGACTGAACAAATCAAGTGTGCCATAAACTAGTTTTCATACAAATGGTCACTTCACCATAGATCCAGAGTCACCCAGCCACAAAAAGGGACATCCAGTGTTTGTTCCCATTCAGTATCATTCTTATAGTTCATGCTTTGTACAATGCAGTAATCTAACCTCTTTTCATGATCACATGATGCTGGGTGGCGTTGCGCCTGGAATTCCATTAAGATTATATTTTGGGACTATTGTATCTCTCTTTTTTTGGATCATGATTTGATTGGGAGCGCCGGGAGACAATGACTTTGCCTGACAGCTTTGGCTCTGCGGCTTAGTTTCATCAGCACTTTTATCTTTATCCTGTAAATCTGAGTGCATCTCTGCTTCCCAACATTACATTTCATGAAGGATACTGCAGCATATTTGTCTTCGATAATTTGTCTCAATGGCATATTATGTTTCCTATAGGGTGGAACACTAGGCATTTCTCAACCCAAGGTTCAGAATAACTTGAATCAGTAAGTATAATAACAGTATGTTGTGGTGATCCTGAGACAGAGCAATTTCCTATGGCAGGGCAGCCGATTGATCTTTTGCTGTACAGTCATGCTTGTACAACAAATACAATTACTAAGACCAAAATCATGGTATTTATATGTACATCTAACAGATTCTTACTAAAATAAAATGCCAGGCTTCATCAGCCTTACTTGATGCAGTGTGAAATGTTGCATGGTGCATGCAAAAAAAAGCATTTGCGTAACTGATCCTAGAGCAACTCCTAGAGGTGATGTATAAAAATAACACTTCATAAAGTCCTCTGCCTGTTTAAGATTTAACATAGAGACTTTATGATGCCCAGCCTTTATGAGTCAGGATGTAGTTCAAGATCTTTGGGGAGGATTTATTTAAAAAAATTATAAAATATTTAATAAAAACACCCTGTACTTTTGTATACCCCTTTTATGTATTTAGCTTATTCTTTTTACCTTAATTATCAATAATTATTATACATAGTAGTGAGAGTAGTAGCAGAAGTATCTGCAGCTGTGGTAGTCAGTTAGTTGCATCATTTGTGTTGCTGTCATTGACAGCTACATGTACAGTAGGAGAAAGCATGAGTGCATACTGTATGCAGCTGTTAATTCAGATGTGTTTTGGCAACATGTTGCCCATGGCTTGTCCCCTACCACAGTGTTGAAACTGAGTGGATCTGTATGAGCCTCATTGTCATTGTTAAACTTGCAACAAATGCCCAAATATTTACGTAACATTAGAACTCAATACTGTGTAATGACATGCCATTTCTCTCTCAGTGTTCATCTCAGATTGAGGTGCCTCTCTGCAGCCAACTCTGATCTTTCACTTTTGTTCCACAGACCTCAGTGTAAAAGTCATGTTGCTATTTTGGCTCAATATCTGACCTATGGCCTTCCCAGTCACTGCATGTCCTACCAGCCCAGCAGATGTCTGGTTCTATTGGCTAGCCTTGTATGTCCATCAGAGTATGAATGCCTCTCACAGGTGGAAAGCAAAGGAGGCCTGTCTGCTATGCACTGTCACTGTTTAGGCTGCTATAAAAAGACTGTGGTATGCTGACTTGGGCTCACTGTTGGTCAACCAGTGTGTGTGCTTAGAACTTAGAAGGGCTGAGGGCACCGTGTTTTGGTTTAAGGTAATATCAGACACACTGTAAGCATGGCTGCCGTCCATCTTTTGGTTATTGTCCGCCACGGTGAGAGCTCCTGGAACCAAGAGAACCGCTTCTGCGGCTGGTTCGATGCTGACCTCAGTGAGAAGGGTTTGGAGGAGGCCAAGCGTGGAGCCCAGGCTATCAAGGATGCGGGCCTCAAGTTTGATGTGTGCTACACCTCCGTGCTGAAACGTGCTGTCAAGACTCTGTGGACCATCATGGAAGGCACAGACCAGATGTGGCTGCCTGTGATTCGTACCTGGCGTCTGAATGAGCGCCACTACGGAGGCCTCACCGGTCTCAACAAGGCCGAGACGGCTGAAAAGCACGGCGAGGAGCAGGTGAAGATCTGGCGTCGTTCCTTTGACATCCCACCTCCACCCATGGACAAGGACCACCCTTACAACAAAATCATCAGTGAGGTGAGATAATGGAAACTAAGGGAGAAGAGTTGTTGACTAATTTAGAAAAACCAATACATTTATATGATTTTTCTCACTAATTAAAGTGTCCTTAAAGATCTGCTTCAACCAATATCATAAAACTGGCATACAATGTTTGCTCAACATTCTTATCAGTCAGTAACTGTTTATTGTTGTGGGAGTAAACTACATTCTACTGTTCTTACTACCTCCAGTCACGGCGCTACAAGAATCTGAAGCCCGGTGAACTGCCCACGTGTGAGTCACTGAAAGACACCATCGCCCGTGCCCTGCCCTTCTGGAACGACGTCATCGCCCCAGAAATCAAGGCGGGAAAGAATGTTATCATTGCTGCCCACGGCAACAGCCTCCGTGGCATCGTCAAGCACTTGGAGGGTGAGCATTACAGCTTGTAGGTGGACAAAGCTTAAAAAAACCAGCAGATGAAGAAGGAAGTTCTGCAGTGAAAAGGAGAAGTGAATGTGGACATTATGAAATCACGACACCACAAAATGGCAGATAGCAAATTAACCACAGATTTTGGTTTGAAAATAGATTTCATTCAAGGCCAAGACCTAAATGATCACAGGCAGACATAGTTGTTCATTACAGTGCATAAAAATAGCATGCAGGGACTCCAGAGCTCAGAGACAGGGGAGAGGGTCATGAGCTTGGTTCCCATTACAGTCACGACCTTTATGTAGAAAGGTTGTACTTTGTCAAGAAGTAGCCAGACATGGATAAGGGAGTTATATAGCCAGAAAGCCTCAATGGCTTTAGTAAATGTCAGATAGGAATTGTAGGTGTCAGGGTGAGGTATGAGGGAAAGAAGTAGATAAAGTTTCTTCTTTATAAGTTACACATTGCTGTAGTGAAAATAACTTAAAATACAAACTAAATATAACGAAAACCTGCCTACTTTTAATATGTAAGACCTCTTTCCTTCCTGTCCTCATAGCTGGGCCCCAGACAGCCTTTTGGTCTCTTTCATTTACTCTATTTTGTCTGCTGATCTGCCTGTCTTTCCAGATATGTCTGATGCAGCCATCATGGAGCTGAACCTGCCCACAGGAATCCCAATTGTGTATGAGCTGGACGCAAACCTGAAGCCTGTTAAGCCCATGTCTTTCCTCGGTGATGAGGAAACCGTAAAGAAGGCGATGGAGGCTGTGGCTGCCCAGGGCAAAGCCAAGAAGTAAGCCTGCTCTGGAAGTTCCGTGAGGAGGCAGAAAAAGAGACTGGTTACCCCCATTGTCCTTCAACATCTCCTGTTATCCATTTGTCCATTCCAAATGGGGAAATGATTCTTTTGGAGGCGAGCCACCATTTTCAGCACATTTTCAGCTTTTTCTTTAAATGACAGACAGAGGTCTGACCTGTCAGTTCAAGCAGACAGACATTTTTGGCAGCCACACGTCACTCAGCCCTTAAAAATGTTGAGGGTCTCACCACCCTGGCCCAACCAATAAAGAAACCATGTTTTTATGTAGGCCTGTGTCTGTTTAATTTTTCTCCTCATCTTCTCATGTCTCTTTCCCCCTTTTACTTTCTTCAAATTACATTGTCATCCCTATCTATAACACTTATTCTTCTTCAGTTTCACACTTGGAAATCAGTGGTTTCAGCAAAGTGTCGAAGGTGCTGTGAAATCCAATCCAGGATGTAGAGAGGAGGAGGAGGGGGGAAAAGAGAGAGAAACACAGTCTGAGACAAGTCAGTGAGTTCACCTTGGCAGCATTCCCATAATGCAGGAAAGAGCTTTTGCCTGTCATCCCCTACAGTCAGATCAAACTAAGAAGTGCAAAGACAATAGTTTTGTGCAATTACCTTTCAAATACAAGGGTTTTGGTCACAGCCAAGTCATGTCCTGTTGGACCAACTGACAGGTGACAAATCAAAGGAAAACCCTGAATAAGCGAGTGAAGGATCATTACTAATAGCCTACACATGCTTTTAGGAGTGGTCTGTTTCAGGAGCATATAATGCCACCATGTACAGGACACAAAGGATCTTGTATGAGAATTATAGGCAGATGTTACGTGGCCACTCTCAACCACCAACACCATCAAAACAATGAATGAGGAAATATTTTTCCCTCAAATAGCATTCCAGAGACTTGACAAATCTATGGCATGGCGAACTGAAGCCATTCTTTTGGCTTGTGGTGACCAAATTAACGATTCTTCATGTTGTTTTTCCTTTAATTAGTCACCCATCTGCATAAACATCGTGAAAAACCTTTCACTACTGTATTGTTTGTGTGAGGTGAAACGCTAGTGTGCTGTACTTAGGCACAGTGATGTTAATGTCAGTATGCTAACTCACAATGACAATGCTAGGATGTTGATGTTCACAATGTTCACCCTTTTACTTTAGCATGTTAGCATGCCAACATTAACTCTTAACCAGTTTTTAGAATTCATCCGAGGAGAGCGTGAATGTACAACATTTCAGTTTCAATTCATGTATCAGTTGTTGAAGACATTTCAGTCTGGACCAAAGTGGTGGACTGACACTGTTATACACCCTTATGAGTTTACTTGTGACGAGCATAACATTTTTATGGCACAGCTAGGGGGCTTTTAAATATCTGACTATATTTCTGTACACATAATTGATTTGTGTATGTGCACTCAGATCAATTATTTCCCCTCTTTCAATCACGTTACAATGAAGCACAAGTAACACATTATGTCCAGTAGCATTCACCAAATCAGTTTATTTTAGGATTGGCATGGCCTTAGTTTATCCTTAAACATTACTTTCTGAGGTTTAGACAACATGACACCACATTATATTTCATTAGTAAAAGACAGTATCAGAAGTTCAGCTGGACAGCAGAGAGGAAGGAAGGTAAAAGATCCTGGTTCAGAGTTGCACCTAACGCTGTCATGCCATCTATTGGCCACTAAGGGAATATCAGCTGAGTGAGTGAACTAATAAACAAATCAAACCAGAATGTGTTCTGCATATAAAGATGTGGCTGTGGTTGATGTGTTACAACAACTGTTTTTACCAATGTATTTATCGTAATGGAAATGGAGCAATTATGCCATGTCTGAAACCATGTCTGGGGTTGCAGCAATTTACCTTTTGACAGTCCTTTTAGGCTTGACCACAACATCATGTCACTTTCATCTGACGGGTCAATATCAAAGCAGTTTAAATTCCTTATTCAAGCCAAAAATAAAAGCTTCCTCATTATCCTTTAGCTGGGAAAAAGCATTTGAGGGGGCAGACAGCCACTGTACCATAAAATCAAGAAAAGTGTGTTCCATCGAGCTCAGGCTTTGATGTTGATCGGGATGTTTGGTGCAGTCTGTGTTCAAACGAGTTCAGGAGCTCAGTCATATTTTAAGTCTGAGGGGTTTGATCTGTAGCACTTTCAGAAGCGCTATTCCTCTTGAAGAAGTTGGGGAGAGACGCTATCTTGTATGGATTTTTCTTGTATGCGACTGCTTTATTGGTTTCTGCTTTCGACGTGTCTACATACTCGGCAGCACTCATCACATTCTTTTCTATGTTGTTGATCAACTCCCCCTGATAGATGAAAAACATAATTAACACCAGTTAGGTTTTGCGTTGACTGACATCAGTATATCCCTTTATATCTATAACATTTCCAAACGAGGAGGCCATCTTACCTGACTCTCCAACAGCATGGCAGTGTCAGCAAATATCTCGTGCATCTCTCTGATGCTGGACTCGAGGCAAATGATATCCTGATGACGAGATTCAATCTCACTCAGAGCCTGGCTTGAAATCCGAGCGTAAGGGTTGACCTTTGAAAGGAAAAGATTGCTCGTTGTTTTTATAATGATCATTTAAATGGCTTCACGCCTTAAAGAGCTTATTTGAGAAAAATCTTATTCATCTGCAGTCTGAACTAAGCCTCGGTGATCAACAACAAAAACAAAGCTACAGTAGGTTTAACTAAATTAACTGAAGGAAATCCCACCAACATCAGATATGAAGATTGATAGATTGTCACGGTGCAGCATCTCCTCCAACTCTTCATCTGTAGTCACTTTATCCACTGAAACAGAGACAAAACAGACATTTTCAGGCAATTCGCAGGACGTACAGGTAGGTCTGTCATATCAGAAACATACCAAATGGATGTCCACAGGCATTTGTGACAGATTACCCATCGCAAAATAGACAATTTAATAAGAAAACAAAAACAAAGAATTACCACACCACGCGGTTGTATGCCTCCATCAAACAGTCAAATGCAGTTTACAGCTTTAATCTTAAGAAACTGCAGAGCTGCAGTCTGTATTCATTAGTCACTGTAACTTACACTGTACATTTACAGCTAAACTGAGGCTTATTGTTGAGCCTTTTCTCTCTGCTCGGCTGCCATTCACCGGCCTTGTGCAGAGTTGTGCATGCCCGCCGACTCGCCAAGAACTGCATGCACTCTGTGGTTCTTCACAGGTCTATTCTGTACTGTGATAGAATTTTCTTTGTGTGATTCATCAATGGTGATAGATTATTCAAATGTCCCACAAGCATAACTCAGCATAACACTGGCGCAGCTGGTACGGTCTTTCGTCCTCTTCTGCCATACATGCTACGCCACACATGAGCACTCACGGCATCCACCTTAAGGGTTAGGGTTACAATTTTGGATTTATTCACACACTTTAAAAAGATTTATTAAAAGCTTTTTTCTTTTCACATTTTTATTTACAGCATAATATGTTACTATTTATTTCATAATAGGCTGTATATTAACATGTATGTAAAATCAGATGTTGAGCACCCTCATACAGCCAAAATGGCATGATCCTTGCATCATAATGCCGTTGCGAAGATTCGACTGTGAGACTGGCAGTCCAATCAGGCTCCTTCTATTGAAGCATTGGATCTTCGACTATTCAGGGTCACCCCTGTTATAGAGCAAGAATTAACATGTATTTTTGGATGTTCACCGCAAGATAGAGTAATTACACCTCTACAACTCCCTACTGCTATGCCACTTTCTCCTAACCAAGATACTTTTGGGCATCTATTCATAGGATGAAGTCCATTAACGCAACACTGAGCAAAGTGATGGAAGGAACAAGAGTTAATGTGTTTTGGTTCCATTTGTTTTTGGCAACTCACCAATCTCCAGCTGTCTCTGAATTTGTGCTTTGCATTTCTCTCGGACAGTGATTTGCGCCTTGTGGTAGCCCCTCATGACTTCAGCAAACCACCGAGTTAGGTGAGAGTGCTGGTGAAAGGTAGTCAACAGAATTTAAAATTAGATTATTGAACCAGAAATTAAAAAGGAAATCATTTAAACATCAATTTTGTATCCAGACCACGGTCAGTAGTGATTTTGTCAGGTGCGTAAAGATTGAGGCCTCTTTGAAATAACTCGTTTGTTTTTTTCCCCTCGAGGATGTAAAAACTCAGAGCTGACTATCTTTATGCACCTGGTTCATTCCAGATATAAATATACTACCAGACCTGGTTCTTCTGAATACGCTGGATTACTGATGCACTTTTACGGTTCTCATCCACAGGCAGGTCCTTTTGCATTGCTGAAACAACACACACAAGACTGATATCAACTTCAATTAAAACTCAACACACTATTCACACCTCTGTGCATGCAGTCATAGAAAACAGATGTTGGTGAAATTATTGTTTTCAGTGACTTCTGTATCTTCCTACAATCTGGGTTTTGTTATTCTGAGACAGTGAGTTTACTGAAGAACACCACAGTGGAGTGCAGTAGCCTTCCTTTTCTAACCATTTGCAAGTCAAATCCTGTGTTATGCACTTTGCAGTCCCACAGTTTGAGGAAGTGCTGCACAGTTCCTCCTCATCATCTCAAACAGAAATGGTACACAGCCATATAATGATATTAAACTTGTTTAATGGGTGGTGATGGCGCATAGATAAGATGCTTGCCTTTGGTGTGGGAAACCTGGGTTCAATTCCCACTGTGAGCAAGACACTTAAGTTGCTCCAGAGGCGTGCAACCTCTAAGATGTATTGCAATTGTAAGTCGCTTTGGATAAAAGCGTCAGCTAAATGAATAAAAAATGTAAAAAAATAATAACTTTGCACAATGAAAAACTGTTGTATCTGCACTAGAGGGTAACACCAGAGTGGATTTTCACTCCTCTCCCATCCCACTCCCACAAAAATACACCTGTCCTGTCCCATTCAGTTGCCGGAACTTAAAAGAAAAAAATAATTAAAACCATAAAAATAGCGTTAATTCGTATTAGAAGTGCCTTTATTATTATATTAAAACTGATCTGATTCCTGTCCTACCCACTCCATTTATGAAGAGTGAAATTGACTCCCATCCTACGGGAATCCCATGACCCACAGGATTCCCAAAAAATGTTAGCCTCTAATCTGAGCTAGTTGTTTTACATCCCAACTATAGTATGAGACCAATCAACATCTGTCGTGCAAAAGCACACTGTCAAGGATAAAAAAATAAAGTAAGGGGTGCAGTTGGCTCAGTTGGTAGAGTGTGCACCCCATGTACAAGGCTGAGTCCTTAATGCAGCAGTCCAGGTTTGAATCCAGCCTGCCGCCCTTTGCTGCGTGTCGCCCCCTTATTTCTCTCTCCCCATTTCCTCTCTCTATCCAATTTCCTATCAAATAAAGGAAAAAAATGCCCCAAATATGTATTTATATTTAAAAATCCACTTACATTTTAACTTGGCCTGGACCAAGGTGGCGATCTTCTTGGTCTCCTTGTCCAGCAACTCCAGCTCACCTTTGTTTCCCGAAAACATCATAACAAGTTCAATCCATAGAAAGAATCATTTCATTACACGGCGGGGTGCTTTTCATGCAGCAAGTTTTGGTGATCCCTTGCATCTAAAGAATGGTTGGGTTTTTATATGCAGTGTGTATTTGTCTGACTTCTAGATTAAACAAGTTTAATATTCTGATAATGGCAGCTTTGTCAATATTCCCTGTATCATTTCACCTCACAAGTTCCCAGACAAGTGTTGTGCCGAATTCTGCATGCCTGCCGGGAATTGCATGCACCTCGCGGGTGATAACGGTCATTTATGCTGAGAAAAGAGGTTGATGCAAATCTCGACAGGTAGCCTACAAAATTTGTTCTGCCGAATTATGCGTCAACCTTTTTAGGTCCTTTTCAGACACTTTTCTGTGCTCATTGATCAAACGCGGTTATCACCATCACATATATTTACTGAATGTCAAGGAATGGTACTTCTATTAAAGTGTATTAAACGTTCATAAAATATATACTTCGAATAATTTATCACCATTGATGAACCCCACAAAGAATGTTATAGCATTTAAAAGCAGAAGGCCTATTTGGAGGTGCATGCAATTCTCAGGCAGGCCAAACTCGGCATAACACCGGCTCATTTAGGCGGAATTTAGCTTATCAGCCAATCAACATTTCTCAATAACATGGCATGTGGTGAGAAACCACATGGTTGAGATGGTTTTATTTTCAGCTCCAGTGGGGCTTTATCCTTGTGTAGGAGCACAAGTTCAAACATCCTCTCCTTACATTGAATCCCTGCAAAACCCAAGTTGTCATTATTAATAAGTGCATTATAAAAGTATATATTAAATTGCCTAAAATTATGTGGTTCTGATTAACGTCTATAGCTTGTTTTTATTCCATGAAATCACCCTACAGAATACCTGTCCCCCCCTCCTCGTCACACCACACAAACACACACACTCAGGTGTTTGTCAAAGGCAGTGTTGTCTTCTTGTTTATGTTTCTGTGTTTCTCTTCTCAATGCTGTGTGCCCTGAAGAGGGGGATGGATCTCCCAGAGCATCAGCACAGAACAGTGAGGGCATCAGGTTTCTACTTTTCTATCATTGGAAAACTTGTTAGTCATCTCCAAACAGATAGCCCACGTTTAACTACGATGAGGGCGCGCTGTGCTTACTCTTGTCTTGGTTTGGAGTGGAAAGGATGGCGCCATGTCTTCTCTCCACCTCCTCCGCTTGACGAGAGATTTTTTCAATGAGGCTCCTCACCTCCTCCACCTACACACACACACACACACACACACACACACACACACACACACGCTTGCATTGGGCTACTGGACATAGGCGACATGACAAGACAAAACCAGCCACAACCTGTGGGAAGTTTACCGTTTTGAAAATATCCTCCATGTTGATTGTGCTCTCTGCTGTCATTATCCCGATGCTGCTGTAAAATAAACAACAGGGAATTCATTAGGCTACTTGAAATGTCCACCTGTAGCGCCAGGTAAAGCGTCCTTTGAACGTTAACGCCTGCTACATTTATGAGGAGTAGGCTATTGAACGATGAAACAAAAATCCGCTTTGCAGCCATACGTACCGTAGCTGAATGTTTTCAGGCGACGAAGTCTTTTAGTGTCCCCCGAACTGTTGCTAATAAATACTTAGCCTACAGATGTCATGCGCTCCGCATTATCACAGCAACAAAGAAAAGTAAGACATCGTCGGTTTTTCTGCTACTTTCGGTATTGACGATCAGGTTCGACCTCTACCTGCAGTGTGTCCTCTTGTGTGCTGAGCGCACCTGTTTAAAAGAAAGCGCGAGCACGCAGGCGCGTTATCGTCCAAACTAGCAAACAAAGAAACTAACCGCCACCTGGGAAAGGTACACAGAGCAGGTGCAACAACAGAAACATCTATTCATTGTGTTTGAAATTGCGCGTTTGAGGTGTTTTTTAAGTGTAGTAAACACCTGCTATAGCCTACCTTCACATTACACCAGTAACTCCTGATCATGTATTTTTCTTCATTTTTAATTTTTTCTCTAGTGGACATTATCCCTGAAAAATAAATAGGCTATACTAAATCAACCTATATCAAACCTGAAGGGATTGTGTGCTGTTTTTCGTAAAGATCCATTGTCTTTGAATACTTTTTGACAACTGTATTCCTCCCCCCAGTCTTTAACTATTAATTATCGCTTCTCCCTTACTTCCTAGCACGAACCGATGCCAAACCAAGCTGCAAGATCCCTGTCAGCCCTTATTTTGACTGTTTATATATATGGTAAACATCAAAGTCAACTGTATATTTACTCTGCTGTTGCCTGAACTGTAACTGCAAATGTCAGGCAAGTGCTTTTTGCGCAGGTGCAGCTTAATGGATGTCTGCATCTTCTGACAAATTATGGGAGAGTGCTTGTTAGGGATACATTTATATTTTTATGAGGCACATAGACTGACACACTTTAAATAAACAAGATGCATGCTGTAGTGCTGTACTGTACTGTAGTTGGCTTGCATACACAATATGTTGTTCCATGTCTTATTAATGGTGAGCTCTGGTTAAAAAGAAGGCCCTCAGATATAATTATAAATAGTTACAGTTTCAAATGGATCCCAACTGCAGTTAAGAAATAAACTGTTCAGTTAGACATTTTTGAGGCCAAAAGTCTTTACATCATTAGATCACAGACATTAAAAAAATAAAATAAATAATACACTTTAACCGTTCTGTGTCTCCACAGACCCTTTATCACAGCAGGGTGGACACAGCCACAGTCAAAAAAGTGAATTTGATTGATGTGCAAATTATTGATAATAGTATTAACTATTGTTAATACTGGTCTAACTAAGTCAAACCTTTTAACCTTAAATAATTTGGATTATTTCAGTAACAAATTAGAGAAGATATTCCTGAAGAAGTTGCGGTGTGAATGCTGTCTGCTGAAGGGCTTGCGCTAAACGGAAGTGCTGTCTTGAACAAATCTGAATAGTACAAATGTATGAAAGATGTGGAAGGTTTTGTTGAAAAGCTGATGGTAAACTGAATTGCTGTGGGCAGACTAATCCCCACAAGCGATGAGCCCAGTGAGGGTGGTGTCATCTGCACACTTCAGGAGCTTGGTGGTCTGGTTACTGGAGGTGCAGCTGTTTGTGTTCAGGGAGGAGATCAGAGGGAAAGAACACAGCCTTGAGGGTAACCAGTGCTAACGGTCCTGGAGTCAGAAGCACGTTTTCCAAGCTTCATGTGTCGCTTCCTGTTGGACAGTAAGTCTGTGATAAACCCGCAGGCATGCTTAGCTGGGAGAACGTGTCCTGCAGCAGAGCTCGAATAATGTTGTTGAAGGCAGAGTCCACAAAGTAGTAAGAAGGAGTTGATGTTTATTAAAGATTAAACATCAGCTGACGTCTACTTAATGAAGTTCAGACCAGGAAGATTATCTTTAAGCTATATCTATTCACATCTCTCTCTCTCTTCCCATTTCTCTAATCAACTATGTATATTTGGTCTTTTGAAAACCAATCACATAGTCACTTTTTTTTCTCTTTTGCTGCAATCAGCTGTCATGCGAAATCGCTGCAGCCCTCCTCCACCCCATTCACCTCAGTTCATCATATCCAGGCCCAGGTTAAGCTCATCACATCCAGATCTTCGCCATTTTGTTTATCCCATCATTACCACCAGTGACTAGAATCCATTGATGGTGTGCTTTCTTTACCACTGTGTGTGTTTATGACCATGTGTCTGTCTGTTACTGTTGTCACTAACACCTATGTTGTTCTGCCTTTTAGCTGCTGTGAGAAACTTTGTGGCAATAGTTAGCAGTCTTATCAGTATCACTACAAGTTCACATGCATCAAATATATTCAATATCAACTGCTCCAACAGAACTACTATAAATAATACTTTAAGGGCTTAGATTAAGGGTGTGATGAAACACTTAGCCCATGTAACATAACATTGCACAAGATTGGGGCCAAAACAAAAAGGCAAGAATATATTTTAGAAAAAAGAAATTTATTGATGAAATATTCGATAAAGAGGTCTGGGGGTCCTCTCCCAGGAGATTTTGAGCATTCTAGGGACATTTACTGCACCAAGGAAGCACATAGTTCAGGTGGCAGGTGACAACATAAAAATATAATAGAATGCAGTAATCATTAGCTTATTACCTTAAGCTATCTGTTTGGAGATGACTAACAAGTTTTCCAATGATAGAAAAGTAGAAACCTGATGCCCTCACTGTTGTGCTGATGCTCTCAGAGATACACCCCCTACCACACAACACTGAGAAGAGAAACACAGCAACATAAACAAGAAGATGACACTGCCTTTGACAAACACACCTGTGTGTGTGTATGTGTGGTGGCGGGGAGGGGGTATTCTGTAGGGTGATGCATGGAAAAAAACAAGCTGTAAAAGTTAATCAGAACCACAGTGAACACATTTTTAGGCAATTTAATATATACTTTTATAATCCACTAATAATAACAACAACAACTTTGGTTTTGCAGGGATTCAATGCAAGGAGAGGATGTTTGAACTTGTGCTCCTACACAAGGATAATGACCAACAATGATTAACAAGCCCCACTGGAGCTGAAAATAAAACCATCTTAAACATGTGGTTGCTCACCACATGCCATGTTATTGAGAAATGTTGATTGGCTGATGATAAGCAAAATTCCAGCTAAGAGTTTGGCCTGTCTGCCGAGAATTGCATGCACCTCCAAATAGGCCTGCTGCTTTTAAACGATATAACATTCTTTGTGGGGTTCATCAATGGTGATAAATGATTCAAAGTATATATTTTATGAATGTTTAATAAACTTAATAGAAGTACCATTCCTTGACATTCAGTAAATATATGTGGTGGTGATAACCACCACATATATTTACTGAATCAATGGGCACAGAAAAGTGTCTGAAAAGGACCTAAAAAGGTTGATGGATAATTCGGCAGAACAAATTTTGTAGGCTACCTGCCGAGATTTGCATCTTTTCTCAGCATAAATGACCGTTATCACCCGCGAGGTGCATGCAATTCCCGGCAGGCATGCAGAATTCGGCACAACACTTGTCTGGGAACTTGTGAGGTGAAATGATACAGGGAATATTGACAAAGCTGCCATTATCAGAATATTAAACTTGTTTAATCTAGAAGTCAGACAAATACACACTGCATATAAAAACCCAACCATTCTTTAGATGCAAGGGATCACCAAAACTTGCTGCATGAAAAGCACCCCGCCGTGTAATGAAATGATTCTTTCTATGGATTGAACTTGTTATGATGTTTTCGGGAAACAAAGGTGAGCTGGAGTTGCTGGACAAGGAGACCAAGAAGATCGCCACCTTGGTCCAGGCCAAGTTAAAATGTAAGTGGATTTTTAAATATAAATACATATTTGGGGCATTTTTTGCCTTTATTTGATAGGAAATTGGATAGAGAGAGGAAATGGGGAGAGAGAAATAAGGGGGCGACACGCAGCAAAGGGCGGCAGGCTGGATTCAAACCTGGACTGCTGCATTAAGGACTCAGCCTTGTACATGGGGTGCACACTCTACCAACTGAGCCAACTGCACCCCTTACTTTATTTTTTTATCCTTGACAATGTGCTTTTGCACGATAGATGTTGATTGGTCTCATACTATAGTTGGGATGTAAAACAACTAGCTCAGATTAGAGGCTAACATTTTTTGGGAATCCTGTGGGTCATGGGATTCCCGTAGGATGGGAGTCAATTTCACTCTTCATAAATGGAGTGGGTAGGACAGGAATCAGATCAGTTTTAATATAATAATAAAGGCACTTCTAATACGAATTAACGCTATTTTATGGTTTCAAATTGTAATTTATTTTTTTTAATTCCGGCAACTGAATGGGACACGAATGGGACATGACAGGTGTATTTTTGTGGGAGTGGGATGGGAGAGGAGTAAAAATCCACTCTGGTGTTACCCTCATGTAACAAAATAGTTTGTTGCATTATGACTACGTATGCTACTGTGTTGCCAAATATGGCAACATAATGGCCATTTAGTCCACACTACTAAGTAGAAAGGTGGACGACGTTCCAATGTCAGACACTACTGTCCACCAAGGAAGTCAACTATTGCTATACTTGTATTATCTTCGCTTAATATATTGAAGAATTCACGGCATCTGTGCAGCCTTGTTTATTCACTTTGTCCATGGAAATGATGTTGAACGCAGCCATAAAAGATATGGTTTCCTCACTAAAAACATTTACTTTGCCCATCACTGCATAACTCATTAATGTGCGTTATTTGTGATGCTATAATGAGCCTGAAGCACAAGTTATTTGAATCTGAGACTATCTGTACAGCTGAGAATGGACCTGTTTCTGTGCTATGATCAACTTGCTGAATGGTCTGGTTTAAACAGTTACTGTGTACTTGCTTCTCATCACAAAGGTAAAAATGAGTGTGTGCTTTGAGACAGAGAAGGATCACTGCATCTGCATCATTTATCAGACGGAGATTCTACAGAGAAATAAATAACAGATGGTTCAGAGATCTTCAGCATGGCCTTTTCGCATGAGTGACACACACAACGACAAAAAGCTTCCATCTCCAATCAGAAGTGCTGGTCTTCATAAATAATACAGTGAGTGCTTGTGGGTACTAAAGAGCTTTTTGGTTTCCTGGTGCACAGTATTCATGATACATTTTTCAGACTTTGTTCTGTATCCTGTTACTTTGCAATTACTGTGAAGTTTTATTTTCAAAACAACAACCACAATCTTGTGTTTAACTCAATGAGTGCTGCACATTTGGATGGTCATAAACAATAAACATCCTGAAGGCATGCCTTTTTACAGTTACTAAGGTGTGGCAGGATGCTTGCTCACTAACTGACATTAAGTATTGCCATCAAACACCTGTTCAAACTCAGCCCTGTCTTTCACCCTACCTGTAAAAACATTAGATAGGTCCAAAATTGCACCAAATGTCAAGAGAGTCATGGGATTTGAATAAACAGCTTAGCAGCAGAAATATGTAGGAGCCTGCATTATATTATGATTTTACAGTTTGATTGAGAAATGTGTTACTGCCCATTTTTACAGTCTATGTAGAGACAAAACATTATATTCTATACCTTCCTAAGGGGAGGTCAGAGCACAATTGATTTGTCTTTTGGACACTTCTGCAGGGTGAAGATCTGCTCTCACAGGGGCTTGAATGCAATAATTCAACCTTGCACCTCAAATGCTGCTTTTAAAACTACCGTTTTATACATATATTATTTATTAAGGAAACATTTGTTATCAGTATTTCCATTTTCTACGAGCTTCATTTTGTTATTCGATGCAATTCTTCCTTCCTGCCACTAGAGGTAGCTTAAACATTAGAATCAGACAGACAGAAAGTGCACTTTCTCTTTGGCCTTAAAGTATGATAATCAATACCTGAATCAGCACTTCAGCCTAATTAAATCAAGCTAGACTCGTGTACAATCAGTATTTACTTGACAACAGAAATATTTTGTGCAATTTCAACAGATAAGAGAAAGTACATTACAGTATCCACTGGCTGCATACATCAGGAGGTGGTTTACTCTGATGTTTCTGAGTCAGCAAAAGAGACCACACAACACACATTACAAGGTTCTTTTACCCTTTATGAAAAAGGGTGTACATAAAAGTTTCGCACAAGTGGGTTTTACATGTTTGGCCACTATACAGTTTTTACACATCTACAGTCCCTGGACAGGCAACACCTGCAGTGCCTCCTTCAGGTAATTTTGTTGTTTTCGGGCCGGTATCCTGTCCAGACAATAATGAGCAGCTAATTACTTATTAGCAGTATGTCCAGTCCATACTAAAGCTAAAACAGATGTACCAGCCAATTCTTGTCCTAGCCTCTATACATCCTAGACAATATGCCGCTGCGGGATAACAGTGATGGAGCATAACATGCCATTGTAATGCATGGGTTGGAGGGACGCCTTCGCAGAGACAATCTCAAGTGGTGTCACTCTGAATTTGCTCAGTCAGCAGAGTGGTGTCCACTGTCTGGTAAAGCAGAGACAAGAGACTGAGAGTTGCTGAAAAAGGCAGATGAAGTTCTTAAGAAGAGGAATGATGCTAAAATCAAAACCTTATTTACTACTAGGGAATAATAACGAGGCCTTTGCTTTTCCTCAGTTTGATAACTAAAGTATGATTTTGAACAGAAACACAAGAACTTCATAATATAATACTAAGATATCACATCATGTAATAATAATAATTATAATAGATATATTTAATGATGGTTAGCATGCACAAAAAACGATTTCCACTTGCTGTCTTTAAAAGTTAAAAATTACTTTTTTTAAATTAAAAAAAGCATTTGTGTGTGGTGGTGATGAAGGACTCAAGCCTAGTAGTAGCCTATAACACAATATAAGATTAGATTTAGAGTAGATTTAGGACATTTATAGTGCTTTCCAATGTAATTCTCCATAACTATAACTCCCCCTTTGTAACTAGCACCTAGAACTGATTTATAAACAGTTAATTAATGCTTGATAAAACATGAGGAATCATTTTTAGTTTTAAGTCCATCTTTGAATGTTAGTTTATTGTATAAACAATTAATAAACGCTTTTTAACATGTTAGTGTGTAATTATATATAATTATATATGAATACAGATGTGAGATCAAGCATTTATGAAAGATGACAAATACATCAATTAACACTTTCCAAATGTCCTTATATTTGCTTAAAAATAAGTAGTGTACCATAAACCATTTGCTTATAAATGGTAAATATTGGGAGTGCTATCAATAAAATAAAAGAAGAAGAAGAGACTTTAACAAACATTAACAATAGCCAGCAGTAGCCACAGAGGGAATCTTACCCCTGAACCTGGCAGTTTTGATCCCATGAACTACCAGGGGAGCAGTACAAGCGTATACCTTTTCTTGTTAACAGTTTTCAATGTAAATCAATAATGTATGCTTGCTGGCAGGCTCAGCAGTGCTTGATTTTGCGGACTAGTACACCCAGCAGTAGGCAGGCAGGCAGCTGGGGAGCAATTTAGCTGCATTGTGATGATGAGCCTCTGGCCAAAGAAGACAATAATTAACAGGGATATGGAAAGACTATCACCTGGCATTAAAATATTCAGTCTAAAACTGGATTGTTTATGGGACAAGAAATGTGGAAGTTATGTTACAGAGGTTTCTGAAATTATTTTCAAGTGTCCTTCTGGCCATCTTAAGGGTTTAAATATTTTTAATAGCTGGTATACACCTTTTTAAAAATAATCTCCCTCGCTCTCTCTTTCACACACACACACACACACACACACACACACCTTTCAGCACAGGATTTTTTGGCTTTGCCACATG
>NC_060162.1:18895932-18922168 GCF_021292245.1 Micropterus dolomieu | reverse complement strand
CTCTCCCTCGCTCTCTCTCTCACACACACACACACACACACACACACACACACACACACACACACACACACACACACACACACACTTGCACTTACACACACAAGCATACATAATTTAATATATCCACACACCTCTGCTGCCACCTGCCATCTCCTTTCTCCATTTTTACTATTTTTAAATGAGAAATTTCATTAGCTATTAAAATGCCATCACAAGACATATGTGGTGATTTTGGCCATGGCAGGAATCAACTGTGGAGTGAATGTAAGCCCCTCCACATGAACCACCTAATTAACCAGGCAAGCAGGGGTAGAGGTTTACGCTCGGTGCAATCCAGCTTAATTGCGTTTTCACTTTCATGATTAAAAGCTGGATCTGATATAATCATGTAATGCTCAGTGGGTGGAGTACAGCACTAACACTGCCATGGTGATTTGCAGTGGGCCCATCCAATAGCACAACCTCCGCAAAGGTTTTACTGTAAATTCCATGCTTGTCTTCCAGTGGTAAATATCATAAATCAAGGATGTCCAGAGTATTCCAGAGTTGTTTGTGCAGTACAGTACATGCATACAGTAGTGTTATATACTGTATGTTTATGTTTTATCTACTTTATCTCTTGTCTACTTCTGTCTCAGTTATTGACTTCCTATATTTCCCCACAATGACCTCCAGCATCTCACAGAGAATTTAGCCAGAAAAGGGAGTGACAATTTCCTGTCGAGATAAAGCATGTTATGTTCCCTAAACACAACCTCTTCCAGCTGTAATGCATTATGGATGGATAATTGGATATATCTGTTTCCTTTATGATGGATTTCTCCTTGCATGCTCCTATCAACAAAGAAAAGAGAAAACAATCTTCTTAAAAGGAAACAGTACAGAAAAAATTTTATCTTTTTAGTCAATTTTGCCAGATTATACTCAAGAATAAATGAATAAATCCAGTATTCTTTTATCAGATAATAACAGAATATCACAATATAACTTCTAAATGGCACAGGTAATTAACATGCTATTCATGTTGTTTCCTGTTTTATTCAGTGTTATCAGTCATATATGAGCTCATTAACTGACTTTAAATTAATCTTTAATATATTAATTAATGACTTAAATAGTCATGACCCTGACTGTTTCATCTTAGCTTTGCCTACTAGGAAAATCTGAGAAATGCCTCTTGGGGTGAGTGTGGGAATGAGGGGGGGAGGAGAAGTCTTTCCTTAACATATTTTCGGAGATAATTACTTTAACAGGTTTACACTAGCACATTTTGCACAGTAGATTCTCTAATTAGCCTGGTCATGCTAAGTGTTTTGAGGCAGTATCCACTTAATAGAACCAATAGGGGCCAACTGTTCAAAGTCTTAGACTGTGGGCCTTCACTCTGACAAAGCTTGGGAAAAGGCGCCCTTTATAACGGAACAGTCTTCACTGGTAAGACAGCGAACAAACCAACCACCAAACAGTCGAATTAATGAAGCTCTAACTGGTATTCGTAACATTATTTACATTACTGTAAAGTGTTACTAAGTAGGCCTAATGCATCACTGACCAACACAGTCAGTTATCTAAGCAAAAGAGGAGCTTTGAAGACAAAGTTAAAATTTATGTTAAACTCCCAATTGTCATTCAATAAATAAATAGCTTAAATACTTCTTCCATAACTGCCCCATGCCTCCATGTCAAGGCATCAAACTGAATAATGCCTGAAAGCATGGTATTATAAGTCTGACAAGTGCATTGATTGAAACTCCATCCTCCACTTTATTCTGTTATATAATGTTGGACATGACAATCACAAGCAAGCTACATTTCACCACACATCCATTAATACCGATGGCATACATTAAACAAAACTATTTGATTGCCGCTAACGCTTAACAGATCTACCCTTGGGAGTCCTTCAGTGGAGCACAACACTGTTCATTAACTTCTCTGTCACTCTTGTAATTGTGTGTTTTGCGGATTACATTGTGTGCACAGTGGGGCACAAAACCACTGACACACAGGAAATTGAGGTTGTATTGACACACAAGCAGACACACACCTGCAAGCGTGAAGTTTTTGCTTTTGGCCCGTACAGAAGCTAAAATAACAGTGACTGTAGTTTAACCTCAAACTGTTCTCTCTTTCCTTCAGGCCACCCCCATCACCTCACATAGATAGACACTGCTAGCAACAACTGTGAGACTCCTCTTCTACCTTTTCTAACCTTTTCAAATGTGAGAATGGCGTTTTCTCGAGATTCCTCTCAGCTAAACTGAAGATTTGAAGATGAAAATAAAGCACTGCTGCTCATTCAGCTGAGATACATTCAGAGACTGCAAAGCTCACTCAGCAGTCTATCCTACTTATTAAATCTGCTTATTTCACATGAAGTAGGATAACTTCTTGCACTAACCAGCAACTTGAAAAATATGCACAATGAATTAGGTCCAGTCATTACTCACTCATGTCCTGTTAAAGGAGATGTACAGTCTTACAAAAGCAAGGCCACCTGACAAGGTCTCTGTATCTATCAGAATGTGATGGGAATGTCAAATGAGTCTGGCTACAAGTTACAGTATATGCTCAAATCTACCCTGTGATGCTGTGTAAAGAAAAATACATCAGTAAAATGTTATATTGGCCTGAGTCTCCCAGCCAAGCTGGAGGGCAAAGGCAGATATCAACAGCTTTGATGTTTACCTGTCAGACAAACATGAAGGCCGTTTTTGGCTCTCTGCATTTCATTTCAAATGCTATCTCCATTGATTTCACTGGTTGTGATGTCCGGTTTTGTCAGTGAGTTAAAGGGGCAATATGTAGTTTTTTAAGGAAATCACTTATTAATAAATCAAATTTTCCCTGCCTTATTGTCAACGGGCTGTAGCCTCACTTAGAAATGAAGCACACGCCTGTTTTCTCTGTTGCTTGGAATAGCCACTATTCTCACTATTCTGCTTAAAATGTGAGGACACCGGGTCGGGATGTAGCCCTGTTCGAGTTCCTGAGCCTCTCTCTGACTACTGTGACATCACCGCAGCTAACGAAATGCAGTCCACTAACACCACAAAACAACCTGCTCCCAGCACGTAAGGATACAAAACAACAATAAAGGTTTATGTGCTGAAGCCCGTCAGGCCAAACGAGAATCAGATGATGTTGGTGAAAACGGTGAACATCAGAAAGGCTGGAAAAACACGAAGAGAGTCACGTTAGCTCGCCGGCTAACCCCTTGATTGATAAAATAAAATATAAAAATTAGGTATGATGCAAATTAGCGACAACATGCATAAACGAGAAACCAGTGCTTGCAAAAGGTTCCCAGGTATGTATTGAATATGCACAAACAGCCATTGGAGAAATACATACGCTATCTCAGCTGCTGTTTGAAAGGAAGTGGTGTGATGCGAATTTGCGACAATTGGCGTTAAGGGGCTAATGCCGAGCAGTTGCTAATGTTATCCGGTGCAATATGTAACGTTATGTCTTTCCATATTACTTCACCAGTTAACGTGATCCACATTACTATCCTGTGTACCATCAGTATTATTTCAAAGTGTTGATTTAGAAAGGATGTAACTGTACAAAGCAAATGCAGAACGATTTGTTTACTAGCCTATAGTGATGCAAGGCAGGAGCAGTCAGCTATTTTATCATGGATCTACCACTGTTTTCTTCGTAATGTTCAATTTAGATTTATTGATGTTTTACCGATACTCAGGTACCCAGCTTCTCCACCTCTCAGTCTCTGTAACTTGTGTGACCCACATTATATACAATAATGCAACATAACAGCAACACAGTAGAAGAACCATCACTGTTATGAAGTGCAGCAACAGTCTCGTTTAAAAGAAATTAACAGAAAAAAATATCAATTGGAAAAACTAATTAAATTAATAATTAGTTGAAATCCTACTAACTTAGTAGGGGTGGTGAGACATATTGCCACTGCAATTTGTATTATCACTAATCAAATAATAATTCGTGAAGTGTTTTTGACTGCTACTGAAGAAGTTGCTTATACAGAAAGGCATGTTTGCTTGCTTTGGCTTTGTTACTGAAAGTTTCTACATCCAATGATTTCTTTCAGGCAATCTGTCTCCACCAGTTTCATTACCTTGTGCCATTTATGAATATGGATCATGATTTCATCTTTAAACTGTAGAAATGTTTCTGCTTTCATTTTAGTTTCAGAGGGACAATGAAGGGACACTGTACAGTGGCTTTTCTTCCATCTGAGCTGACCACGAATAGATCCCAATTTATCAGAATGGATTGCAGTTAAGGGCTTCAGATGACAAATGGCAGCAGAGCAGAACATGTAGGAGGATGATTATGAAGGAAATGAGGGCAAATGACCCACCCTGAATTATTTTGCATCAGGAGGCTACAGATGTCCGAATGGGCCTCTCTCTTGTGCTGTTGCCATGTTGTTAGTTCACACAATACAAAATCACATCAGGATACTCAAATCTTGATAGTAGCTCAAAAACCAACAAGAGGAACATGAGAACAGGAGAAAACAAAGTGTGCAAAAAAAGAGAAAAGAAAAACCATTAAGAGGGAGAGAGAAGAACCTGATGAAGATCAGTGTGATGGAAATTAGTTTTTTGGGTGCTTTATAATGTTGAAAATCTCTCTCTCTCTCTCTATCCCACTTTCTAAATAAATGTATGTATTTTACATACATTTTTACATACATACGTACATTTAACATACTGAAAAATGCACTACAGACAGCTAAAGGCCCAAAGTCAGTCTGAACATGGATATATTCTGAGGATTACAAAAAAGCTTGCAAAGAACTGCAGTTCTTAAGCTCCTTTTGCAGAACAAGACATTCACAAATCAAGTATGCATCATTGGATCTGAGCTCTAAATCACAGTGTGACAGACTCTGGATACTTCCAGCTGATCAGAATCAGAAGAATGAAACCTGATGAAACCTCAGATGACATCCTGGCCTTAAATCGTATTAATAGAAAGTAAATATTATAAACTCTGATTGATTATAAAACCATTCTGCTCTTTATTGGTTAATTGACAACCCAAACCAGGTGCATGTATACCAAATGGCATCTGTGATTAGTCCTCAAGCATGATGGAATGAGAAACTGCTGGCTTTAAGCACTGTCACGTGATTACAGTAAGCCATGAACTGTGGCTTAAGGCAAGACACTGACAAGTTAGGTTTACAGCATATGAAGCTTACCGATGCCTGGAAGCATCACTGGGCATGGCCATAACAGCACTGAAAAGGGAGTAAAAATACTGGAAATAGGAAATGGATGGGAATAAAATTCTAAAATATACAAGGTAACCATTTGTATTTTGTGAAAAGTCAATGAACGCATATACAGATTTAAATGAAAGTGAATATGTTTTCATTTGATATTGACCGGTAGTTCACAGGGATAAAAACCAGTCAAAGTCTCAGTGAAAGGAGGATATGAACTCTAGATGGCAGTCTTGTGTGAACAATCTTTACTCCTCTGACGTAAAACAATTCTATTTTCAGCCAGCAAGTCTAGCAAAGCTGGAGTTTAACCAACACTAATTACTGTAATTGCAATTGTTTACTTTCGTTATGTGATGCTGATTGAAACTGAGTTCACCTCCCTCTGAAACCCCATCAGGCTTTCATTTTCTTCAGGCTCCAAATCATTTGCACAGCTTTCTGTGGAATGTTAAACATGCTGGATGAGTTCAGTCTCAAAGTAGTCTAGTGAAGTGGCTGTGTCTTGGATCACTGTCACAGGTAACCTTAGAACTAAAGAACACACAAAGTGGTACTAAGATGACCTGGGAGGGATGAAGAGCTGATTTTCTCCTGCTTTCACCTCTTGGCCAGGATTACGCTATTTCTTCACAATTCGAACTCTTGCTCACGGACCTTTTTGGCTTGGGATCCAAGGGAATAACGTCCATTTATTGTATGACCCCCTGATCACAGGTTGTTATCTGTGTCTGTCGCCGCTAACACATACAGACACTTCCTAGATTGTTTCATTTGAATAATTATCAGAGGCTTATCAATTGTACTGGAAAAAAGGAGTAATCAGAGAAAGTTTGTTAGGCAGAAGTATGTTTTACTCCTTTCCTCCTTTCCTATATTCCGTTAATCATCTTGCATTCCATCTTTAAACCCATTAAGGAGTAGTCACTGCATTAGCACCTACAATATATTGTACAATGTGCATTATAGCAGATATAGATTTTGGTTTATTTTGGCAATGACGATATCTATATCGTATATATATATATATATATATATATGTATATATATATATATATATATATATATATATACACATACATACTGATATTTGAGAAATATCAAAAACAAACTACCGCACACTGATTTGACTTACTTTATTTGCACAGGATCTACTTAACACACCTGTAAGTGCTTTTGTAATTTCACTGTGTGAGCCTGAAGAAGCAATGGGCGAAACACGTTGCTCACAAATAAAGTAGTAAGTCAGATCAGTGTGCGGTAGTTTGTTTTTGATTTTTCATAGATTTATCCTGCTATCTACCAGCACCTCATTGTGTTGCTGTGCTCTGGGAATTTTTTGTTTTTGTTGCCACTGATATTTGAGAGTTTAAAAATAAAGATAACAATATATCGACTTTTCTTTTTACATAATCACACAACATTAAAAAACATTAACAACGAATCTGTTGTTTTAAAGTACTTTGGGCTTAGCACCAGCGGGATGGGGCTGTAACCTACTATACGCACAGTGGTGCTTTGAGCTAAATGCTAACCTCAGCATGCCAACCTGGTGATGTGAGGCAGGCATCATATTATACTGTTAATATTAACTACAAAATTAGAGTTTCAGTAAATGAATGTGACATGGCAATCCATCTAATAGTTTTTGAGACATTTCAAAACCACAAATGTCAACCTTATGATGGCGCTAGAGCAGTGGTTCTCAAACTGGGGGGTGAACCACTGCAAGGGGGTGTGGCCGACCAGAGTGAAAAATATAAAATAAATATAAAAAAAAAAAGTTAAATGAACATGATTTATGCAGGGAAAGAAAAAAACAACACAGCTTCTGGCTATCATGCTAACCTGAATCATTTCTTTCTTTCAATCAAATTCAGCTGGATTCCTTTTTTATTTGTTGCTCCCCCAATATTATTAATGATTGATAAAAATTCAATCCGTTTACATGTAGTTAGGGAAGGGGGTGCGTGGGGGCTTTTGAAGGGGGCTGTGAAGGAATAATTTATGGGTCCTGTGACGCAGGTTTCCCCAGGTCAGACTAAGGTCAATTGCTGAACTCTCTCTGCTTGTTTGTCGACTGACTGATACAGCTGAGTTGATAAGGATGCACTGTTATACATTTGTTAGGTAACACAAAGACAGACCGTCTGACTATCTCCACATAGAAAGGGCTTCATGTGGCTGTAATGACACACAGCGTGTCTTGATTTGAACCAATAACCAACAGACTCTTCAGAGAAGGGAGGGACTGCAAACTTATTTGGATATGGTTTTGTAAGTCTTCATCAGTCTCCGAAACTCCTTCATCACACCTGAAATTGGTTTTAACAGCCGCCATGACAGAAAAAGTTTGAGAACCACTGCAATAGAGGAAAAGTCAGGGGATTACCAAAGAATTTTAAAATATATTGTCTGAGAACCATATATGTCTGCTCAAATTTTGTACCAATTCATCAGTTAGACGTTCAGATATTTCAGTCTGGAGAAAAGTAGTGGACTGATTAAAAGACAGCTCGATTCCACCCATAGATCTGCTCAGCTAGCATGACTAATAATCAACTTGACTGTCTGGTGGACTAACTAGTATTGGCTGATATAGCTGTCCGGTCTAACTCCAGTTAATGAATACAAAAAAATGTAGTTTCCGTTTCTGGGGAAATAAAAGACATTTGTATGTGATACAATACTTCTCAGGAGAAATAGAAAACTTGCTCTAGATCCCCAAGTGTTCATGTTGATAATATCTATTCTCCTTTCGTATCACCTCTTATTCCTGTGCAATCATCACTTGTCTGCTTAATCATTGCTAGTCTTTTCACCTGTCTCCCATCTTTTATTCATTTTGCCGTCAGCAAAATGACAGAGGCAAAGGCGGAGAGAAACAGAAAATGGACAAAGGGAATTAATTTAGGGGGGAAAGGGATAGAGAGACAGAGGAAGGTGCATTTCACTGAATCCCCTTAAAACAATACAGCTGAAGATGTGAGGGCATGAAGAAGAATATCACGGAAATGTCTCGATGAATTCCCCACCCACTTGTGGCAGCGTGTACACCTCCCAGGTCTTGTGGAGTTTGGGTCCTGCGTTTGTCATTCTTCGCCACACATGTCCTTTTGATAAATGGTAAGGGCAGGCAGGAGGGTAAGTGAAGATAAAGCAGAATAACACTCATTTGTATTCTATTCATCCAAACATGCAGTTCTTACAGAGAACAGAATTTTAAAAAAGCCTCTTACTTTTGGTATGTAAAGGAGGAGCCATTGCATTGGCACTCTAGAGAGAAGTTTGGCAAGTTTGAAGAATAATACCATTTAAGAAATATTAGCCTCTGAGTCCTTTGAAACAGGACAAAAGCCTAAGAGGCAACCACAGGAATACAAATGTTAGGCACAGCTGATCTGTTTTATGTATGAGCACTTAAATTTTAATTTTAAACTATTGAAAGACTCAATAACTCAGGACTAACTTCAGAACAGTCTACCTCACTTAACATAAAGAGCCATACTACTGTCCTTAATGGCCTGGAGCTGTTTACTGGGCTAAAAGCAGAAGAAAGTGTGTACAAGATGCTAATAAAGTAATGTTCCTTACTCTCAATTGAAACACTAAGTAAACACAAATTGACTCCTTGGCCACTGACCACATTCTCATCCATAATAAGATTTATCTCAATAAAGGTACCTTGTTCCATCATCTATTTTGCCCAGAGTCTGTGAGACTGAGTGACGTGAAATAAACCTGCGTATGCAGATTGTCTAGAAAGTGACAGTGAGATTAAAAAACAATTCTGTGTGAACCACAAATTGAAGCACAAAGCATCTGAAAAGCAATTCACTGGTGAAGCATCACAGGTGACTGGAAATGGTGACAGGAACTTTAGAACTTAAAAACAAGTTTCCTTTTCACCAGGAAATATCTTTGTCAGATGTCATTAGATTTCAAACACAGGTTTAGCACCGCAACAACAACAAACTGACGCATATACCGTAGGTTCATGTACACCAAGTCCAAAGGTTGTAGGAGGGAGAAACTGCAAGCTAAAGAAAAATGTTACGTCAATGTATTTGTTTTGTGATCCAGAATGTTCTCACTTGAATTCATTTAGATTTTACCTCCAAACCTGTTGTTTGTAATTCAACATAAAAAGTGATGTTTATTCTAGTGCTCTCATGCAAATGCTTTGATTGTTTTATAGCATATAGCGGGCAATCGGGAGCAGAAACGCTGGATTTATGATGGAAGAGACAGCGTTTTTTTTGGTGGAGACAAACATCAAACCTGTAATATTCAGGGTGCAAGGGTAGAATTAAACCAGTGATTTTTGAGTGACAGGACTTTGAACATGTTTACAATCTAAATTGCCTGTAGTCTCTCTCTCTCATTCTCTCTCTCTCTCTCTCTCTCAGCAGAATCCAAATAAATAAATTAATGGAAGAAGAGGTTAACTCTGGCTTTGGGTGAATAAGCTGGAAATTAGCCATGTGGCGCAAGTGTAACATGTTTAATAATGCTTCCACTTGCCAATTACCAAAAGTCTGTATTTATGTACTTTGGTTCAGTGTTCTGCCACTTTAAAATAGTGGTTGTCCTTAAGGGAATGACGCACATTACGTTCTTACCAGTTTAACATTCTCATTTAGGCTATGATGCTAGCTAAGTTAGCCAACTACCAAGCTGTGTGTGTGGTAACAAGTGTTTTTATATGTCTAGTGCCATCATTGTCGAGGATGAATGTTCAAGTCCAGTAACCGCACTGTTGGTCCATTATCAGGTACGTTTTTATGCTGCAATCAATATAGTTAGTTATATACTTTTGCTCAGTTTAACTTACCTGTGGAAGCGTGTCATCTTTGCCGAGGATGAATGTTGTCTATTATCAGAGTAAAACGACTCAACTGGGTATACTAGCCTGTAGTACATAACACAGTGCAAAGGAGTCACACAAGGACAGAAAGAAGTAGAAGCTATTATTGGAGCAATGAAGGGAGACTTCAGTCAGTTACACAAACATTTACTGAAGGATTATACAGTATGCCTGAGTAGACACATGCACATGTACAGTCACAGCTGCCCACGCGCGCGCACACACACACACACACACACACACACACACACACACACACACACACACACGGTATCACTCAAGAGGATAGATCCTGACAAGCATGTCTTTAGCCTCTTAACTCTCCAGAGATCTACTAATAAGTGGAAATGAAAACTTGATTAGAAAATTACTAACCCAAACTTGTTCAAATTGTATGACACGCTTGAGTTTTCAAAATGGAGAATTAGAAATTTCCTGAAGCTTGGGAATTTTATTCTACATTATGTAACCAGAGAGTTGCAAATACTGCAGCTGCATCCTCTCTGGGCTGCCAGTACCTCTCTATTGAGTCAAGTGTGCCCTGTCCAATCCAGGCTCAGAGGGCGTCCTTCTTCATTTTCTTCATCCCCCTTGGGGCGCCACCAGAAGGTGGTGGTTGCTTATCATGGTGCTGCCATACATTACCACCTTCTGGCATCCTCATTTTGCAGCAACAGCAGCGTTTTTTCAACCATCTCTGTTCAGACTGTGAGGCTTTGTCAGGATACAGCAGAATCCTGCTTAGAGGTGACAGTGGAAGTCAAAAATGCCTTTCAGTTTTTGCTGGTTCCAGGTTCTCAAATGTGACAATTTGCTCCTTTTTCTCTTTTGCAGGGAATGTTGATGGTCACACCCCAGTCAAACAAGAGTCTGAGAAAGCACAGAACACCAAGCATACGTCGGTAGCTTGTTTGAAGTGGAGCAGTCTCTAGTTGAAGCTGTACTTGTGCTCTCCTTGTCTATTTGAATCATTTTAAGATCAGTAAAGGCTTCTTAAAACCCTCAACCTGAACACACCAAGAAGGTTCTTTATTTTATTGGCCTGATGCTGAACGTTTTGGCCAACAGAGGCACGAGGCCTG
Source organism: Micropterus dolomieu (assembly GCF_021292245.1). Lineage (NCBI taxonomy): Eukaryota > Metazoa > Chordata > Actinopteri > Centrarchiformes > Centrarchidae > Micropterus > Micropterus dolomieu. The sequence continues at coordinate 18,910,998 of NC_060162.1, read as the reverse complement.
AGGTTAGCGAGGTGACACACATAGGGCTCCGGAGAAATCAATAAGACAGCCGTCACACCCCACAAGAGTCCAGCAAATTATAACAAATTAAGAGGGGTCACAGCAGAGACAACTGCACACACATGCATGCACATAGCCATGCTAGAGATCTAGGTGTCATCCTTAATTTAGACTTTGGACTCAATGTCTAAATATTTTTTCAAATTTAGGGATCTGGTTTGATATTTGCGTACTTTTGACTTGAACTTGAAAGCAGCATGAAAGACCATATTTCCCCAACCTCCTTACTAACTAAGGGAAATAACTGATCTCATGTGGAACAGAGAATGAATAGTCTAACTGGACTCAGGGCTCAGAGGATATCATTTAAAATGCTCACTAAAACCAATAAGCATAGCAAACATGATAGGTGGGTTGGGCCATAAGAGGAAAAAAGTTGAAGAACAGATAAAGAAAGACATGTAAAGAAGAGAGACGCAACACATAACAGAAACAAGCAGCCAGTGATAGATGCAAAATAAAAACAGTGTTTGTTGTGTGGACTACGCCCTCTCTTCCCTACAGCTCTGATAATCAACTGATTAAAGACCAGCTGAGTCTTCATAGCAGTTTCATGGGTTGACTGATCCAGGTCTTGATAAGGAAGCTTGTTAATATGGCTGGGCAATATGGTTGAAATCAATATCCTAATTATAATTAGTTTTTCCTCCTAATATTGATATACTGTACTTCACAAAATGGAAAAAGGTACACCACTGCCAAAACTAGTTTAGCTGAGACTGAGAAGTGATAGGTTACATAATTCATAACTTAAATATTTAAAAGCTGAACAGCGAAGCGATGCTGGGCTGAGCGGGGTCTACACTCTGCTCATAGAAGTAAACAGGTGAGGCTAGCTTCCAGGAGCCAAACTCTCGCACGCTAATTTCCAGCTTTCTTTCAAACTCTCAAAAGAAAATCAGTCTTAACAAAACTAGTATCTGGTCTAGATCCCCAATATTCATGCATAAACAAAGGGACCACAACAAATACTACCTCAAATTGAAACACAATCTTGTTTACAGAACTTCAAATGCAATTTGAAACTTGATGCTGTGCTGTAGCCCTGTATTATTCTTTACACTTGTTAAAGCACTTTGTGACTTGTTTTTGAAAAGTGCTCTACAAATAAGGATTATTATTATATTATTATTATTAGCAAGCTTGCTCTATAGCCAACACTGCATGTACTGTAAATCTGTGTAGCTACCGCTAGCCATCATTAGCTATGTAAGTTGTTGTGGTGACAGCGATATAACAACTTAACCTTTTGTGTGACATATTTAAATCATCTAGGATTTTTTTAAAAAATGTTTTAAAAAAGTCAGTTTAACAGTTAAATTTGTAAAGATTTCTCCTGGGGGAATTCCATCCAGACCCCCATTGAGGGTTGGGTTGCAAAAGGCATACATAAAAAATATGTAAATGGGTAAATTAAATGAATGCCCAGCCCTACTTGTTACTGTGTGCTTGGACTGGACATAATGTGAATTTTAGAGGTGGTGCGATTGCATACAAAACTCATCGCAAATGCTCCAGTTGAAAATGTTCAACATTGAGAAAATATGATTTATTTATTATAATCCTTTTCATAAACATAAAGAAATGAGAGGACAGTTTTTGGTGAGTTCTGAGATCTGTCAGTCACACTACCATACATAGGGCATCCATTGCTAGCTAGCTTACAGCTAATGTCTGTACAGTTGGTACATAAGCTATGCATTTATGTCAGTAACTATACAACCCTAAGTCAGTATACACACACAATGTCTATCTCACACACATTTCACATTCACTTCAGCACACAAACAAATAGCAGATTGGGAATTATGGGACAACTGTGAGTTGTTGAAAACTGGACAGATTCCTGGGTATTTCCAGTTACTGACTGGACTGTTTCAATCATCCCAAATCCAAACATTTAAAAGCCTCCACTACTCCACAAAAAGCTGTGGTGAAAATGGGGGATGAAACTTCTAGACAGACAGACAGATACACGTCCAGGGCAGAAATAAGGTAGAAATAGGACTCTCTCTCTCTGTGTGACCACATTTAACAGAAGAGACCAAATTACTGATAGGGCTATCCCAATCATATTGTATGCTAACTTAGGTTTTAAAAATTCTAATTCCATACCTGAGCTGCAAGAATCTAACTCTGCTAAGCGAAAAAAAAAATCGCCATCAGCTGATTTTCTATATAATAATAATAATAATAATAATTTGTAAGAATAATATGTTCTTTGACAACAGTGATATAATAGATATCATATTAGCTATTACTCATTTATCTTGCTTGATGCTGGGCAATTACTCAATGCATAGCTACTATTTTATGGTGTATCTCATATTTTGGCTTGCTGTTAGGATAGTATTGGAAAGTCTGTCACATACTCCTTTATGTGGTCTCACACCACTGCACCCTTGTGAACTCACGGAGCCATTCTGAGCACTCCGGTCAACATCAGAATACATAAAACCATAGACAATGAGGGCTCAGTCTGCCAGTCCACTGTGTGCATATTTGGATTCAGCTGTTGGGAATTGGTGAAAGCTTTTCCACTGAGGAATGTCAGCTTACTGCACTTTGGGGGTGTATGAAAGGTGGGTAACCATATTGAATACCATGAGATAATGGGGCTAAACTCCATTCTTGACCATCTTACATTGCCATTCGTAATTACCATCCAAAGATCACTATTAGCTATTTAGAAGACTGTGAACAATATTTTTACTTTAAGCTTATGTGTAAATTGACAGGCTGTGACCACTTGGTAACGGGCGCCCTGATACTGGGGACGTAATCGATGTTCGCTGTTTTCCATCCACAAACAGCATCCTTTAAGTGTCAACAGAGACCGTCTGGCAGGCCGAGTTTAGCTGGTAAATTGACTGGTTGGTGTTTGTAACCTCCGTCGAGAAATTCAAATGCACGCTTATCTCGGGAGATTAAAGATAGAGAGTGGGCTAAAATAGTAGACTCTGCCACATGTCCGGCATCCAGCGGAGCGCTGATGCTGTCAAAAAGAAGTAAGAAGTTAATAGTGTTGGTAAAATAAAATGCGGTCATCATGTTTTTCATGTATTTCTTGAATTTAACGATCTCCTCCTATCAAAGCCTTGCATTAGGATCCTTTTGTTACATCAAGCCTTTACATTATGTTACATAATGAGAGCCTATCTAGCGTTACATCGCCTACAGCCTTTCTACTAACGAGTGTTTTGTCATCAAACACATCGGTAGAATCAATTAAGTTCAGCCTGTTGACATTTTGTTGATTTTGTAAAAGCAATTAAAGAGCAACCATGTGGATTAAACGAGTTAGCAAACACTACCTGGTAGAAAAGTAAAGTTAGGACAGATTAACAAAGGAGAGTTTATTTACTATTTTACGAAGTTAGGATGCTTCTGTAATACACTTTTCTTATCTAAAGTTAGGAAAGGAATATTGATTTATGAACTGATAATCTGTAACAGCCTTTGTCCTAAATCAGTTCCTAAACCCTATTAACCATGGTTACCAAGCAGTTAGGATAGGATCTGCTGGTTAGGAAGTTTCTGTAATATGTCCCCTGTATTAGAAGATATCCAGATGCATTATAATCTACCTTATGATGGTTTTGATGGTTTATTGCATTAAAATATAGCTTTTTTTACCAGAGGATGAAAATATCATATTTGTTCTATATTGCATCTCCATGTAGTCAGTAATGGTAAAATAAATATGTTAATGTACAATGGATTTATATTCCTTTCAAAGGAGACCAGAATTATGCATCTAAGCCTAATGGTTGAGAAGATATTACTGATTTATTTTGGGTATATTATTTCCTCGAAATACGTGCCAGGGACCATGTGGTTAAATATTCTTCCATGCTAATGTGAAAATTACAACATGTTCTCATACCTAAACGACAAAATAGGTTATTTGTCAGTGCCTCCCAAAACGACACATAAGAACATTTCCCGTACCAGTCCAGCCAACCCGTCCTCACATATGGATGCATGGTCAAGCCATTTAGCGTCATAGTTCAACACACTGGGAGAAGCCTTATAGCGTCACTTTCTTTTTTAACACTAAAACTAGGTGTAGTATATAAATAACAAAAAAGAATGGAGTATGGAGGTGGTTGGGGTGGAACCAGTCTTTCATCCAGAAGATGGGTGTTTATGAAACAAAAAGTCAAAATTCATTGTTTTTAGCTATGCTATGTGACGTTACTTAGCTTACGTAACTTAAGTCATGTAAGAAAGGTAGTTATTTTAACCCAAACCATGATGTAATCATAACCAAGTAGTTTTGTTGCATAAGCCTGACAAAATTGTGGTGTTTCACAACATTAATAACATGCTGTTTCACAACTAGTTTTATTTTGAGAGGACATTAAAAGGGGTCTTTACCAAGCGTCCATATGTGACAAGAATGTGTTGGTCCAGTGACAGGCATACCAGACATGGGACGTAAGTCACCTGAAAATAAACATGTGGTTAACGTTGTGAAACGGTCACAGTCTGGTTAGGCTTTGGACAACAAAACTAGTTAGGTTTATGAAAAGATTGTGGTTTGAGTTAAAGTAAGTATGTTACGTAAATAAATTGACTTCACTCACGTGACATAAGTCGGTAATGCTATTTTACTTAAAACTTTAAAATAACTAAACATTTACTTGGTTTCCCATAGGACTTGAATATCAGTCTGCTGTGTGAAAGTCCTGGGTTTGACCCATCCATCTATCCATCCACCCTGCCACCTCCTTATGCGGACCTTCTCTTTTTATAGTACGTCACTCAGCTACAGGATGTGTCTAAAGTTTTCTTCCTTTCCAAGTATCAACAAGGATGTTCGTTTGCGTTCAGCTGCCCATTCCACACCTGTGCAGTATAAACCACAGTTGCTCTCGTGCATCAGTGGTACGTAACGTGTTGGGCAGTAATACTGTAATATTACTTTTCCCAGTAAAGAATAGTGTGACGGATTACTATTTCCAAAACAGTAATGTTATTACAGTTACTAATCATATTAAGGCTGCCCTACTGAACGCGCCATCCGTGAATGCGCGACCACGTTGCAGCTCAGCGGCACCGGACCTTATCAGCTATTAGCCAAAAAGGAAGACAGGAGAACAGGGAGGAGAGGTAATGTTGTTGCCATTATTGTGTGTGCAAAGAACATTGTTGTCCGTTGTAAACTTTGTGCGACCAGCAAAAAGCTTTTAACCGCAAGCAATTCTACATTGACTTACGCTAATTGAAGCATCAGCTAAAGCAACACAGCAACGTGAAACTCAGAAAGAAACTCCAGTCGCTACTGCCAGTGATGCTTGGACTCATCGGGACAGTGTGGTGTTATATCACCCAGTACCCAGTAATAAGTAGGCTAGAGTAGCTAATATTACTTTTTTTTTAGCTTATATGCTAAGTAACTGGGTAATAGATATTATTTCTGAGTAACTTGCCCAACACTGAGTTGACAATAAGGATCGGATAAATTGGGTATGATTTGATTATTGCTTGTTAGAGGCTATGTCTAATGTTTACTTTGACTTTGTTGTCGATTGATCAATCATATAGCCTATATACACTTTGCTGTATGAATGGTTGCTTTTTATGTCTTTATGTCCTTATGTTAAAGGTTTTGGCAAGTTATAAATTAATTTCTTGTGAATGGTTGTGACAAGGTTTATAAGGCCTTTTCAGATGGCTTTGATCCGCGGGGTCGCTCTGCGCTCCTGATCAACAGACTCTTACTCTGTACTGTTGAAACTGAACTATGCCATTCAGAAAAAGTACAGCCATGTGCATTTTCAATCATTGTCATCCAAACCTTAGCAATAGTTTACAATTACAAATAGTTTTGCAAATGTTACTGTAAGGATGATTCTAGAAATGTACCTAAGCGACTGAGAAAAACTGTAAGAATAACATATTTTCACTTTGATGACTGTACTATAGTATATGTAACAAGAATGAATCGGAAATGCAGAAATTTGCTTCAATATCCCTTTTTCCTCACTGCATTCAGTAATTTACTTGTGAAAAAAAAGTTACGGAAATTTCAGTGCTGCAATACAGTTTTTCTCAGTTGTTTACACAGTAAAACTTGTACCTCAGACACAATTAACACAACCTGTAATTGATGTACCAACCACCAACCAATTCTGCTAAAATATAAGCACATTTCCTGCTCTACACTCAGCTTGCAGTTTTTTCACTGAATGTGTGAATAGTTTGGACATTGTGACTTCACATTTGACCAACGCAGGTTAGCAATTGAAAAAAAACTGTAAGCTGCATGAACAAACAACTTATATTGGCTTTTGGTGAGGTATGGCTGGGAAATTGACCAGAACCTTTTCCCTATAAGGGCAGAAGGAGGGTTTGTGCTGACCTGCTTTCTATATTTCTACTAGTAGCTACCTTTGAATTTCCTTTACACTAAATGCAGGTCTCAGTGGGGCCAGAGCTGGTTGTCAGCTCACAGCCCATGATTTTTGAGGCTGAGTGCACAATTCTATCCAGTTGCCTCCTCTGTTGAGCCATGGAGTTGCCAAACTACACTGTAATTGAAATTTTAAGCTGCTCTATAGAAAGGCAGCATCATAGAAAACCACATGCTTTGAGCTCGTGCAGAAAATAAGTTTGTAGCTGAATCTTACTGGCCTCCCCCATCTCCAGAATCTGATGACCAGCTCTTCAGTTTTGAAAATGTTCACAAGAGCTAAATTGTTAAAGCAGTCGAACATAGATGAAACTTCAATTCCTGACTCAGTGTTTCAAAAAAGTACTCTTGTCTAACCAGCAAACTTACTTTTACAGAATCTTTATTTCAGATGCAGTCATTTGTGAAAGGATCATAGCTGTGGAAATGCTACAGATTACAGTTCAACCATTGCAGCAGATGCTACCTCTCTAACGCCACCTCTCTTGTCTCCTGCCACTCTGTTTTAGGGACAGTGTGGTCTTAGTCCCTTCTGAGCTACAGTCCCACCATTTTAGCAAAGCAAAAAAAATCCAAGGGCCAACACCTCTCAGTCTGGCAGCGGAACGGAGAAACTTAGATGACATGTGATATCTTTTAAGCTGTGGCTGTGATATCCAAAGTGCACTGGCCCCAGACGGGGCTTTTGGAGAAGATTTGCATCTGTTTGACGAGTGATGCAAACCACCATCAACCCTCAGACGTAGCCTGTGTTAGCCCTTTTTACAGGAGCTGTTCAAGGCTAATTCAACTTTCCATTTAATTTTTTCACTTTCATGAACTGGAGTCACAGCTCAGGATAAGTGCGCATTTATTGCTCAAGCTGAAACGTTTTTAATTTGCAGAGACACGTCTCAGTTCCTACTGCCTGGAGTGAATCTGCGTCTTTTTGTGTACATTAGTGTCTTCTTGTCCATACAAATGCCCATTACGAATTGGAAATGAGATAACTGCATAATATGGTATAACTGTAGGCTTGTGTTGGTGGAAAGATTTGGGTTAATTATGCAATAATTTCCCACAAATAAAGGTGTATCTCATGGTTGAGTTGTAAACAGAACACTGTAGCACTGCTCTTTACTTACAGTTAGTAGGGTGAAGGCCTTTGGATAAAGCAGAGATTAGACAAAAGACTTTTCAGGTAAAGGTACAATTGTATCAATTAATTGCAAAAGTTCAGTTGATATGATGTCTCACTTGGGTAACTTTATGTCTGTCTCTTTGTTCATGTGGAAGTTCATGTTTGGGTGTCTGACAATGTGTGTTTGTGTGAGAGTGTTTTTGTGTGATTAATGGATTAGAGATGGTGCTGCCATGTTAGATTATATCGAGTGACAAGCTTCACTGCTTCATCTCATAGATCATATCAGGAGAAACCCAATCGCATTCCTGCCAATTTTCTGCTTCAGTGCCTTTGCATCTCAATGGTGAAGGCTTGTGTGTGTGTGTGTGTGTGTGTGTGTGTGCGTGTGCGTGTCTGTCTGGTATCATATGAGCATGGTTCACAAGCAACCATAACTATGGTGGTCTTGAGGTGTCCAGATAACAAACTATCATTGCCATGCCATTTTTAGGACACCAGAGATGCAAGTCTTGTTAAAGATGCATCAACTGCCATGTTTTGTGTATAATACATTTATAACAAGCACAGTACTTTTATCGCCTTTTATGTTTGTTGCGAATAACATGTTTGCATACAAGGTAAATTAGGCCCAAGTTAAATTTCTGCTTAGGGCCCCAAGAAGGTCAGAAGGGGCCCCGAAAATTACTTCTTTTTTAAAGTGAAATTGTGTGGAAGAGAGTGGACCAGAACCAGAAAAATACAAGAAGACAAATTAAATCTGAAGTGGAAACACCAAAGGATGGTATTGTGGAAAGGTCTACCATGATTGTGAAGATACAATATTTTATGTTTAGCGAATTATGTAAGGCTTAACACCTGACATTTTGTAGATTCCATAATTGTAATGGATGATGCGGGGACTAAAGAAACACACTCTACAAAAACAAACTCGGTGGGTATTATCCCGCTAATAACATCTCCACTTGTCAACAAAATGCGAAATGCCACCAAAATCAAAACATAAGCTGTTTATTTACACATACATGTAATTTTAATACATTGATTTCTTCTCTGTTTTACAAATCATAAATTAGTTTATAAGCTTCAGAATATCTATTGTTTGCATTGCTAGGCAACATCTAACATCTAGCTAAACACGATGGGGTTCATATGGCTTAAAAACTGGGAGTTAAAGAGAAATTTGAATTTGTTGGCAGCAGAGTAGTATCTATATATAATAGTATAGTGAGAAGGAGTAGTATATATGAGAAGGATGTCAGCTGGCAAAAACTGTTAACATTTCCAAAGACTGTGGTTGTGGTCAAATGTATTCACTTCAGCCATATACCCCTCCTGATCTAACAACACGAATGATGGAGGTATGTGTGGGGACAACAGTTCCTGACTTGCAGCTCCTGAGCTCCATATCTCTCAACAGCTCTTTATGGCGCTTCTTGCACCCATGCCCACTCTTGAGCGATCCAATAAGATGCGTAGTGTTGTGGTGGCAGCCCGGCTGATGGTGAGTGTCCTGTTTTTTTTCTCCTTTTTATCAGTTATTCTGCTTTTTCCTTAGTTTTCTGTTCCCTGACTGCCTCCCTGTGTTTTCTCCCCTGTGTGCTCTCTCTCCCTCTGCTCCTGAGCCCAGCCAACGACCCGCACCTGCACCTCGTCAGCCTGCCACACCTGCCAGTAGTCAACCTCATCCCTGCCTGTATTTCAACCCCGGTTCTCCACACCACTCTTGCTTGGTCGTCGTTGCTCCACGTTCACGCACGTTCAGGCTCTCGTGTTTTTTGTTTTCTCACATTTTCCCTGTGCTTTGTCTCTGTGATCTCTAACCCTGTCTCGCTGTCTGTTTCCCTCCCAGGTTCACTCACCCTCGTCCTCCGTTCAGTCGGCTGGGCTCATCCACCGGTCCACTCCTCCTCGGACTTCCCCCACGGCGTCCTCCCTGTTCTCCCTTGCCTCCTCGCTTCCTCGGCCCCAGTGTTCCCCTGGTCCCCAGTCCCCTTGGTTCCCCGTGCCTGTGTTTCCCCGGCATCCCTCCCTCCACTCCAGTCCCTCTACCCCTTTTTCCCCTCAATAAACCTCCTTCCCTCTGAGTGCTGCGTTTGGGTCCTCTCTGTCCCCACACCACACCACCCTCGTAACACGTAGGACCTCATTTGCAGCCACATGTTCCGTTTCACTCAGGTATACAACACATTACAGAAGCTAAAGAGGCTCTAACCTCCGTTTCAGCGTGACTTTGTATCTCTCGCCTCCTCATATTCTTTGGAACTTGCTCCTCATTTATAAATGGTGGAAAACAATCTTTGTTTGATACATTCTTCACACGGTCATTGAAATTCAAAGGCATGATTCAGTTTGACTGAATAACCTTCCAAAAGTGAATATACTGACTTCATACGTTTTCTACGTGCTACATCTCTCTCAGCAGCCACAAGTGGGCTTACCTAATTCATACCTAATTGTAAATTTCAATGTCAAAATCATGTATGGCAAAGTGATGAAATGTAAGTATAACTCACTGTATGATGCAGTTTTGTAATTGCAAATAAAGGTTGTCATTTTTATTCTTTCTCTGCAGCTGCTGGTGGCTTCTGATGATGTGAAGGTATTGTGCCACACACAGCAACATAATGCTTGTCAATCATTATCTTCAAAATTGATTATTTTATGTGTGGATCTTTGGACCTCTGAGGTGCAGCTTGGAATTCTGTGTTCTGTATTTTGTAAAATGATGTCAATACAGGATTTATTCAGCCTGTCCCTCCTAGAAAAATGACCAAATAGTTTGTTTGTTCAGATCGTTATTACGACCCATATTAACTTTAATTGTGGCAGCCACCTCTTCATTGGTTAATACAATATGGTCTCATTGATTTATTTGCTGCTTGGCATGGTTTAAAGCAAACAAAAGGCTCTTTGCTGGGATCAATAGACTGACTCTTACAAACAGAGTTGTTTTTTCAGTCAATAAGGAACACTTTAATACCACACAAGATTAAGACAAATCGGTGTTAAACACCCTCCCCTAAAGGGTGTTTAATTTCAAGATACTGAATGAAGTTTAACAATTACACCACCCACTAATAAATAGTTAAAATGAATTCAACAATATGATATCCATCCATCCATCCATGCACGACCATTGGGGTTAAACAGTGTCATTTTCACAGTCCAGCAGTCGGGGTGGTAATATATGATAATACCTTTGGAAAGCCTCCTTATCCCATTGTTATCTGCAGTAGTGGAGAGAGAGTGTGTTTGTGTACACAACAAACTTGGCCCTGACAAGAAATAATTTCCCCAGTTCCCTGTGTGGTGAGCAGGGGAGGATATATTTGCAAATAGAAATTGATAGAAAAAAGTACAATAAATAGACAGAGAGACAGAGACAAAGAAAAGGGGGTCTCCTGGAGACAAAATTCCTTGTTGGTCTTGAAGTTATAGTGATGGGAATTATGGCTCTTTGAAGAGAGCAGAGTCTCATGGCTCAGCTCCTTTCCGAGCGCCTCGTATTTGTTGCAAGAAATAAATATGCAATGATTCTCCTTCTGCAATATACTGAAATATACTGTCATATTGATGGTTAAAAAGTGGGATATGTCAACTATCCTCATTGAATAACAAAAATTACACCCTACTAATGAAAGTTTGGAATACAATCAGCCAATTAAATCCAGTTCTACGTATGTTGATATGAATTTCCACATGGAGCACTGTGGGTGCAGAAGATGGTTGACAGCAACAATGATAGGCGATGCTAAGCACTCACCACACACACCAAGCCAAGGCTGACAACCATTCCATTACTGCTGAAAGTGACAGAGAAAAAAAGAAAGATAGAGAGTGAATGCTAAGACAGAGAGAAAGAGAAAGAGAGTGAGGGTTGTAAACACTGGGTAAACACTTGCCTTGCGTGAAATGGAAAGCATAGAGCAGCTGCAACAGTTGCATTAGTGACCCCAGGAGAGTGACACAAGCTATTATTTTTGAATGATGACTCTTAGAGGAACGGGTTAACTCGTTTCGCAAGCGGAAGGGAATCCAAAATCCGGCTTCTGTACGGTGCACGCACAGTTGTGCATTAGAGCCAGGTTAACTCAATCATTGTGTACACAACCCCTGAGCCAAAGAACGAGGGAGATCCACTGCTCAGCTACACACTCGTTCAGCAAGCCACTCAGGACGAAGTGTGCACCCCTGAGTATTAAAAAATACAGAACCAAAAGAGTCATTCATGAGTCAGTTCGCAACTGGCGGGTGAATGAAAAACCAGGTTAATTAAAATAAACGGTCTTTTTATCACTGGATTGCACTTTGAGCAAACAAACACTCCAACTGTTAGGTCACCTACCCACTCACAGTATTGAGCTATTTTTTTTTTCCAGGAAAGACTCTGTGTTGCTCACTAAATCTCAATCAATATGGTTTCTCTGTAGAAATGTCATTCACAGCTGATGTTTTTTTGTCATGTGGCTAGGGTGGCATTTTCCAGAACTACACCATTTACTGTTTATGCTGTGTGTGTGCATGTCCGTATGTGTCTTACATTTATATTGGGCATGGAGGCGGCATGGCAATTAACACATCCCAAAAGCTGAGTAGACAGGAAGAAGACAGTGACACAGTGTCCAGGCCTGGCACAGCATGTCTCATTATCTACTCATTTTGTCAGGAGGGCTGCTAGTGGGGGTGTTGGTGAGGGCGAGGAGATGCTGAGAGGGAGAGACAGGCGGGAAGAGCAAGAGTGAAAGACTTGCAGAGAATACAGAAAGAAAGAACCATTACAATAATTTAGGAGGAAAGAGGAATACATGAAGAAATATAACCCAGTGTTATAGAGGGATGTGCAGAGGGAAAGAAGAAGGGGATAAACAACAAAACACAGAAACATCAAGTTAAGCAGAGGAGGGAGCAGCAGGAATGAGGAAAAAGACACACAAACAAATTGCTTTGATGCCTAGGGAAAAAACAGTCAACAACAAAGTCCAAATATCAATAATTCTCCTCTCTCTTTGTCTCTATCTTGTACTGTATGCAATGGGTTTCAAAAGTCCACCAGTGTGAAAGATTTGTTTGCACAGCCCTGTCTCTTAAAAAGAACAAATACATACCCTGCTTTGCTACCTAAGGAGGAGGTATTGTGATGTCCACCTAATATGATATAGTTTTTGAAGTGTTTACTGATGACAAAGGTTTGCGCCCTGCCTCAAACTAGTTAATTTGTCGGTTTGTTAACTACGACAACAAAAAACAATGTTTGCAGGGAACCTTTTGTTGGGACACCCAGAATTAATATTCTGTGTAATATGCTGGAAACACCTGAATTATCCAATGCAGAAAAAGTTTGGTTGGCATGATGTGTTTTGCCAAATTTATTTTTCTAATGCAAAACATTTGCATATGCATTACATTGGCATTGAATGCAACCCAGAGCTGCAGAATCTTGCTAAATACATTTGTTCAGTTATGGGGGGAAAATGAGCTGTTAAAACAATTATTTAAAAGGGTTCACCAGTGAGTTAGTGTTGCTATTCCATAAAACTGGGGGACTCACAAGAGACAGACCAAAAAAGAGGCTAAAAATAGCCCCCTTCAGGTTTATAGTGTTGTTTGGACACCACTTGCTTTGCAGGTTGTTGCTACACCATACATTACACATAGCTTTGAACTTCAACTCAAACTACACCACATGTTGATGTTGGATGTCAAGAGCTGTTGAATATGGTTCCCTGCACATTATTGTTACAACTGCTTTTGTTGATGGTGATTCTCCCAGATTGATAGCAGGCTTCTCTTTGATCCATGTGATGCTCCTGGCTGGCTCTCTGCTGGTTGCTGACTACCCACCTCCATCAGTTCAGCACAAACCTGCAAGCTATAAGCAGGGACCACAGTGAACTAAAGCACGCTGTTCACACTCTAGTGGAGAGTAATGAGTGTGAACCATGTTCCATGGATTCACCCTCTCAGCATCTGACTCTGCCTCCCTCCCTTTCTTTTGTGTCTTTTCTCTTTCTATCAGTAACTGTCTAATTCTGTTGTTTTTCCATGCAGATCAGGATGAAGAAAAACTGAAGCACAGAATGCCAAAAAGGCTGGATGTGGGGAAAAGTGTTGTGCAAAGACTATAAAACAACAGCAACCCTTTCTTACAGAGAAATACACGGACCAGCCTGGTGACTTATCTGGTTACATCTACTAAATGTTATGCATTAAAGGTTCAGTGTGTAAGTTTTAGTGACATCTAGTGGTAAGGATAGTGAATTGCAACCAACTGCTGAGTCGCTGCTCACCCCTCCCTTTCCAAATGCGTAGGAAAATCTACGGTGGCCGACATGCTCTGTCGGGTCTTGTGCTAAATAGTACGTGTGCTCCTCTATTTGTCCAAATTTCACACCTTTTCTAATTCCAATAAACCAGACGACTGCTACTACTACTAACCTTCTTGTTGTTCTTCTTTGTCTTCATACAAAGAAGAACGTAGAGCAGTTTGTCTGTTTGGGCTACTGTAGAAACATCATGGTGACATCCATGTAAGGGGGGACCCGCGGTGTATGTAATGTAGATAGAAATGGCTCATTCTAAGGTAATTAAAACATAATGGTTCAGCATTGATAACATACAGTGGGTACGGAAAGTATTCAGACCCCTTTAAATTTTTCACTCTTTGTTTCATTGCAGCCATTTTCCAAAAATCAAAAAAGTTTATTTTATTTTTGACAGAAAAAAACAGAAATGTAGAAATTTTTGCAAATTTATTAAAAAAGAAAAACTGAAATATCACATGGTCATAAGTATTCAGACCCTTTGCTCAGTATTTAGTAGAAGAACCCTTTTGATCTAATACAGCCATGAGTCGTTTTGGGAAAGATGCAACAAGTTTTTCACATCTGGATTTCGGTATCCTCTGCCATTCCTCCTTGCAGATCCTCTCCAGTTCTGTCAGGTTGGATGGTAAACGTTGGTGGACAGCCATTTTCAGGTCTCTCCAGAGATGCTCAATTGGGTTTAAGTCAGGGCTCTGGCTGGGCCATTCAAGAACAGCCACGGAGTTGTTGTGAAGCCACTCCTTCGTTATTTTAGCGGTGTGCTTAGGGTCATTGTCTTATTGGAAGGTAAACCTTCGGCCCAGTCTGAGGTCCAGAGCACTCTGGAAAAGGTTTTCGTCCAGGATATCCCTGTACTTGGCCGCATTCATCTTTCCCTCGATTGCAACCAGTCGTCCTGTCCCTGCAGCTGAAAAACACCCCCACAGCATGATGCTGCCACCCCCATGCTTGCACTGTTGAGACTGTATTGGACAGGTGATGAGCAGTGCCTGGTTTTCTCCACACATACCGCTTAGAATTAAGGCCAAAAAGTTCTATCTTGGTCTCATCAGACCAGAGGATCTTATTTATCACCATCTTGGAGTCCTTCAGGTGTTTTTTAGCAAACTCCATGCGGGCTTTCATGTGTCTTGCACTGAGGA
>NC_060162.1:18868996-18895832 GCF_021292245.1 Micropterus dolomieu | reverse complement strand
CAGCTCTAGGAAGGGTTCTGGTCGTCCCAAACGTCTTCCATTTGAGGATTATGGAGGCCACTGTGCTCTTAGGAACCTTAAGTGCAGCAGAAATTTTTTTTGTAACCTTGGCCAGATCCGTGCCTTGCCACAATTCTGTCTCTGAGCTCTTCAGGCAGTTCCTTTGACCTCATGATTCTCATTTGCTCTGACATGCACTGTGAGCTGTAAGGTCTTATATAGACAGGTGTGTGGCTTTCCTGATCAAGTCCAATCAGTATAATCAAACACAGCTGGACTCAAATGAAGGTGTAGAACCATCTCAAGGATGATCAGAAGAAATAGACAGCACCTGAGTTAAATATGAGTGTCACGGCAAAGGGTCTGAATACTTATGACCATGTGATATTTCAGTTTTTCTTTTTTAATAAATTTGCAAAAATTTCTACATTTCTGTTTTTTTCTGTCAAGATGGGGTGCTGAGTGTACATTACTGAGAAATAAAATGAACTTTTTTGATTTTTGGAAAATGGCTGCAATGAAACAAAGAGTGAAAAATTTAAAGGGGTCTGAATACTTTCCGTACCCACTGTAGATCCTCCAAAATAATACACACTGAACCTTTAAATAGACTTTTGTGATAGATTCTATAACACATATACTCGTTCACATTGTTACTGACTCCTTTCATTCTGAACTATGTTATCAAGCAGAAATCATAAATCAGAATCCATAATCATAATTTTTAAATGGCATGCATGCAGCCGTAAAATCAAAAGGCAAATGAAATTACTTGGATTAGCCAATTGACTTGCCCCTGCTGTAACAACCCTAGCTAATTTTACCTAGCTATGACAAGCAGATGACAGCAATGATACGTTGCTGTGAAACAAAATTTTTTTAAGTGTTTATCATCATGCTATCACAAACCTTTGAATTAAAAATACTAGGAAAAATATCAGGAGGAAAAAGAATACATTAACACATCAAAGCACTATGGATATTATTTCATCTTTTTTTGTATTTTATGCTTTTCTTTGTTATTCAAAGTATGTACAATCAACATTTTTGTGTTAAGTTTGAAATGCCAGCAAGGCGGTGTTGATGCTTTCAAGTATTTGATTAAGAAAACATGAAACAAGGTAAATCGAAAGATCATGTCCAGTCTGAATCTTTAATGAATGTTGAAACACAGACATTCCTGCACACACAGACACATCCCTCATCATTATTGAGAGTACAAATAACTGAACCGAGGAGTAACTAGCAGGTAGATAGACCGGGCAGACTGCATCTCTTCGCACACAGTCTAAATTCGATACACTTAACGAAGACAAGGCTGCCATTTTTGATTTGTTTGTCATCATTACATGAATTGACACAGCCCTGGCACCATTTTGTTTCTCTGCTCTCTCCTTAACCTGGACAGATTTGCTGAATGCTGGCAGACAGGTTTTGTTACTGTCACTTCAGTCTGTTTGGTTTGTACTGTGGAGTTGCAATGGAGATTCATGAGTTGCTGCACTCCCTTGAAGAGTTCTGTAGGACTCCTTATTGCATCTCTTGAAAACTGCGCTAAAAGTAATTTCAGGTTAAATATAAAAAAAATGTGTTTCTTTCTGTCTTTATCCACATGTTTACTTGTAGAGAATGGGAAAAAAGTTGACTTTTTTAACAAAGTTGACTGGCAACATCCCCATTCTGTTCATTCATGTCTACTATTAAGAGTGTTTATGTAATTGGATGTGATGAATCCAACATGCAGTATACGCTACACTACGCAGCTATCCATCCATCCATCCATCGTCAACCGCTTATCCTGCGTACAGGGTCGCGGGGGGCTGGAGCCAATCCCAGCTGACATCGGGCAAAAGGCGGGGTACACCCTGGACAGGTCGCCAGTCCATCGCAGACTACGCAGCTAAAACAACATAATTACTCTATGAGAGATTGCTGAAAGTACAACACCCACCCCCAATATATAGGGCATACTTAGAGACTAAACATTATTTCAGCCTTCACACATCAGTGGGCTGCCTTGATAAGTTTACTGCATAAATACAGCGAAGTAAACAGGAGCACACGTTGCTGAAGAAATATGTGGTTATAGGAGAGATATGTTCTCTTCTTGTCAAAGTTATTGCAGATGATCTCTCTCTCTCCTGCTCTCTGTTCTGAAAGATCACAACTCAACAAAAAGTTTATAGTTTCTCATCGTTTTACAGTGTAAACTTAATATGGCTGTGCTATGCTATTACCTCCTACTAGTTTTGAACCTTTGCTGGAAATAGAGTATTTAACAGGCAACTGTCAGTGTTCATGGGTGGGAAGGCAGTGAGGGATCATCATTGATTTGCAACCCTTTAATATTGGACAATATCACCAAAGTTATCTTTTACGTTTTAACAATTCTCGCTTTCTAAAATATCTGTGCATGGCAGCTATGGTATGGTTAAAGTTAGGAAAAGACTGTGGCTATGACAGAAGTGTGATTATGTTATGGTTAAGTAATCCTAGAGATTTCAGTCCTGGTTGTAAATGGAGACACCTTTGGTTGTTGTGGTAACAGTAAGTATAGTTTAATACTACAACAAACATTTCATGAGCAGCTTCTTTGTCAGAAATACAACAGAAGAGCAGGGGTGGTTATCTCTTTACAACGTAACCAAACAATCTCTGATTTTTCAGTAAAAGAAGTCAGTCAAAAATAATCACAACAGAGACCAGATTTCATGCTGCACACGGCTTGAAGAGTTTTCCACACGACAGCAGATCGTAGCTGACGTTGTGTGCAGTCTGTTTGCTGGCTCCTCTTTATCTAACAGCTCCCCATGGCTGCTCCTTCTTGTTCCATTACTTTCATGCAACAATAATAAAATTATGCCAAAAATGACCATTGTCTTGTTCTCAAAACATATTTAGATGAACGATGAAGAGCGCTAACCGCTGTGACAAACACATTGTGTCTGCTGTGGCTTCACAAATAAAAGCCACCCTGTGTTTTGCTAGTTAAAACTTTTAATGTGAAGCAGTGGCAGTAGGATGTTCTGTTTGCATTAGCAGTGACTGACACTGCGTATAAAGAGTGAACATTAAACAGTGAGGCTGCTATCAATGACATAATAATGTCTGCGTAGGTAGGCATATTGAATCCAGTGTGAGAATGTGTCTCCAAATATATAGTTTTACATCCATTCCTTTTGTTCTCTTCTCCTATTCTGGTCGCCCTCATCAGCTGCTCTTCTTTTTCTTCATTCCTCAGCCATTTCACTGTTGAGTCAGTTCTCTTGCCCTGCTCCAGAGGTCATCTCTGATGTCAGTCTCAGTAAATAATGAGCAAGTTTGAGAGGCTGGTTAGTACAGGAGTCAACCACAAAGCATAACATAAGCCATCTGTGACTTTCCTTTCCAGATGGATTATTTAAAGACCCAATGCACTTAATTCATCTCAATTAACATCAGTTAGTCCTGCAGTATTCTGAGCAGTGCTAATTTCGATGCTCTTTCTTTCTCACACACGCCCATGTCGGGATCTCCTGCTCATGATCTGGAAGAAAGGTGACGTGATATAACAAGCTTTGTCACAGTTACGCAAAACAGTTAGTCTTCCACTAACACTATGAGTTTCTCCACGGCAAAATGTCAGATAAGTGACTGATTATAGCAACCTCATTCATCATTGTTTTAGCATTTATTAACTGCTGCGCCCCAAAATTGAGTCTTACACATTCACACCTGATATAGTTTCTTGGTGATTAGACATATACCATGTTTGTAAAAAACATCAGCTAAGGAGTTAGTTGTCTAAATGACAGATGCACCAGGAGAAGAAACTGGACAGCCCTATATTAGTACTTGATTTATGGAACTGAAATTGTGCCTTTGACAATGAAGTAAGGTTCTTATTCTTATAAAAGTCACAGATGCAAATCATTTTTCACAGATACCTGTATATTCCTGTTTCTAGTATGTGAAGTTCTGGGAAATGGATTATAAATAGAACTAAAAATATGTAAACCCCTTCAAACTGTCATTACAACAGTTCTGGTTCTGTAATAAACTAACTTTTACTTACTGTTGACACTGTGCTGCTGCATTAACTCTACTGTAATTTTTTAGGTCAGTGTTTGTGGTGTTGTTCATATTGTAAGGTGTTTCTAATATTTGCCTCTCCATTCTTTATATATACATAAAGTGTACAAAATATTACCAATACATTTATTCAGTATAATTCAGGCCAAGACAAGTCCTGCCTCAAAGTACTATAGAACTGAGTCAACAAAACAACTAAAATTAAATCCAGAGAAAATCAATTGTATATCTATACAACAAGAAAACGTGAGGAGTGTCTGGTGATTACTTCATTGTGACTTGGCAGGGGTGGAAACGAAATATCCCCATAATGGAGTCTAGACACTGGTGGTGGTGAATGAGTGAAGGGCAATGGCTGAAGATCTGGATGGTTGTGATGTGGAACGTGACTTTTGAAGAGCTCAGTGGAAGGACCCATAGACAGTGAAGGTGTTGGAGGATAGATGTGTCGGCCTTACACTGAAATGACGCCAGCAGCAGAGAAAGGTTTCAGTGTTTACCAGCAATGAGATGACTAGCTCACAGAGGTCAAGGATGATTGGTTTTACTAAAAGAATGCCAGTCAGCATGTCAGTCAGCTGATTAAGTTAAAAGTTGAAAAGGAGAGAGAGAATGTTAATAAATATTTAAGAAAAAGTATGAAAATAGTTTTCCTGATTGAACTAACACTAAGCTTCTTTAGTTGACAGAACAAAAAAATTTGAAGGCTACTGCAGGCCCTTTGTTTTGCTTAGCACTACATTTTTCAGGTGTTTTTACTTTTCTGGTTACTTGTGTAATTGCACCTCAGTCAAATGTCTTTCTTTGAAGTATTAGATGAATGGACCAAGACAATAAAATGCAAAATAAATCCAAATGTCCAACACCAGGTGTCCATTAGTGCACACTGGTTCTGGCCAGCGCCACTCCCTCCCATTCCCTTTTCCTAGCCTTTGTTTGAAGCTTTAAAGAAACAGCCCTTTCTTTCTTAAGTTTTTTTGTGAGGGTTATATTAAAAGACAGTTATTTGCTAAACAATCAACAGCTGCTGCATAACCTCAGCAAACAGATCCTTAATTATATTTTGCTTTGAAATATGTTAGCAAAGCTGAGGAAAATCTCAACAAAATTAAGATAGAAAGATATTCAAGCCTTTTGGATAGATAAGCAGCTAGAGACTCTAAAATCAACTTTGGATAAACGATTCATTGCATACACTACTAAGTTGCATACAAAGTCCTTAACTCTCAAGCCTCAAAGTTTTTATATGAAATCAAATCACACATTAATTGTTTTTCTTTAAATAAAAAAAACAAACTAACTTCAAATTCAGAGGTGCATGTGGTGCTTATTGTGTTTGCACATTTGTCAGAAAAGCAGTAGGCAGACAGGATAAGGAGCGTATGCTAACAGCCAGGTAATAAATGCTGACTCCAAAACTGGGCTGCTCGGAGGGGTTGCCATTAGGAATCTCACTTGTAGTGCAGCTGGCACTTACGGGCGCTGTGGGACAGGCTCTTGGTCAGGCAGGAGAATGCTGCTCAAAGGCACTGAAATGGTTTTAGCTGTAATGGACAACACGGACCACCAGTACAAATATCCACAAAACTGGTGTAGAAATCATTTTCCTTCCATCCTCTACCCATTTATTCTCTACCATGTTAAGGTCCACATGGAGCTAGAGCCGATCCCAGCAGTGCTGTATGAAAGGCAATTATCAGCTAATTTCTAACCAATCAACCATTAGATTTATTCCTCCAAACTATAGATGTACTTAATGATGACTGGAAGATGTAGAAATATTAGGAAAATGGAAAGTAAAATGTCTTCCCTTAATTTTCTACACACTGTATTGTAACACCACAATGAGGATAATGGCTTAAGAGCACACATAGTAAAAAAAAACAACACATAAATACATAGATATAAGAAGGCAAAACAACCCACCCCCCTTCAAAAAAAAAAGATAGGTCCTGATCCATCGTTTTTTTTAATTCCAGCAGTGAAACCGTGGGAAAAGTATTCCTCATCAAAGTCTGTGTTGTTACAGAGTGGTGTCCAGATGGGAGCCAGCAAGCCAGATCTGTGTGTGCATTGGTCTCTTTGACCACTTCGATTTCATTTCCCAGTATGGCATCATTTTGGTTTTGTTTGTGTTTGTACCAGATAGAGTTGTTCTGGCACTTCTCTGCTCAAAAACAATTTTCTTTTTAGATAGGTAGAAGTCAGACGTGAAATAGCATGTGCCTTTTGGAGGGCTGTTAAAGTCACATTACACAGAGCAGTCACACAGAAGACGCTCACTTCAGGCACTGGAGGGCTAGCATTCTTGTTTTTTCTTCTGTGTGCTGTAACTTTATTTCCCATTGCACACACATACTCACACCCTTCTCTCAAACAATCTAATCAAAATCTACACTATCATCCCTCTTTAATTCACCTGAGGCTACATTTGCAGTAAACTGAAACAGCTTTTACTTTAGCCATTTAATCCTTAGTGACCATCATGATTTTAGAAAAAGTTCTCAAAGTGTAGAGAAATGTGGTAATTCAGTAACATGCTGTTTCAAAGTTTCTTTAATTTATATTCTTAGGGTCCCTCAACCCAGTCTTCTGGATACTGTAACAGTCCTATAGGCTTATGTTATGGCCACAGAAGTCAGGCAGAGGCAAGTGTCAGAGTTGTGGTTTATTTAAAACAGAACTTAATGTGATTAACTGAACAAAAAACTAGACAATAAAGGCCTGGCGGACTATGATTATGATAGCATTTGTCTTTACTAGGTTTTAATTTTGTTTTCAAACTGCATATATTTTAAAGAATTTTCAAATTCACTACCAGTACGAGTACACGTTGTGAATGTATGACCCTGGTGTAAGAACATGGTGACCCTGGTGGGAAATAAGCCCAGAATTACCTTTGTGTGCTAGGCCTAGTGTTAAGGATTTCTTTCTTCCTGTTTAAAGGTGAATTGATCACATCACTCACGTCATCTCTCTGGAACCTTTTTGTCCAGCTCCAATTCCTAGCATTCTCTGTGTGTCTGTCTCTGTCTCTCTCTCTCTCTCTCTGTTTTGTATTCCCTGCATTGGTGGTGAAGATCCCAGAGGCAAACTGCTGGAGATGTGGAGTTCTTGTGCAGTAATAGTCTATTACAAGTCATTTCTCACACACAGTGTCAGTGGCACCCAGCTAGTCCTGTCACTCAGTCACTCTGTGAATGAATCCACATAATCAACAGAAAATGAGCAATTCTACTGTGAGACACTGAGTTGTACACAGTATCAAGATACAGTGAACATGGCGCTCATTCAGGCTTGATGTTTGCTTGAGGTCATCCATTACAATATACATTTAAATTGTAGTACTCTGAAGGTCTGAATAGTTACGTTTTGCATTATTACTATAATGCATACATTTTGTGGTACTTGTAAGGATCTGTATTATCACCAAGTGCCGGCCGTGATGATTGTTTGGGTGTTTGTTTTTGGTCTGTGGTTTGCGTGCTGGGTACTTGTTGTGTTTTTGTCTTGTCTCATGGTGTATTGTATCACTTTCCTGGCAGTGCACAGGGGGCGTGCCTGTCTCTGGCTACTCACACACCTGGCTGAGGTCGTCACCACACCTGCTCATCATCAATCCAGCAGTACTTAAAGAGCAGCCACACATCCAGTCTCTGCTGGATTGTTGTGAAGTATTGAGTATGCTACTGTTTTCCAGACAGTTATTTAACGCAGTTACCGGTTTCTGCCTGCCTGAGCTAGTCACCTCTCATCTGTTGTTGCTTCCAACTAACCGTGTCTCTCTGTCTTAGGAATCATCTCTGGACACCAGTCCTGGTGTGTGGACCTCCATTCTCCAAGCCTGTTAGCCAGCCACTCTCTGGATCTTCCCCACCTCTGGACTCCCACTCTTGCCTGCCAACCTCCCATTTGCACAATTAACTCTGTGTCAAATAAACCGTTTAAAAACTATCTCTTGTCCGATCTGCTTCTGGGTTCCCCCTGACAACAAGTCAGTTTGTCTTGGAAAAAATGTAAATGTTCATGTCAACTTCTGGCATTTTAATTACAACAAATGACTAACTGTATTTACTGTATTGAAGTGAGCAGCAGCCAACATCTCTAAACCTCAGCAAATCACATCAAAAACAGTCTGTCGGTCAGTCCACCACTTTGATCCAGACTTAAATATCTCAACAACTTTTTGATAGATTGCCATGAAATTTGGTACATATTATATCCATGGTGCCCAGATGATAAATCCTAATGACTCTGGTGATCCCCACACTTTT
Organism: Micropterus dolomieu; assembly: GCF_021292245.1. Classification (NCBI taxonomy): domain Eukaryota; kingdom Metazoa; phylum Chordata; class Actinopteri; order Centrarchiformes; family Centrarchidae; genus Micropterus; species Micropterus dolomieu. The sequence continues at coordinate 18,887,487 of NC_060162.1, read as the reverse complement.
CCTCTGGCACCACCATGAGGTTGACTTTTGGAGTTTTGAGTGAAATGTCTCAACTGATGAATGGAACGCCATGAAATTCGGCTCACACATTCATGTCCCTCACAGGATGATTTGTAATAACTTTTTAACTTTGTCCAATACTTTGCCTTATAATCAAATACCTGCAAAACTAGTGACATTCTCAGCTGTACTTTGTGTTCTTTGATAATTAGCAAGTGTTAGCATACTAATACTCAACGGAGAAGGTGAACATAGTAAACATTATACCTGGTGAACATCAGCATAGCATTGTCATTGTGAGAAAATGAGCTTAAAGAAAAATCTATATATGCTTGTTGAAAGAAAGCCTACCACCTCTGTCTCATTTTGTACATAGGCAAATATTTCCACTCACTGGGGTTTATTTTTTAATGAATGTGGTAATGATGGCATACAATTTAAACTTAATTTAGGATATTATAAGCTGAGGAAATATAAATTACCTGCTCCCATCTCATTAATCTTTTTCTTTATCAATTATTCAGTTGTTCCCCTGAGCAGATCAGGAAACGCAATGCTTCTCTCTGTCTTAATTTGTCTGTTCATCTCTTCTCCCGCCTCAGCCACAATCTAAGATTCCTCGGTTGTTCTCCTAGTTTATGTTTTTCATTTGCACTACCTCTTCCCCACCACCAATGCAGTTCAAATGTAATTTAATTCTCACAAGCAGACAGATTTATTTTCAGATATTTATTGTAGCTGACACCACTCCTCTGGTTTAAATTACATCTCCACTCACTACTTTATGGGTGATAAAAGGATTTTTGCATTTTAAAACAAAACTTTTTATGAATACATTTATTATGAATATATTTAGGATTCGGGTCGTTGCAGCTACAGTTATTTCCGCTGTAAATGTGGATTGTATACAGGGTTTGAGATGTCAAAGAGTGATACCAACGCAAGAACAAACCAACAACATTTCACACTCTCAAAACACAAACACCAGGGAACAAAATTAGGTACTTGGTTGGCTTCGGCATCATTTAAAAGGAGCAGTACAACACACCATCTGGATTACATTTGTTTAATCAAGATACTACTAACTAACAAACTGTAAACAAAATGTGTATTCATTAATACATGGAAAATAAACTCATTTTTTTAATTAAATGCAATTTTTTAAAAAGGATTCTTATATTTAACCTCCCTTAAAGCATTTAGACATTCAAAATGTACAAGGCAAATTGTGATTTGTGAAATTGGACTATAGATAAAACTGATGTGACTTGAACAACTCCTCAATACAAAGTTTGAATCTTTATGTTATAAAAATGATGTGTTCACACACAGGGAAGATCCATGTGAGCAAAGCAGCACGACACCAAAATAATGAAAGCAGCAGTTGTGACAGCAGGAAAATGCCAACATCAGGCATACAGTAAGCATGTTATTATTAGCCCCTGTATCTGCTGGATTCAGAATCAAGAGGACCTGTCTTCGTCATTGTAATATTTTCACAAGTCTTAACACTCACAAACAGCCTGTACCATCCATCATCTCATGTCTGCCCTTCCACAAGATGAAATTGCAGTGCTATTTCTGGAAAAAATTCTGACTGAGCATATAGTCTTGGAGCAGCACAGCATGGAAGAATCGAGTTAAGATTTAATAGGTATAGATATACCCCTTCTCCTCTCTCTTATCTTTTGATGCCTGTCATTAAATTCACACTAGTCTGTCTATTCCATATAATTGAAGGTAATGTTTGAGCTCCGGTGTACTGCCGATGTGCCAACTCTTAGTGCAGGGACATTTTCAAAACAGAAAGAAACAGAAACACGATTACTATTAAATTAGCCACAATTCTTTATGGCTGAGTCTGGTTGCCTTGAAGGTCACTTTCAAGCCAATGATGTCACAAAGTGCTGGCCTGTTCCTAATATTTATACCATTCACAGACCTTGCTGCCCATTTTTAACCTGCCAGTTCAAACCCTCTCCAGATCCTCTCCCCAGCAGTTGTCCCAGCTCATTCCTCAGTGACCTGATGAGTACCTGTCTGCACTCCTGCTCCTCATTCCCTCAGCCTGCTACTCCTTACAAATACCTGCCTCTTCCAGCTTCAAGTATTTGAGAACTTTGTGGTTGATTTTTGAGCCTTTCTTGCAGCAGTCAGCAACAACAACATTGTGTATTGTGCGTCAACAACACACAATACACCGTGCTGTGACAATAAAACAGCGATGACAGTGGAATTCTGCATTGTTAAAAAAAGCAGCATAAACAAAATGTTGAAGGAGTTGGCAAGAAGAAATTATTCTTTTAAGTATAAATTGTCTTAGGAAGAGTTAGGGATGGGACATGATGGAGATCCCTAAATGTGTTTAAGAAACCATGTTATTTTGGCATATAACAGGGAATGAACAAAAATTCTTTTAATGTGAAATATTGTATTTTGAAAGTGCATATTTGCATTACATTTAGCTGACGCTTCTATCCAAAGCGACTTACAATTGCTAAGTACGTCAGATGTTGCACACCTCTGGAGTAACTATGAATTAAGTGTCTTGCTCAGGGACACATTGGTGGATGTGTCACTGTGGGGGAATTGACCCAGGTCTCTCACACCAAAGGCATGTGTCTTATCTACTGCCCCATCATCACCCCTATTTATTGTTGCTAACTTGACCGGGTAGGTATTAGGGCATTAAAAAGTGACATGAAGGTGTCCTGATCAACAGTAAGAGTAAGAATGTGTTAGCTGAGCAGGTCTCTTACTTCCAATCCAACAGTGACATCATACTGTTGAAGCATTGGCTGCATCGATGCACAATGGTGAGGTGCCAAGCAACATCCAAAAGTAACACCATCACCAACAGGTCTCTGCAATGACTCCCTCAAAGCCTTGTTTGTATGAGAACAGCTTGTTGGACATTTAACCCACAATTTGAGGACAATTCAGTTTAAAACCAGCAACTGGCAAAGACATAAAGAGAAAGTGGACCACTAAGTATGTTAATAAATGTGCCATTGCGTGCCACTACTGTATATTAATAATGTTTATCAAAGAAAAACCATTAGTGATGTGCCTCAGGGATTCCAGAGAGGAGGATGGAGGGCTGTGGAATTTGAAAACTAACAAATTCTACTAAGAAATTATGACTGTCCCACTTAATTTTCTCACTAGTGTGTCATCAGGAGGGCAGGCATGTTAACAACATGTAGAAATTTAGATGTAAGTGATGGTTTCCAAGCACTGCGATCAAACACTCAAATGCCTTACTGAAAACTGTCATGGAGTAACTAGGAGCTTTGGAGACTAATGTTATTTATAGCTAAAGATGATCTTCTTATCTTTTTCTATGTAATACTTTAGGAACTGTGTTCTCAGTTGTTTCACAACACTTCCAACTTACAGACTCATAGCATGATTAAGATGCTGAGAACATTATCCTAAAGCACATAGAGAGAGACAGAGGGAGTGCAACAGAGAATGAGAGAGCAAGAGATGCAAAAGATGTGAAGTAAAAAGAGCCAGAATTAAACTCTATTCAGACCAACAGTGACATGGGTTAAGCCTGCGTCATTGGTCGATGAGATTGGGGTTGAATACAGGTCAGACGCTATTTGGCTATTGTGAACAAGGGATGGGAATTTAATATAATGTTATTGACGTCTAAACAGCATTTAACCGTCTGATCTATATAAAAAAAGAGAGCGTGACAGAGAGAGAGCAAGAGGGACAAACAGTACACACAAATAGGCAAGCGAAACAGAGAGATATTTACTGTACCGACGTGACAGTGGTATCAATCTTCTCATCTAACTCTCCACTAGAAAGCTAATAAGTATACTTCCCAACTGTTCCTTTAACCACAGTGCCCTTGTTGCCTAAACCACACGTGTCGAGAGATAAAGTGGAACCGGATTTTCACAGCATGAATGCATCACTGAGATTTCTGTAGGGAACTGTGTGATGCTATCAGACCAACATCAACCAAGATTCCCGTGGAGGATTTCGGGCACATTTTTTTGAATCCGTGCTTCAAATCAGATCTCGATGAATGAAATAGTACAATCTTTACTGTAGATTGTAAAATCTGTTGAGAATAAAATGACGTAACAATGGAGAGTGGAAACCAAAATCACCAACCGAATGAGGGTCTGAATTTAAAATCACACTGAAAGTAACAAAACTTGTGTGACTTTCATCACAGCAACTCATAATGTGACTCAGACGCATGTATGGTCCCCAGGAGTATATCCACCAGGACATAATCTGCCGTCTCATCAGGAGCATGCCTGTATGCACTCCCGACACCATATTTGCATGCTCCTTACGAGATGGCAGACTATGTCCTGGTGGATATACTCCTAGACCTGGATCATTAGTGAGCTTCTGGACTGTTTGTGGCGCTACTTGGTGCACCTATACATAATGTCCCAGAGGTTCTCAGTTGGACTCAGATCTGGGGGACGTGAGGACCAGTCAGTGGCATCAATGCATTCATCATCTAGAACTGCCTACATACTCTGGCCACGTGAGGCTAGGCATTGTCCTGCACCAGGAGAAAACCAAGGCCCACTGCTCCAGCGAAAGGTCTGATAGCGGCTCTGAGGATTTCATCCCGGTACAGCAGTCAGGGTACCGTTGGCTAGCACATAGAGGTCTGTGCGACCCTCCAAGGTTATGCCTCCTCAGACCACTCACCCACGGCCAAACAGGTCACGCTGGTTAATGTTGCAGGCAGCTTAACGTTCACCGCAGCATCTGTAGACTCTTTCACATCTGTCACATGTGCTCAGTGTGAACCTGAAGAAACCTGAAGAAAAAACAATCGGCACACAGAAAAATAACATTGAAAGAGCATTTTCTTTTTGTCAGCTGTAAAAATGTTGTTTTTTTTAAAAATCCATCTGTTGAAGCATCTTTCTCCATACTCATATGTAACAGTTTTATGTATTTTTCAGGTCTATCTGTTTCATGTCTCAGCTGCAGCATTTGTGCTTTGAAATGATCCTTGATCCATGATGTCAGATGTGAGGAACATTAAATACTGGCTGGTGGCTTAGGCTCGGTTCTACGGGGTGCAAACACATGCATTACCCTCAGTGTTGTACTTTGCACCATCAGCTGAAATTTGAAAAATAAATAATATAACAACAAAATCACTCACAGTCACCTTAAATCCAGCCCCCTAGACACCCTCCATTCCAAAGCCCTTCAAACCCAAGAGCTGATCCCAGAAAAGAGTCCCCTTGGTGTTGCCCCCTCTGACCAAACACCAATCAAAGCAAATTGTAACACAATGCAAAGAAACATATTTGGAACGATGGAAAGATGAAACTAAAAGCTAAAGTAGATTAAAATGTTATCAGGTCATTTAAAGAGATTATGAATCGGCAGAATATCTCTCTGTCAGAGATAGAGAGCAGAGACAGAACCTAACCAAGTACAGACTCAGCAACCACTAAAGGAAGAAACAAAAAATCATGGCATAGTTTTTATTTCACACTTGCTTTGGCACTGTAAATGCCTGATTCTAGTGCCAATGAAGGCCAATTAAATTGACTATAATGTCATAAACAAATGATATGCAGTCCCTGTACATCGTGCCAGGCGTCATGCATTCTGACACACAAAGCAAACTGTTGCTGAAGATAAACAACATGCCGCATTCACTTACTGCTGTTTAGTTGCTTCAGTTAAGGCTTGTGAAGCTAAGGTTTTAATGTTATCCTAACCTAACTTTAGCCAAGAAAAAGCAAAGGCTGAGTTCTTAGTTAATTTGATTTCACTAGCCATGAACCATTAGTAAATGAGGAGCTCCTAATCAAATATTATGGAGTAAATAATGATTAGTTAATGATTATTTAATTAAGAAACAAGTGTGTAGCACATCAGGAACAACTTGATGACTGATAATTACTTTCATAATTCCTAATGGACGACTGCACATGATTTATATTACATATTATGGAGCCATAACATTATGACCACTAACAGGTGAAGTGAATAACACTGATTATCATGTCACCTGTCAGTGGATGGGATATATTAGGCAGCAAGAGAACATTTTGTTATCAAAGTTGATGGGTAAGCGTATGGATTTGATCAACTTTGACAGGGGCCAAATTGTGATGACTGGATGACTGGGTCAGAGCAGTCACTGTTTTGGTTTTTATTGTGTTTGGGTTTTCTTGTCTATGTTAAACTTTCCTCTGGTGTTCATTTCCCTGTATCTGTGTTATGCTCGTGCATTGGTTCATGTTTGGTGTTTTGCTGCTGTCGCCTCTGTGTATGTCCAGTGTTTTTTGTGCAATTCTTGCTTTCTGTTTGGACATTTAAATTATCCTCTTGGTGGTGGAGAGCTTCAATAAATTAAATGTAGAATTGTTCACAGTTGAAAGCTTTTTGCTGGTCTCACAAAGTTTACAACGGACAACAATGTTCTTAGACTGTGACACAATGCCTCTTACCCTCGTTCTCTGTTCTTGCTTAGCTTCTTGGCTAACAGCTGACTTGAACAACATTTGATCAGTGCCGTTGACCTGCCACACAGGCACGCATTCACGTCAAGAATGGTGTGTTCAGCGTTAATTGGATTAGTAACTGTAAAAACATTACTGTTTTGGAAAAGTAATTTACTTACACTACTAGTTACTGAGAAAAGTAATATTATTACACTGCCCAACACTGGTGGTCAGAACCTGTCAAAAGTAGTCCAAGGAAGAAAAATCACTGAACTGGCGATAGGGTCAAGGCTCACTGATGCACATGGGGAACGAAGGCTGGCCTGTGTGGTCTGATCCAAAAGACAAGCCACTGTAGGTCAAATTGCTGAAAAAGTTAATGCTGGTTCTGATAGAAAGGTGTCAGAACACACAGTGAATCTCTGTTGCGTATGGAGCTGCGTAACTGCAGACCAGTCAGGGTGACCATGCTGAACCCTGTCCACTGCTGCAAGAGCATCAAAACTAGACCACGAAAAATTAAGAGAAGGTGGCCTTGTGTGATGAATCAAGTTGTCTTTTACATCACATCAAAGCCCTAGCCCGACCCTGGGCCGTGGTGTTCAAGCCCAGCCTGGCCCCAGCCCGACAACGTAAGCAATTTTTCAGTCCGAGTCCAAACTGAAACCAACATCAATATCACAGACTCTCTGACGTGCGCTCTCTTCAATATACGCACACACGCTCCAACTTCTCCCTGCACTGCATGGTCAACTGTCACATGTACTGTACAAAATAATGCATCACTTCTTTACCCTGTTTGATTAAGTTGAAAAGGTTGTCCTGCTTTCATCATGACAGCCATTCACACTTCTTGTGTTACAGACTTTTTACGTTCCTTAATCTATTCTTCAGCAATAGAACAATTTAAACATTTCTGAATTATGGGGATCAGTAGAAAGAGCAATCCAATTCTTTAAAATAAATTGGTTTAAAGAGTACCTCACTGAATTTTCCCCTTCGGCTGCCTAAAAACTCAAAGTTGCTCTGTTTAACTCGGTCATTAGACATCTAACCTGGGTCCAGGAACTGAGAAAACTAAACAAGATGCACCCTAATTACACCTGTGCTTTTCCTGCTCTAACATGTTGTAATGTCTGCCATCAAAAATATCCTTTACCAAACTACACTGTTCATCCTCACAGTCCTGAGAGGAGGTCATATCAGGCAAATAAGTGAAATTTCTGTGTGGGTGAACCATGGGGGTGTGTGGGGCCTTAAGTCCTATTACAGTGACGACAGAGATAATGTAACCCACAAGTGAAAAACATGTTCAGTGTTTTTCACAAATGGAAATTCAGATTCAGATTAACAACATTCTCATAGAGAGCTTTTACTTGTATGGAACAATTGGTGCACGAAAACACACACATGTACACACACAAACAAATGCAGTCATACTGAGTAGACAGCAGGTCATGTCAGAGTAAGGGGACAAATCGGCAGAGAACAGCTGCTGGTGTTATGGGTTTTTTTGTCCCGTTCAGAAATAACATGTGGGATTAGTACAATGGCTGAGCAAAGTGCACAGGTCTGTGTGGGTGTAAATGTGTGTTTGTGTGTATGAGACGAATAGGGTAGACTAATTGTGTGGATTTGTAATAAAGTTTTATTATAGATGCTGCTGTCATTTGGCTGATGCTAGTATCAGTGTGTAATGGTTTGCAGTATTTCTGCTTCTATTGTAACATTTAGGAGTTTTAAAGATTTAATTACACTGCAATCAAAGGCAATTAAATGTCTGCTCCCCAGCTCCGATAGTAAGTGTGTCTTTCGAATATGCATCAGTGACAACAGAATTAAGTCATAAATCAGCTTTTGACAGGGGCAGCTGCCATGTAGCCAGAGGGCAGATAAGAATTATACAACTGTACCAAAAGGACTAGACAGCGGATGAGAAAGAGGGGGCAGTATGTGAAGCACATGTTTTAATGTGTTGTCACGGTTTAACACTTCAGCAAGAATAACAAAGATCACGGCTTCCACTGCCTTCTGGCATCATTCTCCCGTTACACTAGCAGCTGTGTTGGTTGCCCATTCTGCCCTCTCTCTGGACCATCAATCAGATCTCAGACTTATTAGGTGTCATATACCATGTGCTTAATCATCACTGCTAGTCTTGTTTTCTTTGTGTCGTTTGGAAAAATGAAAAAACTGAAAATGCAGACCTTTATTCCAGGTGATTAATTCGGCTATTGCTGCTTATGCTAGGCTCAGGATTTTCTGACTGATTGATTCCCTGTAGGCAGAAGTGATTACAGTATTTCCCCTGTTTGCTCACTCTATCATATGGTCATGCTCTAAACAGTTTGTTGTAGAAAGACCAACATAAATGTGTACATGAATGGTACCTAGATGTGGACAAAAAAAAAATAAGGTGTTGTTCTCAGTGGTTGAAGAATGTCCAAAACAGCAATTAGGTAATTTTGCACAGTTTTATTTAAAGTAATATGCCATGCTATTTTTAAACCTGGGTCCTATTTTCACATATTTTGGGGTCAAAATGAGTAGTAGGTACAAAAGGTTTTAAAATCTGTGCAGTAGATGGCTTCAGCTGGTAGTCGTGAACTGGCTGCAGCGGCTGCAAGTTATTCCTTTGGGGCAACTGCGTCCATCAAAATTAAGTGCAAAAAACTGCTTCTTTGCCACAGACAGGATCAGACTTTTATACCAGGTCTCTGATGACATGATGGCATGATAACAGCTGAAACCATCTTCTGCATGTATTCTAAAAGTTTTTTTACCAACTAGTCATTTCGACTTCCCAAACTACTGTATGTGAAAATAGGGCCCAGGTTAAAAAATACTGAAATGACCCTTTAATGAACGTTTAACTAACACACTGAAGCTTAACTGATGGACAACAGCTACATGTCCTGGGGTCTCATTTATAAAACTGTAACTTTAGTAGAAAAGACTACTAAAGGTTGCGTACAGACAACATAGGAAATATGCGCTCACAAAAATATTATGATTCATAAAACAGTGCCCGCACACGTCCTACACCGATTTCCCTTTATAAATCACAATCAACTTGAAATGTGGGCCAGCTCCTTGTCCGACCATTTAAACGGCCATAGTTGCCTATAATTGGTTATTAATATTAATACGTAAAATGTGCACATACATGCAATGCTTGCACACCGGAGGTAAGGTGGTACTGGAGCTCAACCCCCTTGATAACCAATCTGCAGGAAGGTGCATTCCTCCTGAGTAGTGACGGTGGTGGAGGGGGACACATATATGCAAGATGCACTAAGTGACCCAGGTAAATAATTTGGATTCCCCCGTTTGAAAAAAGAGGAAACTAAGTGCATTCCACTTACGTTCAAACATTTATTTAGGCTACAAAACAGTCCACTCAATTAACAAAGCTGCCAATGAGTTCAAATAAAACAAGTAACGCATCACAGCCACACGCTGGTGATAGCAATATATGAATCTATGCACTGGTATTTGCTCGACTGAGGCATCAAAAACAACATCAATTTAAATGTAATTTGTCCTACTGTTCACCTTATGTATAAGAATAAATTGCACTGCATGCAAGTATTTATTAATATGATTCCTGTATAACATATTAATCATGTTTTTTAAATTATTTTAATTTTCTTCTTTTTGCGTGCGCTGCAAATTGTCTTTAATTAAGTTTTTTATTGAGCATTTCAGGGAAAATCAAACGGGTTTATTCAGAAAGGCTTTTATCTGTTTTGCAAATGAACACATACAATATAAATTATATTAAGTAATATTTAGAGGTAATATTTAAATGTATTTTACACAACAGTATCCGTTTCAAACCGTTTCATCCTTCTGCCATGTGAGTCGCTGTTTCTCATTTCTCCAGTTTATGTGCATACACATAGTCCAGAGTTTGCGCGAAGGATTGCACATTCTCCCGTCAACTTTGTGTTTTATACATCACAACCTTTGCGTGGGAAGAGGCGTACGCATGTTTCCAGCCCTGTTTTGTGAGTACACATATTTTATAAATGAGACCCCTGTACTGTATAGATGTGCAGGCCTTGCACATTTTTATAATTCCAAACCAAACCCAGATGATTCTTGGATGCATTGGTGGCTAAACAGACAGACAGACAGTTAACAAGAGTCATTATATAAGCAACACTGTTTTGGTGCTATTGGAAGACGTATTTTTCCTCTTTGGTGAAGACCATTTCCTTGTTTCAGGTTTTCAAAGTGGCTATAAATGTGTTCTGGATCAATCTTATTACAGATGAAATTGATATTGAACTTCTCATCCAACATCTGGTAAGACAGCATCTCACTCTTTTAAACGCTCTGACATGCCATTTAAATTACACATAACTCAGCTACTGTCAGGTTGCTCCATCTGCTGCTCTGTATTGTCATGCGAACTGTGTAGCATTTAATCCAACTCCTCACCTTCACCTTTTTAGATCTGCTTTCATATGTTATTTTAGAGTATGCCCTTCTAAATAAAAGATTTGAGAGTAAAATCAGTTGCCAAATCGTAGAAATGCAGAAATACTATGAAGCCAAAAGTATGTGGGCAACCCTTTCAACATCAGGAGCAGGTTTTCCTGTTTCTACATGACAGTAAAGCGTGGTCATAGAAATGGTTTTCACAGTTTGGTGTGGAAGAACTTGACAAGCCAGCACAGAGCTCTGACCTCCACTCCATCAAACACCTTTAGGGTGAACTAGAACCGATTGCAAGCCAGGCCTTAGTGTCCGACCTCACTAATGCTCTTGTGGCTGAAATTGGAACTAAGGCTCCAAAATCTTGCAGAAAGCCTTCCCTCCTAATTGAACACTGATATAGCTGTCACAATCGGAAACAGGAAAACAAGAGATTTGGTCCCAAATGCAGACACCAACAGGAGCAGCTTCAAGGTTTTAATAATAAAACAAAAGGTGAACAGGCTTACAGCAAATTGAAGTAAGCCAGCGTAGAAACCAGGTAGGCAGTCCAGATACACAAAAGGCAAGCAAATCCAAAACTGCACAGGCAATAATCTAAAAAAGTACATTAACACAGGCAGAAAATCCAAAGAACACCGGAGAACACTAGGAACTGGCTTGATGTAAAGACAAAATTGCAACAGACAAGTGAGGGGAGGATAACAAGACACAAGGGAAACTGATTAGGGCAGGGTAGACAATCAAACAGGCGGGAAAACACAAAAAGGCAGGAAGTAAAGTACACAAGACACACAAGGAAGGACTTTTTCCTAATATTAAACAGGAAATGACCAAAACTCAAACCCATAACCACAATAATAGCAGTATATTAATACCAACTGTTGTAGTGATGTTAAACAATAACTTGTTTGTTGTGTTATTTTCATGGATGTTGTGGTTAAGATTTTCTCTCCCCCAATTTCTGCCTTCTTTCTCCCTTTCCTCGTCCCTCCATATGTATTACAGTCACTGCTGTGGAGAAACACGATTGCAGAAAAACAGGATGAGTTAATGGTTTTAATCAATAGTGTTCTTCAATGTCCTCATCATTACATCCTGCCTCTCTTTTCTCTCCTGTAGCCCGCAGCAGATGTTACTTCTGGTTCCTCTGGGTCCAGACAGAGCCTGGGGACTGTGGCTCCACACAAACACCATTAAATCCTCCTTCAGTTTTCCTCTCATCTTCTTCACATCTTCCTATCCCTGTCCCCTTCCTTTCGCCTCTTCATTTTCTCCGCTCCTCCTCCCCATCCTTTCCAGTCCAGGTGGCGGAGTGTGGAATCATTGCCTCATTATTGGCCTGTCTATATGACGCCTTGCAGCATCCTGCGCCAATCCACACAAGTGATCATTTCTCACGAACTGCTGCGGAAGGTAAAGGAGGAAGAGAAAGACGTGGGTCTGGAAGCTTAATGCTCTCAATGTATTTCACGCCTGTCAAGAGTTTCTCTGAAACAGAAGGATAATATGCATGTCACTTTCACAAAGCTGGGCAACAAACAAATTGCAGAAACAATTTAGTTTTATGACAAAGCATGTTATCTGAACAGACTGAGAGACCTAAAATGAGATTCAAAGACGCACATAGACGCATAATACGTTAATAATCTTGAAACATCAAGCTCCACTTTGTTTTGCAGGTGAAAGTTTAAAACAAGAATAGGGACAGGGAAAGCAATATGTGTCCACATTTAGATCAACCATCCATCCATCCATCGTCAACCACTTATCCTGCGTACAGGGTCACGGTGGGCTGGAGCCAATCCCAGCTGGCATCAGGCGAAAGGCGGGGTACACCCTGGACAGGTCGTTAGATCAACCAGTTCAAGAAAATATACATGACCTCCTGTCATTATTCTACCCTCAGGGTCCTCAAAGTTGATTTGGGATTCAGGACTTAAGCTTGTCACGTTTGTCAGTTCATTAAAGAAAAGACAGGTTGCCTGCTTACTTTGGGCTAAACAGAGCAATTGTCTCCCAGTCAATACTCTGAACAGGTACCTCAATGCAGCTCATATATAATCAATTTGCCGCAGAGAATTACAGCTGAACTTCACCTCCATTGCTTTTACACTCCGATACAAAACAAGCTTTCACGCTTGTCACAGGGAGTTGGACCAGAGTGGTAAATGAATTCTCCAGCTGAATATTCCCAACAGCAGCAGCCGTGCGGAGACACCACATGCTGGCTGCTTTGTACAATCAATGTAATAGAGTGTGAATGCAAGACAATAAATCATTTTTCATGAGGTTAAAGTGATACTCTAAATAAAATCTATCTTTTGTGATTAACACTCACCTCCTGTAGGCTTGAAAGGTGGCTGCAAAGATGGTTGTTTATAATGTTCTCAGTAAGAGGTGACAGCAGATGTGTTCGGCTTGAATTCAGTCAGTTACGTTGTGTGACACGTTTTCAGGTTGGAGAAAATGTGTCCCAAAAATATGTGTGTATAAGTCATCTGTGCAAGCAGCTTAGTACGACCCATATTTATGTTTATTGTTTGGCGGCAAACTCTAGTGGTCATAATAATGAGGACAGGAGCAAAGGAGGATATTTATTTATTCATTATAAAAATTAGTTACTGTTGCTAAGTCCGACCAACTGTCGGACCTGTAGGATTTTGCTCAGAAAGAAGCAGACAAAAAGGTTTGAATTGTGCATTTGAAGTTTATATTCAGGCTGAAAAACCGACATGAAAAAAGATAGAAGCTAAAGCCTACCGATCACAGAGTAAAAGTGAACCACTGCAACACCTGATGATTGAGACAAAGGATGGGTAGGTCTCTGTTCACTATTACAATTATTAAAAGCAAAAGCAGTCGGGCTTTATAATGTTACATTTAGTAGTAAGTTAGGTAGTGTTAGCTAACTAACATTAGGAACAATCCACAGCCTTCACTTTTCTGTAAATTGTACTTCTCCTTTCAACCTCTCTGCATAGCGATTGCAATACTTACAAGTGCCCCAGGAACAGTGTTTGACCATATCTTGGAAAAATACAGCGAAAAAACCCAGAAAACGACTCCTTGTGCATACGAGTCAATGGAGCGCAGCCATGATGCCAAGTGTCGGACCTCAGTTAGAGCCAGTCCTACAATGCGCTATGATTGGCCAGCTGTATATTCTGGGTGTGGCTTAGCAAAAGGTCAATTGGCCCATAAAGCAGTGACAGGCAGACACTGAACGTTATTCCTTCAGTTAGCGCATAGACCACATTTCAAAAGTGGCAAAAAAAATAAAATACTACCTACTACTACTACTACTACTACTACTACTACTACTACCATGAGCGCAGCATAAGCTAGTTAGCATTGTTTTTGTGGCTAGCAAAGTTCCCGAATGCAGTCACAATTTTGCCTAACTATACCAATGGCCGCATAGTTGAGTTATTTTGTCAGCATCGCATAGGCTAAGCCCACGCTGCTGTGAGTGAATTTAGGTACATACAGTGTATATAGGTACTGGTCATATAATTAGAATATCATCAAAAAGTTGATTTATTTCAGTAATTCCATTCAAAAAGTGAAACTTGTATAATGTATACATTCATTCCACACAGACTGGTATATTTCAAGTGTTCATTCCTTTTAATTTTGATGATTATAACTGACAACTAATGAAAACCCCAAAATCAGTATCTCAGAAAATTAGAATATTGTGAAAAGCTTCAATATTGAAGACACCTGGTGCCACATTCTAATCAGGAAATTAACTCAAAACACCTGCAAAGGCCTTTAAATGGTCTCTCAGTCTAGTTCTGTAGGCTACACAATCATGGGGAAGACTGCTGACTTGAGAGCTGTCCAAAAGACGACCATTGACACCTTGCACAAGGAGGGCAAGACACAAAAGGTCATTGCTAAAGAGGCTGGTTGTTCACAGAGCTCTGTGTCCAAGCACATTAATAGAGAGGCGAAGGGAAGGAAAAGATGTGGTTGAAAAACGTGTACAAGCAATAGGGATAACTGCACCCTGGAGAGGATTGTGAAACAAAACCCATTCAAAAATGTGGGGGAGATTCACAAAGAGTGGACTGCGGCTGGAGTCAGTGCTTCAAGAATCACCATGTACAGACGTATGGAAGACATGGGTTTCAGCTGTCGCATTCCTTGAGTCAAGCCACTCTTGAACATGACACAGCGTCAGAAGCGTCTCGCCTGGGCTAAAGACAAAAAGGACTGGACTGCTGCTGAGTGGTCCAAAGTTATGTTCTCTGATGAATGTAAATTTTGCATTTCCTTTGGAAATCAAGGTCCCAGAGTCTGGAGAAAGAGAGGAGAGGCACAGAGTCCATGTTGCTTAAAGTCCAGTGTAAAGTTTCCACAGTCAGTGATGGTTTGGGGTGCCGTGTCATCTGCTGGTGTTGGTCCACTGTGTTTTCTGAGGTCCAAGGTCAATGCAGCCGTCTACCAGGAAGTTTTAGAGCACTTCATGCCTCCTGCCGCTGACCAACTTTATGGAGATGCAGATTTCATTTTCCAACAGGACTTGGCACCTGCACACAGTGCCAAAGCTACCAGTACCTGGTTTAAGGACCATGGTATCCATGTTCTTAATTGGCCAGCAAACTCGCCTGACCTTAACCCTATAGAAAATCTATGGGGTATTGTGAAGAGGAAGATGCGATACGCCAGACCCAACAATGCAGAAGAGCTGAAGGCCACCATCAGAGCAACCTGGGCTCTCATAACACCTGAGCAGTGCCACAGACTGATTGCCACGCCGCATTGCTGCAGTAATTCAGGCAAAAGGAGCCCCAACTAAGTATTGAGTGCTGTACATGCTCATACTTTTCATGTCCATACTTTTCAGTTGGCCAACATTTCTAAAAATCCTATTTTTGTATTGGTCTTAAGTAATATTCTAATTTTCAGAGATACTGAATTTGGGATTTTCATTAGTTGTCAGTTTTAATCATCACAATTAAATAAAATAAACATTTGAAATATATCAGTCTGTGTGTAATGAATGATTATAATATCCAAGTTTCACTTTTTGAATGGAATTACTGAAATAAATCAACTTTTTGATGATATTCTAATTATATGACCAGCACCTGTATACATCATAAGATCGCTGACGTAATCTGTACTCGCATGCGTTGGCATCTGTAGCTACCTGTCGGAAGCTCCATCTTAAACCGGACTCTTATCCAGTTTTAATTCACACTTTTACGTTACATTTTTTATATCCTTTTTATTTAATTTAAGCTTTTAACTTAAGTTTTACGTGGGTTAAGGATTTTAGTCATCTGGATTTTAAGCTAGATGAACGTAAAAACGCTATCAACGCTACTGATCACAACAAAGCTCCGGCGACTAACGTTATGCTAGCCGAGATAACTCTGCCCCATGACGACTGCACACTCCTTAAGAAAGCGAACAAAAAGATTGCTGACCTTATGGAAGACATCCGACAACTTTCAGAGGAACTCAAAAAGAAAGATTCCCTGCTGACTGGCTTTATGGATGTGGCTTCAGTACAAGCCAAACAGATTGTTTCTCTTAGCACAACCGCTAACATCCAGGACATCGTGCTATGGAACCCCTCTACCCTTCCAAAGCTTTCCTCCTGCTCGACTCCGAAGCATCAGTCAACCTGGGCTGAAGTGGTGGACTGTGGCTGCAAGAGAGCCTCTCCAACCGCTATGCAGCCCTGTCTGACGACACTCCGGTCCATCCAGCGGCTGCACCTGCGGCTTCGAGTCTCCCTGATATGGATCTCTTTCAGCGGACAGTGCTGGCCGACACTGTTGCATCTCCTCCACTGGCTACAACTCCTGCACTGGCGGCAAACGGTGATCGGCTGGACCGCCGGTCTGCCGCTGGGCCTGATCGGCGGCCGTCATCCCGGTCAAAAAAACTCCACTTCCTGACGTAGGATCCTGAAGGAGGCTGTGCTCAGACGCTCCGGAGGCCGTCTCTACCCTGCACCGTCGGGTAGCCCTTCTCTCAGGTCTGTTACTGCTACTCCAACACAACACTCGGCAGCTCACACACTCCATCCTCAGTCCGCACGCAGTGTTGAAGCAGATTCTGCTCAGTCCTGCTCTGGAACCGCACAACCGGCATCTCCTCATCCCCTTTTCTCCCCAATCACACTAATAATTGGTGACTCCATAACCAGAAACATCCGTTTCTTTAACGCTACCACCTAAAAAAACTCCAGGACCTAATGCCATCGCTCCCGTCCTCCATCACCAGAGTGATAGTCCATGTGGGAACAAATGACACAGCTCTTTAGCAGTCTGAGCTGAAAAAATCAGATTTTAACCGTCTTTTTAACTTTTTAAAGCAGTGTGGAAAGTCCGTTTTTATCTCTGGTCCCATTTCCACTCCTTGGCCTCCACGACTGGCTCCAGTCCGCCTGCAGGGCTCACGGTGTGTGTTATGTCGATGACTTTAATATTTTCTGGCAAAGAATGTCTCTTTTTAAGACAGATGGACTTCACCCAAACTAACGGGGCTCAGAAATGTTAGCTGCTCACATACAGCATGTGGTGCGGTCCACACATGACTTACGTGAATGACTAATCATTCATGTAGCACACCTGGACACACCACCGGTCACTGAACAGATCTCTGCCTCACTGCCACAAACAACTGTCTCCACCTGCTGGCATGTAAAGCCGTCTGCTCCCAGCGCTGTTCCAAAGACTTCTATTCCTGTCATCATCACGCATAGACCAGTTAACCGAAATGTACACATCCCACACAGAAATAATAGTAATCTTAAATGGTTTAGGACAACTGCACCAACTCCAGCTCCCAAAACAAACTCATTTAAAATGGCTCTCTTCAATGTGAGATCACTGTCAAGTAAGACTTTTATCTTAAATGATTTTATCTTGTCTGCAAATCTAGATTTTACGTTTTTAACTGAATCATGGTTGCAAATGAATGACTATAGCCAGCTAGCTGAACTGTGTCCGCCTCAATTTGATTGTTTTAGTCAACCGAGGGTCAGTGGTCGTGGTGGTGGGCTAGCATGTATAGGAAAAATTTTAAATGTCATCAAGTACGCTGTGATGAATTTAACTCCTTTGAAGTTCTCACTCTTAAAGTTGGAGGGCTGCAACCTATCATATTTGCTATAATTTATCGCCCCCCAAAACCGCCTGGAGGATTTTTATCAGAACTTCCTGAATTTTTTTCTACTCTGGTTTTAAATTATGACAGAATTGTTCTTTGTGGCGATTTTAATATTCATGTTGATGACCCCACCAATGTTAATGCAACTGACTTTTTAAATATGGCGTCTTCTTTTAACTTCAAACAACATGTCAAAGGGCAAACACATAACCGTGGTCATACACTGGACTTGGTTTTTACCCTGGGTGTCAGCATTTCCTCGGTGGAATTAGTGGACATGACCATATCTGACCACAGATGTATTGTTTTTAGCTGCGATTCGCCTGTTATTCATGCCGCCTCACCAAGCTCCGTGTGTTCTTGCATCTTTAATGAACAAAGTGTTTCAAAGTTTTGCACATTCTTTCAGAGCCAAAGCCAACACCTGTCTGATTCCAACACCAACAATCTGGTCGATCA
>NC_060162.1:18857895-18868896 GCF_021292245.1 Micropterus dolomieu | reverse complement strand
TAATGCAACTGACTTTTTAAATATGGCCACTTCTTTTAACTTCAAACAACATGTCAAAGGGCAAACACATAACCGTGGTCATACACTGGACTTGGTTTTTACCCTGGGTGTCAGCATTTCCTCGGTGGAATTAGTGGACATGACCATATCTGACCACAGATGTATTGTTTTTAGCTGCGATTCGCCTGTTATTCATGCCGCCTCACCAAGCTCCGTGTGTTCTTGCATCTTTAATGAACAAAGTGTTTCAAAGTTTTGCACATTCTTTCAGAGCCAAAGCCAACACCTGTCTGATTCCAACACCAACAATCTGGTCGATCACTTCAATCATATCTGCTTGTTGTCACTAAATATTACTGCTCCTCTAAAGGTTAGGCCTACGTCTAAAGCTAGTAAGCAACTCTGGATAAATGACAGCATTCGCAGCCTAAAAAGAGAATGCAGGAAAGCAGAGCGCAGATGGAAAAAATCCAGTCTCCAAGTCCATTACCTCAGTCTGAAGGATTTATAATTAACTACAATAACATTGTTAAGGATGCGAGAACACATGAACTCATTACTACACATAAACACAATCCCAGGTTTCTGTTTAAGACTGTGGATCAGCTGGTAAACCCAACCCCTCCTTGTGCCTCAGCCCACTTGATGTAATACCTACAAAGTTTTTACTGAAAGTAATGGATTCTGTTGGGCCCCATTTGATCTCTGTTTTCAACAGCTCCCTATCTACTGGTTGTGTCCCTGATTATTTTAAAACAGCTTGTGTGAACCCACTTTTGAAGAAACCTGGTTTAGATCCCTCCCTTCATCAAAATTTTAGACCAATTTCAAAACTGCCTTTTATTGCAAAGATTCTAGAAAGAATTGTGTCCAAACAGCTGCTCACTTTACTGGAAAATAACAAAATATTTGAAAAGTTTCAGTCTGGTTTTAGGAAGTACCACAGCACTGAGACTGCCCTGCTTAAAGTCACCAATGACCTTTTAATGTCTGCTGATGAAGGCATGTGCTCAGTCCTGGTACTCCTGGACCTAAGCGCTGCTTTTGACACCATTGATCACAACATCATGTTAGACAGACTGAGGCACTGGGTGGGGATCTCTGGTACTGCCCTAGAATGGTTTTCATCCTACCTGTCAAATACGAAGTTTTGCGTGTCTGTAAACAAGAGCAGCCCCGCGAGGCCACGCGACAATGTTGCGATTTTAACGACGTTTCTAAGATCGACATCTTCCCCAATACTAATCAGCATGCAGTGTGTAGCTATCCACTATGGTGTTTGTTCACTTGTCTTGCTTTTGTATATCTGCTTCTCCCACATGCTGTCCACAGCTGTATGTGTAGCCTATTCAGAGCCAGTGAGAAACGGACTTTCAAAATAATAACAATAATAATAATAATAGAAACTGTTAACGTGCAATAAAATAATTGTCAGCTTTAATTTATTAATGTGTTAACGTGATAATAACATGTTAACGTTCCTAGCCCTTGTTTAAACGGTTGTCTCTTACAGGGTAGGCTACCTTGTGTGTCTGTATGAGATGCAAAGGGGCGTTGACAAAGTAACAACCACTCCTCAAATCAGTCGGTATGCTTATTGCACTCATTACAGATCACTGCTTCAACAGTCTCCTCGATGATGAGCACCGCTGAAACGGTTTTATGTCGTTGAGACATCTCTCTTCTCTCTTTTTGGTGTCATTCTGTTTCACTCTCTCTGTGCTGTGTGACTATCAGAGCAGGACCATTTCTCAAGCAATATTGCATTTTCACATCCCTACTTATTGGATATGGCCTGTGAAATATGATAACTGTAAATCTATGAATAATCAAATAAATGGTCGCTGTATGTCCTCTGGTGACTAATAGTCCTGAACTTTTATCACCTCTCTTTTAAAAACTTTTACAGTAGTACCAGCTACTTTGTTAACAATTATTTTACTCTAAATGATGTCTGCCACTGGTCTAACTTTGACTACCAGTTGTTCTTGATGGAGTTCAATTATTAATTTCTTAAACTTTAAATAAAATGTGCTATTATTGTTATTCATGATGATATCTCTGAGCTCGCTATGCTGGTGTAAATTATGCAGTTAAACAAATGGATATTCTAAACAATCTATTTTATATTCTCTAATGTGTTACTCTGTCCGATTGCATTGTTTTATATTTTAAAACCATCTGCTCCAATAACAGCTCTTGAGTGAATCACTGACGTACAGCTATTGAACAAGTCTAGTTCTGTCACCACTCATAAAGGTTCTAGAGAATAAAACTGAATGACTGCCACAGTGCTGCCATCCACCACCATTTCTGTCTGAGTCTGTTAAGCTGCTACTCTATTAAACTCCAGCCAGTTTTAGATAGAGAATGAGATATTTGCTGCACGCTAGCCATTGTTCAGTTGCCACTACCAAACTGTCTATTATTGGTATGGTGATATGCAACCAGAGCCTTTCTTCTAAAAACAACAATATGTTTCCCTATATATCAGTCTGCTATCTGTCTCTATTCATCTGCTGGTCTATTTATCTGTTGTCTCTTTGTATTGTTTGTTTCACTCTGTTTGCCTTTCTGTCTCTGTTTATTTCCCTTTGCCTCTTCTCTATTTCTATCTCCAAATTATTCTACTGGAACACTATGCATTCATGCAAATGGAAATCAATAACGTAGCATAGCTGTACTGTAATTTCAGAGCATCTATCATGACATTATTGCTTGGCATTTCATAAAATATATAAAAATAATACAATTGTCTCATTTATAAAGCTGAGTGCTTTAGTCATCTTTGTGGTCACAAATATTTGCTCTGATGAAATATCTCAGACCTGCAGCACATGGAGTAAAATGCCAAGTCTGGACTTCATGGTAGCACCTATACATCCTGAGGCAGTGGTCAGGATAAAATGGGCTTTACTCAGCATCAATTTAATCCTGCTAAGAGCTGCTGTCTCACAGCATTTCAATTCTTCATGGGAAAAGGCCACAGGAAAAGGTCGATATAGTCAGGGGAATGTTCTGCTGATTATCAAAATAGTTACTTTTAAATGGTTGTGATGATGGTGGCAAAATAAAAGTTTAGATTTCTTCTTTTCTGCCTCTCTTTTAGCTAGAGGCAAGTATTTTTGTGAATTAAGCTGTTGTACCCTGCTGAGTGTGATTGTAATGGCGGGCTTTGGCAGGAAATATGTGAAAAATAGATCCTTTCAAGGTTAAAGTTAACATTTTGAATTTAGTATTTTTTTTTCTTCACCAATTAGCCATTATCTGGAAAAGCGGCTCCTCAAGGGAAAGCCTTTGCTGTAACAAAAGACTGGTTGGTGGTAGACTCAGCCTCAACCTCGCATCAGTCACCCTCTCGTGGATGATTTTCTCCGCGTGTGCATGTAATTATGCCTCATTTGGAGAAAGAACCTAAAGCCTTGATTGCAGTGATAAGAGGCTGATAAAAAAACTAGAATTTATCTTTGGTGAGATTTAATCAGTGCATTGATCAGTTGCACATAGTGAACACCTGAGATAAATAGCCAAAGGTGCCAGCTCAAAGCAGCTAATCCACACCAACCCTGCAAACAAAATCCAGGTGGATTAGCGGGGGTTTCATTAGGAAGGCTATTAATATTTATAAAATAATTTCACACATTGTTTAACCTGAGCTGTCTCTTTGTGAAATAACAGCCCAGGAGGTTCATTAAGCCTCCAACTAATCCCAGCAAATCCACCCGCCTCCGCAGAACTAAAACTTAAAATATCTGTGCACCAAGACATTTGTCCTTGTTGCCTCCTGTTTAGCCCAACCTGCCACTCACAGAAGAGCTTTTGGTTGCAATATAGGTATACGAGCTAATACAGCTGAACCAAGCTCTTTCCTGGGGGCAAGCACTATGTCTTGTTTTTTTATTTCTTTTTTTCTGAACCAAATCTAAAGTCTATTCAAATGTAAAGAGAAGGAATGTGCCAATGCCACCATAACCACACTGCATTATCACAAATCTCCTTTACCCCTTGTCAAATAATATGCCTTTTCCAGATATAGCCTGAACATCACTGCAGTGTGTAATCAAAGATTAACATCCCTCCTAGTTTTATGTGACAGTTTACACTAAACATGTGACAATGCACATATTTGATTAAGACCCTTTATTATTTCAGTATTTGCTTGAAATGCACTTAATTAAATGGGTTAATTGTCTAACAAGACTGTTAAAAATGTTATTAGCCCTTGACCTCCCTTATTCCGCTTAGTCTCAGAGTGCTGGATTTGGGTTGAAACCCTCTATGCATTGTGAGAAGCCTTCTTGTCTTGATATCAGAGGCCTCTTCCTTTGGCCAGTTAATTGTACTAGCGAGGTATCTGATGACTGGTAGGGTGTACGTGTACCATTCAGCTGACTTTTCAGTACCTGCCTTACTCTGTGTAGGTATTTGACTGGCTGACTTCCTTGCTGCCTCCTCATGGCTTCCGTTTGCCTGGGGGAACATTTCCTGAACATCTGCAATGGTGTCTTCTGGTAGTTAAGGTCCCCCTTAGTTCTGATAATTTTACCTGTTTTTGATACCAAGTGACCGCACTTGTCCAGTCCGAATGACATTCCATTGTTGCTGTAGATCCTGGCAGTGTGGATCAGTGAGTTGATGTTTCGCTCAGTCCTGGCAAACTTGATGTCATCCATGTAGAGGAAGTGACGATTTCTCCACTTTGGAACCAGCCTCCGTAACCACTCTTTGTGATGATCTGGCTAAGGGTGTTCAGGTCTACGCAGAACAAAATTAGGAATAGTGCACACCTTGGCATGCTGCACCTGATGGTGACTTGTGCAATTGACTTTGAGTTGGCTTCTAGAGCCCCATTGAGTTCTTGATGAATGTTTAGTGTTGATCTTGTACATTTACAAGCACTCCAGTATATATGTATGTGGCACTGAGTTGGAGGGTTTCTTCATGCAATCCAGGCGGTGCATAGGTTGGTCTGTCTGGTCTTGCAGTTTTATTTTATTTGGCTCAGTGTAGGCCTCTGCTTGAATGCATATTCTACAGGCTACCTATATCCTAAATGTTACCTTTATGTGCAATGTAAAGGAATAACGTGACTGCTATACATGGTTTACATGGAAATTGGTTGATTCAGGATACAACACATGATCCCCCCGGTCACAATTGTGACCAACAATAAAACACACCTTTTCACCTACTTTTCCATCTAAATTTGAAAAAGAATGATTGATTACTTCAAAAGGGTTACTAATGACACATGATTTCGATATTTTCAAATCTGAGAAAAATTCCGGATTTAAAAGGCTAATGAAATCGCCATACTCAGTTGTCAGAGAGTTATCAGTGGAACAACTCTATTGTGGTTGAATATGTTTGTACAATATATACATGTTTGCGCAAACATAAAATATGAATGCAACATAGTATTGGCAGGATAATGGATCCTTTTCTCTCTTGTCACTAGTGAATTCTGACATGTTGTATAATGCATGACAAGCAATAGTAAACCTAATGCGGAGGGTTTGCATTTTTCAGTTATGCTACCATGTGTGGCAGGATGCAAAAGGTTACAGATTTCACTGCTGAGACTTGGAGGATTTATATTTATCCCCTCAGAGGCAAATCTATCTAATATGACAGTTTAATCCTCTTAGAGACGTATTAACTGTGATCAAAGAAAGGACTTCAGCATTCAAAGTTTCCCTGTGTTTTTGCCACTGTCTAGTGCCTTACTGTAACTCTCAACTGAGTACCACCAGCTGATTGTTGTATCCCTCCCAACTTGAATGTAACCTGGAAAATCTTTTTTAAATGTAGATTTCTAAATAGCCATTTGTATTTAATAGAAAATGTTATGTGATATAATGACATTTTACAGGTTGATATTTTTCTAATCTGTAAAATTAATGAATGCATTATCTCTTGCACACAAATTAAATACTCTTATTCATCACTGTGCTAAAACTGTATTAAAATGTAATATTTCCATTGAGCATTTACAGGACCCATTTAAAAGGCTCTTGATTGTAAAAGTCAGTTGGGACATGCAGCACAGCCTGCAGCATTGCAAGCTGATTGTAGAGAGGAAAACATGGGCTGGATATTTAGGGTTTTTAAATTGGGGCTGCAGAACACAGCAGGGGGGTAGAGCCATTAATAATTCAGTCTGATATATAGCGCAGATGCCCAATCTTTAAAAAAAAAAAGAAATCTCTCAGATGTTTGGAGGTTCAATGCACTTTCTAGAAATTGAGTTTGCCAAACCAGCTTTTTCACAATGGACCCAAATAGTGTCTTAATCCTAACCTGTTATCTCTGATTTGAAACAGTGTGGTAATAATATGCAAGCAAATGCAGACGTGTGTAAATCTGTATGTTACATGCAGTGTGTTCATGGACCAACCTGTAAAAATTTGTAATAGAAACACACATGTGGAAAACAAAACCCCACACTGGCCACCTAAAGCTGGGTCTCAAGAATCAACGGGTGAGTTGAAGACTGAACATGAAAGTGACTTTTTTCTTTCAAACACTTTCAAACACTTCACAGTCCATTATTGCGATTAGATAAGTAATTTAATTCATCACATTCATTACCTGCACCTCTATCCTTCTGTTTTTTTTCTGAAATTAGTATGAAAGCAAATAAAAAGGACAGTGTGTGCCAGGACGCTCACAAGCTCTTAATTCAATATCAGAATATAAATAATAGTACATTTAGCATTCTGCCATTTTACTTGAACTGACCACCAGGGAGGAGAAGTGGAAATGTACAAAGCAGTTTGTTCCTGCAGGCTAGACTCACCTTTTTGTCTTACAGACGAAATGTGTTTAATCTGACCACTGACTTACTTTGGCTCACTCATTTTATCCCCCTGACTGACTACACCCTCAAGCAAGACTCGGCACAAGGGCAGTTACAGGTGTTAAGTGCATACAAAAGAATAAGAATGATGTTAAAGGTCTTTGGTGTGGTTGCTTTGTTTTATAAGGATTTCTCATCCTACATTCATCCTTGTGGGTGGTGGAAATGTCGTCTGTTTCTATAGGAAAAAGTATTCAAATAATTATAATTCATATGCACTGACTATATGCGGGCGATGCTTTATTTATGTGTATGTCAACTTTTAAAGTTGGACACACAATTGAGAAGTCTACACTTTTAGAATTCTTATTTGGCTGTATCTGGTGATGAATGATATAATGTACCTGTGTGGGTGGGTGCAGGTGTTTGTCGTAATTATATGACAAAAGCCTAATAATTATCACTTTTTACACTTTGTATTAAATCAGCCAATGATTTGACCTGTTGCTAAAGTCTTATGTAACTGCCTCTGGTGAGTAATACAAATTAGATAAATATGCATATTAACTTTGTATTTTATTTTAAACTAATTTTCAAAAGAACACTCATAAGGTAATGGGGTCAAGTATGTGTAGAGTAATCAGACAATAATCAGCTAGCATGAGCCTGATTTTCTAAAGCAATAACTCATGCACATGTTCAAAAAGAAAGCATAGAGAAAACTGGAGTGTTCTTAACATGCAAATAACACCTAACAAATTAAAAGAAGGAAAGCTGAAAGAACAAAAGGAAGAGCAATAGGAAAAACAGCATCAACCAAATGAAAGTGAATGGAAGAGAGCAACAAAGTGAGAGAAACCCCCCCCGATAATTACAATTTTGATAATTTCTGAAATATTTTTCAAGAGATGTAACCCTGTGCACTAGAGTTTCTAGATTAATACGTTATACACACAATACTACAGCAAGCATATGTACGTAATATATATATAAGTCCACTCATCTTCATCCGTCTAAATCTGACATTTCATGGATGCAAACAGTAAAGGCTTGTACCTCATTTGCACAAATACCACCATACATAATTAATGAGAATCTTTGGTGGTTATTTGTTAGACTCCAAGGACTGCAGCAGGATGCTGTATATAATATTAAAAAGAGAACGGTCTCCATTAGATAACTTCTGTTATGAATGGGTGATAAATAAAACTGAATTGAACTCAACTGTTGCAGAGGACTTTCATCCAAATTGTATTGTGTTGATGCACTTGATGGAAAGCTCATCAACATTCAGACAACTATGTTTATCTTGGGAGAACATTTGTGAATTACATGGACTGAATTTCCATTATCTCCGCGGCTGATGTTGGTTCCTGCATGCCACTGTGGGCACCCAGGGGAGGACATCAAATGCTGGCCCCTCTGCTTGTTCCAACTTGTAGAAAGCACAGGGCTTGAACCTCCTTTAACCCCGGCATCCAATCAGACATTTTTGAGAGTCTAGGCAAGTCTACAATAATACTGGAATTTCAGGTTCTTAATGTTCCATGGACCATTTTGTGTAAATCAGCAGGTTTTTCTTCACATTGATCCCATCCTCCTTTCATTTCATTGTGCAATCACTAGAAGAAGACTGTCTCTGCATCAGAGCTTCTGTGATGATTGATGTTGTATCTTGACAACAATATCATTTTGAAACTCATATTTATGTTTTTGTTTACATGTCAGTAGTATAATTTACAGTGAAAAACCAGACTATCAAAGTGGTTGAGAACTTTCTTTAATCTCACTTTTGAGGGCATTGAATTGCCAACAAAATGCCAAGGGTCCAGCAGGGAGATGGAGCTAGTGAATTTTTCATGTATTCCCTAATGTCAGACACTCTGACATTAGGGAACATCAAATGCGACGAGAAACTTGATGAAAATGCTGTTAATTCTGTAGCACTGCAGACTTCCCACTGTAGCATTAAGCTACTGTCTGAAGCCATGCAGCTGTAAAATCAAAAGCTTTTCAAATTGTAAAGCAGCATAAATGGCAGAATGGACTGTGACAATTTGCTAGTGTCCACTCACAATTCAGGTAAATTTTCTCCCCACACACACACACACACACACACTTATGATAATGTAGACATATTGTTTGCTTTTACTGCCAATATAGGTCTGAAGCATATTTTTGTCTTTGCGGATGAGTAGGAAGAGGTGAACAGAACAGGTGAGAAGGTTAAGTATAATTGCTTTAAACTTACCAGTCGATATCTCCATGAAAACCATTCTTGTTGTAGAAGTTGGCTGCTATATCTCGGAATGAATGAGCTACATTTGTTACTATGTTTTTTTTTAAGTCTGGGTAAAATATTAAAAAACAAAATAAAAATTTGAAAAATGTGTTATTCCCTAATGAGTTTATATACATTATTATCCAAATTGCACATTTAATAGGAGTGAGTCTTTTGTCAACTGTGAATAAATGCCCAGTAAAATGTAAGGCTTACGAAAACTGAACTTGATTGTGATCATGTTTGAGACTTACACCAACATGGACAAATGATCGGAAATAGTTTTGATGCATGCTCACAAAAAAAGGACAGGACAGCAGCATTCATGGCATTACACTGACAATGACTAAATGTCCAATTCCACTTTTCTATATCCAGTAATTTATGATTCTAATGATCAAACTTTAGTTCTGTGTGTCAGAGTCAAAGAGAAAAAAACACTTTACTGAGTGAATACCTGGATGTCTGGACTGCTGCCAAAATGCTAGCTCATTACTAACCCATGTGGGGCCAACATGGATATGTTGGCTGGGTCCTTGTGTATATTAAAAATTCATAAGAGCAGAGCATATTCTCCATTGAGTTTTAATGGGTAATCATTTATTAGATTAATAATGATTAGATTATTTATTTAAAGGCTATTTTTATGTCAAGATGTGTGCGTTTTCAGCCGAAACCACAGAAATATTCCTTTATTTGGACACCTGTAGTTCAGAGCAAGTGTATAGAAAAGGTCATTATCTATTATTCATGCTTGAAGTCTGAAAGAGTAATATATGCTCTTTTGGAGATTACCTCTCTTCTCTGTTCTCACCAGGTAATGACAATGATTCATCACTGAAAGCACAAGGGAGAGGAATACTGAATTATTGAACTTTTTTTTTGCACCAATGTCCAGCCCTTGTGTATTTCTGAGTCAGTATCATCACAGTAAACACAGGAATGCTGTAAGTAGAGAGCTCCGGAAGCAAAAGTAGTTTATTGTCTACTGTGAAGTGGCAATTAGTTTTAAGATCAATGTGCTGTATGTTGATAGCATGGTAGGGCTGTTTTATATTTCTAAACAAGGTTCTTTACATTACTTGACCTTGTAATCTGTGTTTCTATCGTTTGAAGGTATGTCAGCTCTAATATTGCTTTTTTTTTTCACCAAGGAAATTTCAAAAGCAGGTTTCCTTTTCTGCACTCTGTTGTCAATCATTCCAGATTGGCCTTGTTTGATATTAATTCTATTTTGGGACTTATTTTTCTTTTTCTTGTTTGCATTAAAGACCATGTTCTGCAGTATGTTTACGTCTATCCAGCCCAACTTGTTGAGTTTTATCAGGGGTAAATAGCACCCTTGGACTTTCAGCTGAAATCATTTTTTCATTTGATAAATGGGCCTATCTGCTCTCTCTGTCCCTCAACACCTCTCTGACATGGACGCAACAAAATTCACAATGGATCCCAAAGAAAAGAAGTGCTTTCATTATAGTCTTTCTCTCCTGTGGGTGGCCACCACGTTCCATGCCACCGTAGAGGTCAGTCAACCTTTATATGTCAGCTGGGGCCTCCGTTTGGAATGATGCTGAAAAATAGCAAGGTTGACATCTCCCCAGTTTGACTTTCTTCAGCTCAACCTTTACCTGAACCCCCGCGATACATAAATGAAGGTCACTGCAGACCTGTGTTTTTGAAAATTAGCAAACAAGGATAGTCAAAGGGTGACACATTTATAGCTTAAACATTGAACACATGGAGGTTTGGCTGTAACCTTGGATTTCAGGAACACAATACTTCTACAGCTGTTAAGTTCTTTTTCATGCATTCTGCAGTTTGTTTGATGTGCCTGTGTTAGTTATCTGCACAATCCCATTCAGATGATAAATGGATAGCAGCTACTTCTATCCCAGTCCATTTGCCCCCCCCCCCCCACACA
>NC_060162.1:18805559-18857875 GCF_021292245.1 Micropterus dolomieu | reverse complement strand
CCCTTTCCCCCCCCCCCCCCCACACACACAAAAAAAAGGGCTCTCATCTGGAGGAGCTGATGAAATTAGCAATTTAGTCGGATATAGGCAATTTTCACTGGACCTTTGACTCACACGGCTATTACTTTCAATAAGCCTGCTCATCTGCTAAGCTCAGACTGAAAATCCTCTCCTTCTATCCTCTTCACTTTAGACTTATTCATAAGGGGTTGGACGGCATTGTTATGAAATGGGACCATTTCATATTACTACGTTCCATTACTGTGTCTACATTCTATTACGACTCCCACCTGTCCTGCCGGGAAAGTCATTTATATTTGACAGAGCAGGGTGGATGGAAGTCTGCAGTCTTATTGAAATAAAATGAGCTCTTTTTAGTACCAGACTGTGGATCTCCCATTCATAGGGAACGCTCCTCTTCAAATCCAACTGTTCTTACAGACATCACATTACATCTTATGTGGAGAACACCTTGCTAATTTTGACAATGGATCTCCTTTTCAAATTTTTATGGGATCTGGGTCCGTGCGTGAAGTATAATTCATCTGCAGTTTTTAACATTGTGTCCTCTGTTGGGTCCTCAAGAAAACTAAACTTAAAGTGGTCATATTATACTCATTTTCAGGTTCATAACTTTATTTAGAGGTTATTACCAGAGTACGTTTATTTATACATGTATTTGATCTTTGTTGGGAGTTGGGAGCACATGCGAAGTACATAGTGGAGGACTACTAGCCAATCAGAAGCAGAGTAGGGCGGGTCCTGACAAGCCATCGCTGTGGTTCAGCTGTACATGTTTCTAAACCAGCTTCGCCACTTAGACTGGAGCAAGAGTTTCAGAATGGTAAGTTATTAATTTGGAACAAATTGATATTTCATACGTAACTATTTAACTGTGCACTGTCTCTATATCACAGTAACAACTTAACATTTAGTAGGGAGGGTTGGGTTGAGGGAAGGCAGCCGGCGGACGTCTTGTCACTGTGTGTGCTGCGAGCGTTATGCCGCGTGTTACAAGTGACACAACTTCTTTATGGAAGTAAACGCTGGACTACAACTGAGCTGTTTTCCGGCAGTTAAGGAGCAGTGTTTTCTGTGGGAGATGGTAACGCCCTTTGGGTGTGTTTTGTGCTTTTTCACTTTGCAAACCTATTACATGCACAAAAAAAGATATACACAGTAAAGGAAAGGGAAAAGCCAAAAAGCATAATATGACCTCGTTAACATCAATACACAGTACAGTTAGGCTACTGACATTTCAGAACCATGGTCGGGGACATAGATTCTAACTTGTACAAACCTCAGTCAGATAAAGGATCAATGAGTCAGGCAGACTAACATATTCAACTAAACATCCCCTCTGCAGGACATGGACAGAGGGACGGCAGGTTAACAACGGGAATTCATTTTGTTCATGTTGCTGACAAGGGGGGTGGCATCTCCCATAAAATTGATTACTAATCTGGCCTTTTTAATATTCTTGCCTTAAAATCTGCTGTCTTACAATCACTATTTCCTTTAGCATGTATTCTGTTAGTTGAAATGATTGAATTACATTTCAATTAGAATATTCCCCCTGTGTTAATTGCTCTGATAAGTAATGGATGAGATAAGCTCTTTAATAAACTGGTATGTTATTAGGCTTTTATAATGTTAATTAAAAGGGCCAAGCTTCTGTTTTATTCTATTTTAACTGCATATCTAATAATCAAAGTAGTAACAGCTTTTTGATGAGTCCAGTTAAAAAATTAAAGGAGAGTTTAAAAAATAGCTACAATATTTCAAATATTATCATTTAATATGCATAATTTAATAATTCAAAATTCCACTTTGGCTATTACTTAGAATACTGTAAGCAGTAAGGCTCAGACAATGTTCTCTTTGTTTATGTAACTCAACTAACAGTTAATAGCATCCTTGGACTTTCAGCCCAAATCCTTTTTTCATTTGCATCTTCAGGAAGTAGTTTAATTAAAAAAGAAGATACACTTTAATATATATATATATTTATTTATTATAATCATTTACAGTGTATGTAACCTTGAATTAAGAAAAAAAACCTCATCAAAATGTGGCCCAGTTTTATACAATAAAACTGCAATTCACCAAAAACATAGTTACTGGAATATGACAATAGATTGACTTGTCATTGGCCCTGTTCCAAGATAAATAGAGGAAAGTCTGACTTTCCTAGATTCTCTGTTAGAAGATAAATTCCACAGTGGTTGTGGGTGTTGGTGTCTGATTTCAACTTGTTTTGTCTCTAGCTGACTGTGATGGAGCTCCAGAGGGACACATCTCCCTGGGTAGTGTGGTTGACAGGGTGGAAGTCAGTGGGAGAAGAATTGATGGGTCTCACAAGAGCTGGAAACATTCCCCCCGGCCTCCCCACCAAGAAAACCTTCACTGTGAGGGGAGGGGGGGAATGGAGGAAACCTCAGGAAGAGCAACAGAGGAGAGATCCGTCTCTCAGGACGGGCAGTCATGCAATAGATGTAGTTTGTACAGAATAGACCCAACATTGTAAAATGATAGTTTGGATAATCATGAGCCACTTGAAAAAGATGACAGACTACACTACACAGACTCACAAGAGACAAAACTAAAGCAGACCATTCACACAGGTAGGAGAAAGGAACAGATACACACACAGAGGGAGACAGACAACATGCACACAAGGGAGAGAGAGACAGCCAGACAAAAGGAGAGGCTGAATCTCCTGGAGGACAAATATCCATATCAAAAACATCTGGAATGAGGCACCGACAGCCAGGGGAGAGAGAGGTCCCAGGACGGCTGATGGACTAATCGATGAATTGATACTGAGACCAACCCACTGGAAGGATAATGGTAACAGGTGCAAGCCTGAAGTAATCAGCTAATAAGCAACTAGCTGAAAGTTAAGGTGAAAGGTTTAGTTTGCATTTAAAGGCCCAAACAGGGTCAGACTGTCTGATATCAGCTGGGAGGTTATTCCAGAGGAAGGGACACAATTGGAAAAGACGCCGCACCTGTGACGGCCCCAAGAGCTCGTGGTGTTGGACTTGTGTACTGTGTGGTGTCTGTGTTTCTCTCTGCAGGCAATTAAGGAGACTGGGAGCACCTGGCCAGTGAGCCCAACCTATTTAGGCCTGCCCGCCCAGACGCCAGTGTCTGTGCTAGCACGTTCCACACCGCTCTACCATGTTTGTTTTGTTGTTTTAAATAAATTAATTAAGTTAACCTTTGTTAAACCTGAGTTGCATCCACCTTCTTTATTGTGGCCTGAGAGCCGGGGTAGTAACAGCATCCTGCTCACTTCTTTTTAACTCTGGGGACACACAGGAGGCCTGTATTCTGAGAGCAGAGAGTACGAGATGGGATATAAGGTTTAAGGAGATCAGACAGGTATGAAGGAGCGTCATTAGAGACATCTTAAAGTCTGATGTGACATGAATATGGAGCCAATGAAGAGAAGCGACAGTTGGGGTAAAATGTTCCAATTTTCTATTAGTAGTCAAGATTCTAGCTTCAGCATTCTGAACCATGTGACAACTTCTAGTACTAGAACAGGACAGGCCTGACAACAACAACAGCAAGTCTGGATGAAATTAAGGTGTGAATTATGATCTCTGCATCAGCCAAGGACAGAAAAGACCTATTGTCTTGGTATGTTGATTAAGTTTTGAGGGAAATGTAATTGAGTGGAATATGCTCACTGACAATGTTATCTCCAGGGAATGAAGTGCTACGTCCTTGCATTGTTTGTCCTTGTTGCTTTTGTAAGTCAGCTAACTGCTGCTAACTAGCTGCCTTTATCTGATTAGCTCAGTTAGCCTGCAACTAGCCCTGCGTTGGACTGGCGCCCTGTCCAGGGTGTACCCCAAATAACTACGTACGTCAGTTAACACGTAAGTTAACTAACATCCCTTACATCAATTTACGTAACTTGCCTAAATAAAAATATTTAATGTTGAGTTTTTGTTTCACACAGGATACAAACACCGCTCTCCTGGTTCAAAGTCGGGGTTCTGGCCCTCCATCCACTCCAACCACCTGCTTACCCAGACATTTCTATTAAATATCATATACCTGCCTTTACCATCAAAACCTGACACTACAGGGCTTCCCCCACTGCGTTGAACTATGATGCTAAAGGGATACCCAGTGCGTTACAACCTGACGCCGAAGGGTCTTGATCATGCTTCCATATTTGACGAGTCAGGGAGTGAGAACTAGTTGCTCTGGAGAAAATTATTTAGACTTAGGTAAAATATCCTGTTATTCTTGCAGTAGATGACCTTGTTGCTTTTGTAAGTCAGCTAACTGCTGCTAACTAGCCGTCTTTATCTGATTAGCTCAGTTAGTCTGCAACTAGCCCTGCGTTGGACTGGCGTCCTGTCCAGGGTGTACCCCACCTTTCTCCCGATGGCAGCTGGGATTGGCTCCAGCCCCCCGCGACCCTGTGTAAACCAGGGAATGATTACGGTGAGTGGCTCTGGGAAAGCGGACAGTGAAACTGCGCTCAGCAGCCTCCCAGTTAACACGACATAAACAGGACAGAACACAGCCTAATTAGTTGACTCAGCCCCGGGGTGACAAGAGCCAAACCAGCAAGAAAACCACCTTTGTACTGCGTTCCCAGTGGTAAAACTGGCCTCCATCAGTTTCGGACGCTGTGCTTGGGTCCAGCTGCTGTGTTCACTCACTGGGAGCATGACCGGGACGGGGTGTAACCGCATTCAACTTCTGGCTCAACGGCAATCAATCTCAGCGACAAATCGCTCACTAGCTGTGTGTTTTTACAGGTAACATGTAAATAGCAAATAGCACCCCGCTTTCCGTTTCATGGAAACTTTGTGCTTAAAGTAATTCTTATGTGTCATCCCCATTTTTACAAAATGTACCTGTAATCTGATTACGTCTGTTTTTTCTTTACTGTAACGCAATACAGTTACTTTATTTTTGAATCCTGATTACGTAACGCTGTTACATGTAATCCGTTACTTCCCAACCCTGCGTATCATTATATTGCTCCAAAACCACATTTGCTGTTGAGTAGTAAATGAGCAGTATATAAAAGTATTAATCATTTCTAGGAGACAGAGTTGCTGAGTAATATTCACCACCACCAGCTCTGACTTTGTGAATTGTTCAGCAGTTTCCCACAGTAGGATACTGGCCAGCATACTGGGTGTTAATTTATTCTCATAAATGGCCTTTGCTCTTTTTTGGCCTATTATTTGGTCCACTGTCATTTTGGACAGGATTGCTTTTTTAAAGATGAATGTTGGTAGACATAATAAAAATTCTGGTTGGTCCAGTGGATAGCACTGTGGCCTCACTGCAAGAAGGTTGTGGGTTCAAACCCCGGTTGTCTTGGCCTTTCTGTGTGGAGTTTGCATGTTTCTCTGTGGGTCTCCCCCGCTATAAAAAACATGTTAGGTTTCTTCAGTCAGTGTCAGACACTGACATAGATCTGGAGTTGGTCCCTGGGTGCTGCACAGTGGCTGCCCACTGCTCCCTTGAGGGATTGGTTAAATGCAGAGAATAAATTTCAGAACATGTATGTGATAATAAAATATCTTTAGTGTATAACTATGAGAACCACATCTCTGGACAACACATTCTCACTTCCGACTCGTCATATATTGACGCTCGGTTAAGGCTCTTTGGCGTCGCCTTTTAACTCCCTGGATACCCCTTTTGTGTCATTTTTAGACGTTTAGGGCTCCATGGTCAAGTTAGCAATGCTTAGCCACAACAAATATGCAACTTCCGGTTACAATTTCAAAAAACGTTTCGAAACATCGCCATTTTGAAACGGTGCGTTATTAAAGTCGTGAAACGTTGCAATTGGGTTCAGTTTAGGCACTAAAAGTACTTGGTTAAGGTTAGGAAAAGATCATGGTTTGGGTTAAAATAACTACGTACGTCAGTTAACACGTAAGTTAACTAACATCCCTTACGTCAATTTACGTAACTTGCCTAAATAAAAATATTTAATGTTGACTTTTTGTTTCACACAGGATACGAACACCACTCTCCTGGTTCAAAGTCGGGGTTCTGGCCCTCCATCCACTCCAACCACCTGCTTACTCAGACATTTCTATTAAATATCATATACCTGCCTTTAACATCAAAACCTGACACTACAGGGCTTCCCCCACTGCGTTGAACTATGATGCTAAAGGGATACCCAGTGCGTTACAACCTGACGCCAAAGGGTCTTGATCATGCTTCCATATTTGATGAGTCAGGGAGTGAGAACTAGTTGCTCTGGAGAAAATTATTTAGACTTAGGTAAAATATCCTGTTATTCTTGCAGTAGATGACACAAATGTAAAAGATACAATTAACTCAAAATGCTGCCTGACTCGTGATTTTGATTCAGATGCACCTACACAAAGTTACTTAGAACTCAAACAATGTGTGCTAATGCTGAATGCAGCCTGCTGAAACAATCACTTAAATAAAGTTATGGCCATTAGCGCTTGCTGATCCATGAGTGTTTACATTCTCATTACTGGTGTCTATTCATCCCTGTGACAGCTGTGGAAGATGAGTACTGACCTGTGATTTGTTACAGAGTGGAAACAATTGCTACCAATAAATTAGTCCTGGACTCCATGGCTGCTGAATGTGGCTGATAGACAGTGATGCATGTTCATAAAGTGAGCTCCTAATTATTTTGTTTTACCTACAATCAGAAATAACTCTTTTTGCATTCTGGTTTTGTTGCATTTTGGCCTTGATTATCAGAAAATATATATTTAAATGTCTTCGAGTGGAGGAAGAGAAGAGCAAGGAGAATATTTTTTTCAAACTGCAGTATAAAGAAGCACCTTTCTCTTTAGCTGTCATAATGCTGAAGGATCTGTGAGTACAACAGACACAATTCTCAGTGAAGTACGCATATCTTTTTTGACTGTATCACAGCTGACGTTTTTGAACATAAGGACGCAGAGGTTGATAGATTCAGGTTTTAAAGCTTTCCCAGCTTGATCCTATTCAAACGAAACTCACTTCAACTAAGGTATTACATTTAGCTAAGAAACAAAAACATCAATCACACAATGTGTCTTGCTTTTTCTATCATTTTCATCTGTGCTCTTGTTTTTTCCCCCTCCTTGTAGCCTATCCCTATCTGTCTTCATGCCACCTATATGCACAATGGAAAGGGTTTTAGCATGTGCCAATGAATCCAAATCTCTGCAGCAGCACCCTGAGGAGCATAACTAAGTGAAAAAGTGTGAAAATATGACTCTCGCTTGCTTGCTTTTCATTTCCCTACAAAAGTGTCATTACAGTCAACCAAAACAATGCCTTATTTTTTAATACAACAGCTCCCTTTTTGATAACACTAACAATTAAAGCTTTCACTTGACTTTCCAGTGTGCCATTTTTTTAAATTCTAATTTTTAAAACTGATAAACTTTGGCTTAACTCGTTTCAGAAAAAGTTTACTATATAAAACATGCCAACTGGATGTCCCACTTTCCTGAGCATCCCCCAACAATATGGGGGACACAAACTCAAACCCACAAAAATTTCGCTGGGTCGTCACAGGGATCAAAGGGAAAAGGCTGGACTATGAATGAGCTGTTTTCAGGCAGTTCACAGCGCTGTATTTTGTGGGAGATGGGAACTCTGGGCCTTTTCACTTTGCAAACCTATTACATGCACAAAAAAAGATATAACTCAATAAAGGAGAGGGAAAAGCCAAAAAGCATAATATGAACTTTTTAAAGCACACAGCAAGGACAAAATCTTTACTTGAAGTAGATGGAGATGCTGTTGAGAAATTACACGAACGTGAGTAATTTTCTATAATTAATCACTCACAATAAATGCGGAACAGTTTTCTGCTCTCATACATCTCACTCATTAGCATCGCTATAGATTCATCCATATATACCATGCTGAAATGTTGATGCTTTTCCTCACATGACATCCACCTTAACATGGCTGTTAGAAAGACTAAGCCTAACAACCTAACAAGGGAGACACAAACTCTAAAAACACATCTGCATAAATACATCTCTAGCCCCAAATGTGCATCAGGCTTGTACATAATGATTTCCTCCTAATTTGTCCTTGCAAATGCTGCAGCAGCATTGCTACCTAAAAGAACTTTGTGCTCGACTCTGTCTCCCCAAGCAATAAGTAACCAACCCCTCTGACAACAATTACCCTGTGAGTCTGGTCCCTGGACAGCAACATACTGTACCTCCTTCAACCATTATGCTGGCAGCAAAATGTACAGCCATCTGTGCCACTCTTGCCATTAGACCTGTAAGGTTTAGGCTAAGCCAATATTTTAGTTGAATAGATTCCTAATCGTCCATTTTATTGGGTCTTATGTTATGTGGTTTTGGCCAAATAATGACATTGCAGTCACTGAAAATACAAAAAAGCCCCACCTTATTGCGCAGAAAAACTGAACAATGAAGTTGGTCTGTAAACTGTGATGAATGTTTACAATGGACAGTTTGGGTAATTAACCAGTTGCCTTTGTTTCCCAAAAGACCCTAGTGACACTAAATTTTTCTTTAATGCCTAAAGGGAGTGTAAGTGATTCTGCAGAAGGTTTTTTGATATTTGAACTTAACTGCCAAAGAAAGTCAGCCCTCCCTTCAGTGCTCCCTCAGAAGCTCCACCCTCCAAATTTTTAATCTCCACTGTTGAAACGCCTTCGCTGGTCACATAACTTTCTTCTTTGTTAATACTCTTGTGACCTTTTTCTCTTTGGCTGTTTCTCAGCTATCTGTTCTTCACAGTGCCTGGAGTCCAGCACGTTCAGATGTGCCTGTGTATAGAGCTCTCTCTCCCACTGCCCCCCTGCCTACCCCACTCTGCATGGGCGCTGATGCTGCGTTCCATTTATCTCGGAAGTCAGAGGTTGGAGCTGGGAATAATGTCACACCCGAGTTGACGGCATTCCAGTTACAAGTCGGAAAACCTTGCGTGGCCAGCCATTGTTTACAACTAGCCAGGTTAGCCATTGTTAGCAAAGCCGGTTGATAAAAAATGCATTGTGCGGTATTTAAGCATACTAAACACTGTAGCTACATGTCCACAGACAGAAGTTGGACATACAAAAATGTCTATGAGACACAAGTACACCAAAGTGCTAATAAACAGTATAAACTACAGCTTTCACTAACTGTTAATACTCAGAGCAGCCATCTTGGATCACGAAGTCGGGAGTAGTGCGGGTCTCCCAACTTTCCGAGTCGGAAAACTGACTTATGGGGGCTTTCCCTTTGAAATTTACGACTTTGAATTCGGAAATCCCAACAACAATTTCCACAACAGAGGTGTCAGCCATTGTTCCCCCACCGCCTGACAGCCAATCATAGACAGGTTGTTAGATTACATTGCCAGCAATAGTATAAAGCTTAAAGAGCACATAACCCACAGTGAGTAGTCTAATTAGAAATACATTTGTTTGAAGAAACATTCCTTGGTTCACTTCAGGGTTGACTTTCTGCAGTTGGGGAAGCAATACAACACCTATTACAAGTTTCATTTCATGCTCCTCTGTCTCTTTCTCTCTCTCTTTCTGTATGTCTATTCATCTGTGAAAAAGAGAGATAACTGATCCTTACCCATAGCAACAAGTCCTCATACATAAATGACAAAAAGGCAGTGTGTCAATGCCTTCCAAAATGATCCATTATAAAAACCATTCATATGTTTTCTGATCTGCCAGTGTGACTGTTAATGTTAGGTTACCTTTAGGCAATTAAACTACTTGGTTAATGGCTTAGGAATAATCATGATCATGGTTAAAAAAACCCACCATTGACTGGTTGGAGAAGGGATGCAAACTACTGTCTCCACTGTCAAGTTCAGATACGTACTGTAGATGTCATTAACACTTGGTCACTTCATGTGTCTTGGGCAGATATCTGATGTAAATGCATCCAAGAAGCATTTCAGACAGATTTAAATCTCAAGGGGTGGTTTGAGAGGCATTCTAGTCAGACAGGTATCACACATCCAAGACATGTACGTGATCTGTAGTTAGTGTGACAGAGTCAGTTAGCTGTTTGAAGAAATAACCACTCATAGGGTATGTCCTGTCTGTCACCTATAATAATGGCAGCACAAGATACACTCAAATTACACTGACATTAGTGGTGGTTCTTCCTGTCACTTGAAACAGACAGAAAAGTGGCTCCAGCTATTTCAAGTTATATGATCATGCAGAGGGTGCACAATGCTGTTGTAGTGTTAATCTAATCCCTTATCTGATCAAGCTCTGAAGGATCTGTGTGTGAGTTTTAAATGCTATCTCAATAATAATCCATAAATTTGATTCATCCTTGTGTTGGTTTTTGGATATTTCTTAGCTAGCTGTTATTGCTAATTTATAATTGTTATAGTTAACACATTTAATCCTGAATTTTTCCCAGATTCGAAATTATCCAAATCATGTGTCACCAGTAACCCTTTGAAATAAACAATCATTCTTTTTTCAAATTTACATAGAAAAGTGGGTGAAAAAGTGTGTCGTCACAATTGTGACCGGTGAGATCATGTGTTCCAGACCAGTTATTAAGACATTTAAAACTGTCAGTGGCAGTTCCCAACATTGACACTAAAATGCTCTATCATATTCTAGCAAGACTAATTTACATATCAAAATTACTTATACAACACTGACAATTCAGAGAGCAAAGACAAAAACAGCGATGCTGTAACTTTAGTGCAACTTGTACTGAAACATTAATATTGTAACTATTGTAACACTTAAACTTGCACTTTAGTGCAATTTTAATTGTAAACAGTTGTTTGTGCAAGATTCAAAAACAACTGTATAGCAGTCATGTGATTCCTTCACATTGAACATGAAGGTAACTAGGTATTTAGGATAGAGGTAGTCTGTAGAATATTCAGTATTCATTCAATAGAGGCCTACATTAAGCAAAATAAAAAAACTGCAAGACCAAGCAGACCAACCTGTGCACCGCCTGGATTGACTACAAGAAAGTCCTGACTCAATGTCACATACATGGATACTGGAATACTGGAAATGTACAAGATCAACAGGACACTAATAGCCTTCATCAAGAACTAAGTGGGGCTCTAGAAGCCAACTCAAAATCAATTGCACAAGTCACCTTCAAGTGCAGCATACCAAAGTATGTTGCACTATCCCTGCTGTTGTTCTGTAATACCCTGAACCCCCTCAGCTACGTCATCACAAAGAGTGGTTACAGATACAGGTTCCGAAGTGCAGCAACAATCAGTTACTTGGAAAAAAAGATAAAAAAAAATACCTTGGGATCCCCCAGGCAAATGGGAACCATAAGGAGGCAGCAAGGAAGTCAGCCAGTCAAATACCTGCACAGAGTAAGGCAGGTCCTGAAAAGTCAGCTGAATGGGAAGAACAAGATCTGAGCCATCAACACATACCTCATGCCAGTCATCAGATACCCCGTATAATAAACTGGCCAAAGAAGGAGATAGAAGCCACTGACATCAAGACAAGACAGCTCATCACAAAGCATGGAGGGTTTCACTCCAAATCCAGCACCCTGAGACTGTAAACTAAGAGGAGCAAGGAAGGCTGAGGGCTAGTGAGTTTCAAGACCACTGTCCGGGATGAAACAACAAAGGTCTAGGAGTACTTCAGGAACATGGCCTTCAAAGATCAAGGGCTGACTCAGGCAGCAGAAAACAGAGGAGGAGGACAAGGAGGAGGAAGAACAATCATGGAGAGACAAACCGCTGCACAGCATGTACCACTGACAGACAGAAGAAGGACTGTGACCTCCAAACTGGGAGAGTGGCTAGAAGATTCCAGGTACAACATCTGAAGTCTCTGACCAGAAGAGTGCAGCCCTAGGAACATCTAAGATACTGCGCAGAACCCTCAAACTCCCAGAACTGAGGTAGAGGACCCAAACTTAAGGATGACACATACCACCCCACAAGGGGGGAAAAGTGTTTTTTTTTTTTATCAGGGTGCCTGCCTTGTCTGGGTGGTCACCTAGATCCAACATACCCAGAACTTGATTCAAAGTCAAACTAAAAATGAAAAACAAAGCAGATAGTTGGGTACAACAAGAATTGTGAATGTGAATACCTAGATGCACTGTGTTATCCCACCGGTCACTATTGTTGCCGTCACAATATTTACTCATTCTATGACCACACTGAAGAAAGTTGAGTAAATGCATATATAAATACTAGACACCTTTAAGATAATGTGTACCCCAACTATCTGTCCTATCTTTATGTTAACATACATCACTAACCTTTTGTTTGGGAGGTTTGATGCAGTCATCCAATTCTCATGGTGCAACCAGGAAATAAACAGCTCTGGTCATGTGACAGTTTACACTAAACATGTGATACCGCACATATTTCATTGAGACCCTTTATTATTTCAGTATTTGCTTAAAATGCATTGATACATCATTCAGTAACAGAGCCTTATAGTAGAAAAAAGCCTTATAAATGAAAAAGTTTTTCCACAGTCACTATTGTGACCGATGGGATTAAATGGGTTTTAACCACTTGTCACAGTCTGCTTCAGCCAAAGTCCCCAGGAGAAGGTGTGGTCTCCTTGGCTCCCAAAGCTGATGGGTCTCTCAGCTGCCCAGCACCACTGAACCCAAGTTGGCTGCCCTTGTCAACATCCTGCCTGTGCCCACCAACGCCCTGCCTTATCCCCAGGCAGCTCTCTTGCCAAAGTATTTGCAAATTAGAAACTATATCAGAAGTAAATTTTTAATACATTTTGCCAAAACCTAATCATATGGACCTTTCAGAAGCATCTTTAGTTTGGCAAAATGGTAAAAATATTTTTGGGTTAGAGACTTGTTCAAAAGGCATTTGATTTTACGGATGTAAATCCTGAAAGGACCTTTAGAGGCAGCCTTTAAAGAAAAATCTTTGATCACGAAATGAACACAAGAGCTGATCCACAACAAAGTTGTACAGACTGGTATACTGGACGTAACTTTGGCTGAGAATTTGTCCAGTCAGTGTATCTGCTCTTTCTGTCAAATGTGTTGAGATTCCTGGCACATCATTTGAAGTTTTACAAAGTAGTTTTGGTTGTGCCTGACTCCTTGCTATTCTGACAGTTTTGATCTCCCTGTTCCCAGTTCAAGGCCTTTATGACATAACCAGATCGCTGGGAAACCAGGATTTTGATAAATAGTAAATAGTAATAGTAAAACCTGTCAGTGACCTGTCGACACTGGGACCATGAGAAGATCTGATTCTCTAATATGGATTCAAACGAATTGTGGGATGGGATGCATATGGCATATTCCTGTGTCACTGGGATAATGTGGGACTCCAGAGGAAAGTGGACATCTGCACACTGGTTTTAAAATTTAAAACTCTCACACTGCAGTTTTTGCTTTACCTCGTAGTAGTAGACAATAGCAGTCCACTGGCATAAACAGTGATGTTTTGTTAAAATGGATATAGCCTGAAATGAGAAAAACATTAAGAGACCTAGATACCTTTGGCCATGGTTTAAATCTATTTCTTTGTTCTTGCTTCTAATTTGTAATTATGAAAAAGCGTGTATTTGTTTATGTGGATAGGGTGTGTGTTGAAAGTCTGTTTTGAAAATGTATAAGTGGTCACCTGGTTAAAATCAATTTATTGACTTACTTGCTGCCAGACATCGATTTAGCCTCAGAAATATTTAATTGGAAACTTCATCTTGGTTAATACTGCACAGCGAAAGTTTTATGAGGATAAACAGGGACTCTGACTAATTGGAAATTAATCATTAGAACATTGTTAGAATGAGATAGGTGCCCGTGTCTCTGTCTGTCTGACTTAGTTTGTCTCTGTGCTCTAATCCCTAATTTAGCTATTATAAATTGAAAAATTGGGCTGTACATCAGTCAGATTAATTAATCATTGGAGTGTTTTTGGCAGAGCTGAAATTTAATTAAGTTTAAGAAAATCCTTACAAACATGTATGACTTGCAATAGGAGTAAATTTAGTACTGAAATGAATGAAAAAAGGTTATAACCATAAATCAGACTTATTATACTTGATATTTTGTACTTTTAATAACATATAATCATATTGGACAAAACAGCATAAATACAACCAAATAATTGTAAATACCCTCCTAGTGGGTCTTCGAGCTTACCCCTACAAATGGTTCAGAACGCAGCAGCGAGTCAGGTTTTTGATCAGCCCAAAAGGACTTGTGTCACTCCATTACTTAGGGACTTCCACTGGCTCCCCGTGGCCTCCCGAATCAAATTCCAGTCACTAATGCTTGCATACAGAGTGACTACTGGGTCCACACCTATCTATCTAAACTCCATAATACAAGAAGTTCCTTCTTGGCCACTGAGCTCCTCCAACGAACGCAGCCTTGCTCTGCCATCCCTACACACAAAGCAATCCCAGCTGTTCTTATCTTAGACACCACGATGGTGGGGCGTCCCTCTCTAACTTCAAGAAGCTCTTGAAAACTCATCTCTTCTGAGAACACTTTCTCTTATAACACCTCTAAACGCTAACCTCTAGCATACACTTCTTGTGTTCTTCTTCTTCTTTCTCCTTACAATTCTCTTATATTGATTGCACTATTTTGTTAACTCTTACTTCTTTCCCTAGGTATTTACCCCATTGATGCCATACATGCTACTTGCTCTTACTAGTATTTAATGCTGCTCTTGCTAGTATCTATTGTCACTTCTAGATCTCTTACTGTATTGATGCTATATTGATGCTTGTATGTTGTTCCTCAAATGTAAGTCACTTTGTAATTAAAGCATCTGCCAAACGAGTAAATGTAATTATAAATGTTGATTAGCCTAACTCTTCACTGGCACTGGCTATGTATTGCTGTTCAGAAATGGTCACCAGGTAGTTTGGCTGAAGCTGGCTTGAAGGTCACAAAGGTCAAAAAACAAGACAATTCAAATTGTCTGTAGCAGTTCAGAAAGTGTTTGTCGGTCTTCATGCTTTATCGCTTTGATCTGAAATGTAATTACTCTTATGAGGACCTAATGTATCCTAAACAAGCAGGCAGTTCAGCTCCCCTTTGTTTTGGCACAGCAGGGTGGGAGTTGATGGAGAGACTGTACTGAAAGAAAGCCTTTGTGTCAGACTTTGAGCTCAACTTCATGCTGCGGTAGAGCTTCTGGGGTTGTCTCAAAGGGATATGCAAACAAACAATATTCCTAATTAGGAGCATAATATGCCAGTCGATTTAAGTGTTGTAAATCCTGTCTGGGCAGACCTACTACCCAGCAGCAATTACACACCTGCAGTTAAATGGCAGTGTAGTATGCTTCACAACCCCATCCAATTCCAAAACAGATCCTTTTATCTCACAAAGTTTAAGCTTTTGTGGGCAGGCCA
This sequence comes from Micropterus dolomieu, assembly GCF_021292245.1. Lineage (NCBI taxonomy): Eukaryota > Metazoa > Chordata > Actinopteri > Centrarchiformes > Centrarchidae > Micropterus > Micropterus dolomieu. Next base: position 18,842,532 of record NC_060162.1, on the reverse strand, counting down.
TTGTCTCAGTCAAAGTGAAGGGTTATAATGGTCAACTCACCACAGGTATCTGATCGGTTGTTCCAGAACATTTTGAATCTTGGCTGAGAGGACAGTGGATTTATTCTGTTGTTCAAGGGAGACAAAAGGTTCATACATTACACAATGGGAATGCCACTTTATCATCCTATTCAACACGTAAGTGCCCATTTCTTTAATGAGAACATTATAAACAAATGCAAATTAACTTAAAGATATGATATGTAACTGTTCTATATTAAATGTCTAAAAATCACTAGACCTATGTTATATAGTTTGTTGAGTTGTGTACTTACATTATCTCAAATGTTTCCAACAATTTTTAAACCCAGAGACGGTAACATTGCATTTCATTGCCTGTTAATGGCGTCCTCTCCCCTTTGCACATGTGTCAGCGTTGTGGTAGTTTGCCAGAAGCTGTCATAAACTGACTGTTTATTCAGTTTTAAGCCACATTTTACGATACTGATTTTTAAAGAAAAACGGCTTTTTTGATTGCTTTACAAGTTTTATTCTCTCGGCCCGTTTGTTTTCAAGAGGAGGAGACCTCTGCGCATAATTCAGATCCTGGCAAAAACCTCTGGAATTTCTGAACTTTAAGTTATCAGAGAAACAAGCTTGGATTGCTGTTCCTCTTGCACATCCTTTGTCCACTGAATAGTGTCACAGAAACACAGATTTTCAATGTGAAACAGCTTTATTCAGTGTTTTCACCCGTTTTATTCACCTGGTCCATTTGTTTTGGCGAAGAGTAGTCTTTTGTGGATAATTCGGCTCCTGGTAAAAAAACTCCTGACAATGAACACTGAAAAAATCCTAACAGGGAGAAGCTGATTGCAATGAAGGCAATGGTGGTGAAAACAACAGCTCTCGTCATCCCACACTACTTCATGACATCATCAAACTACATCTTTTGTTATTGTTGTGATGTGACAGACTCCTAGCGGCAGAAAATTACCTACCTATTACTATTAAGGGTGCAGTATTAGGTAGGGACGGTCCCTACCAATATCCAGAAACTACTGAATTGTCCCAGACAATTATTTTGATCAAATTGGTCACAAACGGTAAACATGCAGCTGCAAATTAGCGTGAGAGTATTAAGGCTAGCAAAAAAGGAGAGATTTTAAGAAATAAGTCAAAATAATATGAGAAAAATATACAATAATACACAGGAATAAAGTCATAATGGATATAACAGTAGTTCTGTCGCTGCTGTCTCTACCTCCCCCTCGCTATCAGCATTACGGCTGCGCCACGGTTTTGTTCTGTCCTCAGTCCGGCGTCAACGTCCACTGGAAGCAGCTCAGAAGTGTTTCAGCAGTGACGCGTGTAGCCTGCCCCACATTATTGACATGTCATTAATTTGTCCTTTTTGTGCTTCAACTACCTTCTTCACAGCTCTCTGTGACGCCGTCTTGTTCCATCGTCTGCAGGCTGCATTTCCCACAAAGAGCATTTCTGAATCAGAGCATTTTGCCTGCCTGATTTTGCTGATCAGTGTTTGCTTTTTGAGCTTCTACTACGATTAAGTAGGCTATGTAGTTAAATGATTTTGTGTCCATTTTAACAATGTTTAGTGTTGTTTTATGATCAAGAGTCTGCACAGGGTATTAAATTTTGAAAATCGACAGGATTCTCTATGCCTTTCTGTGTCTGACATACTGTCCAGTTCGATCTGCTCTGTGCTGCTTGACGCGTCATCCCTCAAAAATAGACCCCGCTACCTATTCTCTGTGAAGTGGAGGGGAGAACCGTTTCTGGGACAGGGATACTACCAGCTATGGGCAGAGCAATATTGTAGGTGACTTTATTCCAAATACATTTTAAATGTGCAGTAAGTTTTGAACATGAGCAGAAAACTTACTGAAACATAGGAGCTATTAAAGTGCAGGGTTTTATAAATTAAGTAAAAATACATTAATTTATCACTGACATGAATAGGTGCCACATGCACATTTAAAGACATTACTTCCAAAAACAAAAGACACGAAAGAGGAGGAAAAACTAAATTATGCCTTATGTGTGTTAACTCAGCAGGGATGACAGTAAATGAGTTGATCTACAGGAGAACATATTTTTGAAAGCAATACAAGATGCATGGGAGTCTTACTGTATTATATTCCATTACATTTTTAGACGTTGAATTGTCACCTGCGACCTAAATTTTGTGTTTCCTTTTACACAAATTACGACATTTCCACCATAAACTGATACAGAAAAGACAAGTTTGTGCAGAAAAATTCCCCAGAATGCAGGAAATGAAGTGTTTAATGCTTGCTGTTCATTTAAGTCTGTCCCTTTATTGTTCACCTGGGTCTGGCTGCATATTTGAATAGCTTGTCCTTGACTGACACATACAACATGGTTTAGCATCCTGTGGCATGGCATACTGTGAAGACTTGTGGTTTCTTTAGAAAGTCACAGCAAGGAATTGCCCTGCTATGTGTTAAAAGTCGGTAGTCCCACCCTAAGCCAAGCTGTATTAACGTCATGGTGCATGTATGGGTCGTATCTCAGTGTTTGTTTTCTTTGTTCCACTCCTACAATTCTATTACTACTTTTATGTAACAGATGTGATCCGCACTGTTTTTGGATTTACTATTCTTTATCAATAATATTGGAGCTTTAACTCTCATGATGCAAAAGACTCATTTAACGCTTATACTAATTTGTTTGTCTTTGTATGGGTTTCCTGCTGGGGCTCTAATTTCCTCCCACAGCCCAAAGACATTAAGGTTATTTGAGTTGGTAACTCAGTCAGCTTTACAAGAAGAACATATGGTCCCTCGATGTTAAGTGAAATATTTAAAAAAAACTGTTTGGGAGTTTGATTATTGTCAAAAGAAGTTAGCTGCCTGTTAAATATTTTTTTGTTAAATATAGAGTCGTATTTGGAAATAAAAGCTGCAGAGGTAAGTTAGTCACAGGCAGCAACAGGCAGATTTGGTATTTACTCAGGTCTCCATGCAGAACACTGTGAAGGCCTAGTTTTACCCATGAATAATCAAATCACCAGGGAGAGGAGCATGATGACTGGATACTCTTAGTCGTGAAACATAATTTATTCATGTCATTCTCTTAATTGTAGCAATATTTATGAATAGTAATTATTTCCTTGCAAAGCTAGTTTAAACCAAAATGACTGTAGTTTTTGGAGCTTTAAAGCCCACAGTTCAGTTCACTGCAAACTTGGTATAAGGCTTACGTTTAAGTTTTTGCACTTAAGCTTATCTAACTGTAAATCTTACAGATTCACATTTAAGAACGTTTCATTTGGATGGGATGACCAAAACACTGTTAACAAGGTGGTGCTCGAACCATTCCAAAGTATTTATTTAGAGTGAGATAATGAGCCAACCATCCAAGCACAAAACCTCAGGTGGTCAGGTGCAATATTCAAAAAATCAACGCAACAAATATCCACACTCTGGAATTAAAGCCCTGCTGTGACACAAGTCTTTACTGACACAATTTTAACCAAGCAGACCTGCAGGGAATTTTATATAGGAAAATGTAAAGAAGACATTCCCACATTATAAGTAAAGCTATTGGCCTCCAGGCTAGCAATTTGCACAGATGCAAAATCTTACATAATCTTGATTAAAACTGATCTCCTTTTTTAAATGTGAATAGAGCAACACCAAGATGATCTCTCTCATGAACAAGGATCTTGCTTTTCTTTAATTTTGCAGGAGCATTTCTGTTGCTGTATGTTTGTTTTAAATGTGCGATGTGTTGCACATGCAATTTTTTTATTTATCTTATATTATAAGTGAAGCTTTGCCTTGAGTTTTTGTACGTTTCTCTCATTGATTTACAGCCAAGTTCAACCACAGAATCACTGTAGCACCATGTCTCACCTGTGCTGAAAATAATGGCTGTTTTGTGTTATATTTTTTGCATACAGTCTCAGATTCTCAGAAATGATGGTCTTCCAAGGTGAGTACATTGACAAGACCTACCACCTTTAGTCCTATAAAAACACACAGGAGCACAACATTTTTTGACAATATCTTTGAGGTGATTTTGCTGTTTTATGTCACACCATAATTGTGACAATTCTGGTCTGTCATGTGTGGACTCAAAAACAGAACACAATGTAAGTGGGGTTTTTTTCAGAATAGCAACAGGCAGGCAAACTGCCAAAAAGGGAGTAGGCTTGCATGCAGGACTACTACTGGATTGCACACTACAGCTAATGTGGCACAATATTAATGATTTGGCAGATGACTAGTGTTTGTGGGCAGATATATATACTGAGTGGCTGATTAAGGGGGATGACGGACAGGTGTGCTGGCAGGCAATGATCAAGTAAGCTTAGGATTTATGACTGCTGTGCAAAGAGTGACTAGCAGGGTCTACAATTAGAGGACATGTTTGAATTGACAGGCAGGAATAGTGGACAAAAAAAGGCAAGATGGAGCTGCCACCATGGCAATAATGTTGCATGACATTTATAATGATGTTGTAATGTTATAGTATCAAACGTTGAGAGGATAATTTAACATAATTAAACAATTTGCACACTCACACTCAAAAGCTTTGTGTTTTGATGTGACATGTTTACAAATATGTCTGGATGCTCGGATTTGTTCTTGTCACCCAGTGAACTCTTTCTGCATGTGTCATCTCTTGTTGTTGTTCTCCTGCCAGCACTTGGGCTGTCACTGCTCACTCTCAGATTGTTTGAAGTAATTAACTAAATGTTCATTTATTTGCTTAAATCCAGCAGACTGCCTTGTCTGCCTTATTGAATCACTGCAAAACTGTCACTTATTATACACTATTCTTAATAGCATTTGAATGAAATACTCAATGCTCAAGTGCTTGGAGTTTTTGATTTTGCTGTGAAACGTTGCCTTCTTACACTTTTCTTTCAAAACATCAAACATGATGATGTTTCACATGCAAATTTAGCATTGGCTAATGGTTAGTTAATTATCTAAAGCCTCACAGACAAACAGCTTTTGTGTAAACTTTACATTCAGAGTAGCACCTTAACCTTCGCCAATTATGCAAGTCTCTCTTAGGGTGGCCTGTCCTGCTGTGTTCAGGCTTTCTTTGAAGCTGTTATAATAGTGTAGGGCTTCTTCACACACACTCAAACAAACAGCAGTTGGTCTCACCAGTGCACACTACAGAGCTGATTCATCTCCTTGCTAGGCCGGCCACCACTAATCTTTCTGTAGCGGGGGAGTTCCCCCCACAGTGAGCCTTGAGCATGACTTCATCTTACAAGGGGCGGACAAAATAATGTACACAGCTCAAGGAAAATCCGTGAACTCTGAAACACCTAAATCAAAATTGCAAACACGGCTACATAGGTGAGTTATGTTAGGTTGAAGGCTAAAGAGCAGCTTTATAAGAACTCTGCAAGTGCTCAAATTTCTCATGTCCAGCACATACATATGAATTGTTTATATATTTATATATAATTATTATTGTTGAATCAACCATGATATTATTCATATTCAAATCAGTTAACTTATTGTAAGTAATGTTCATTCTCATTTAGAGCCCGACCGATTTATTGTTTTGCAGATATAATCGGCCGATATAAGCTACTTGCAAATATATCTGCATCAGCGTTTATAACTCTTATTCATCAAAACCTTGATATATTTTGTTGTACTTTTGTTTAAAGTACTATTTATAACAATAAAACAGTTTCTTTTTATACTGCATTATGTATCTTGGTATGGTCTCAACATAACAACATTTTAGGAATAATCTTTGTTTATGTTGGAAAAAACAATATCTGCCTATATATCGGCTATCAGATTTTTAAAATCTCAAATATCGAAATCGGTATCGGACTTAAAAATCCCATATTGGTCGGGCTCTATTCTCATTACAACTATGACCATATTATTTCATTCTTATCACTTACATGTAAACATGTAAAGGTTGTTGTTTTTTTGTACATCTGAATTGCAATACAATTACCTTTTAATGTTTTGTTTGAACACTGTCAATGGTCTCTCAAAGGTATGACTATCTTTAATTCTGTGGCTCTGCCTGTATGATGTTTTTTCCATTCTCAGTCCCTCAACAGTGTATGTTTGGGTTGGGAGCCAAGAGCACTTAGTCTATAGGTATTTCTAAAACGAGTTATCTGTTTTTTGCAGACATGTTTTCATTGGCAAGCAATCCACTGATATGGGCTATGTGAAGGTACTCCATTGATGTGTTGTGATAGAGCCTTTGCTTACCTTCTGCTGGCTCTGCAGTTTGCCAGCTAAGTGACCACGCAAAGAATCTGCAGTGCTCTGTCTGTTAAAAGTATAATCAAACTGCTGTAGAAATGAGGTGAATTTCATGGACGATTCTCCATGCAAGTTGTAAGTGAACACATAAGCAGTCGGTGTGCAGTGTATTCTGCAGGGTGTGTATTAATTGCACTGAAATGAAATGTCAATTTGTGATTCCATAAAAAATCATCTCTATACTTGTGAAAACAAAGCATTTATTTGTTACACATCTATTATTTATATATTATCTCTTATCCATCTCAAAGTGTGCAAGATCTTTATGATATACATGCAGATACACATTAGAGAAAACATAATCCAGGCTATAATATTCCCCCCAAAGTGCATTTAGATAATGGGAAGAACAAAATTATAGTACTTGTGTTTAGGTTGCCATCATTGTTGAATAAAAATGAGTTACCATTCTGCAACGGTGCAAAAAAAACTAAAAAAATACCAGATCAAGCATCAACTCCTTGTTCTGTTCTACTCCGCTATCATCGAGTCCATTATTACATCATCGATTACAGTATGGTAAGGTAGCACGGACAGCCAATCAAAGAAAAAAACTATAGTTTTGTCAACAAAGCATCCAAGATCATAGGCAAATCACTGCCCTCAGTTGATTCTCTCTATACACATCGGACTGTACAGTGAGCAAAGAAAATCATCTCTGACCCCTCACATCCTGCTCACCACCTCTTTCAGCTCCTTCCCTCAGGGAGGTGCTACAGGTCACTCTCCACCAAGACCAAACACTTCACAAACAGCTTTTTCCCCATAGCTATCAAGAAATCATCTCTTTAGTTTAGATGCCTTCTCATACGCTATGCATGGTCAATTACCCACTGTATTTTGTATTGTTACATGTTGTGAAGTGTTTGTGTCTATTTGTTGTTTGTGTTGTATGCATGTGATACAGAGCTGATAAAACATACTGTACTGAAAACAAATTCCACCGTCATTGTCGTGTGGCTAATAAACCAATCTATGTGTTTCCATTCATTCATTTTCTGCAGCTTTTCCAGGCCTGGGTTGCAGCAGGCTAAGTGGCCCAGATGCTCCCTTGTTTCGACTTCCTCCACCTCCTGATAGATCCTATGGCACCCTCAGGTCAGAGTTGATATGTTATCCCTCTAGCATATTCAAAGCCATCCCCAGGGTATCCTTCTATTAAGATGTGCCTGGAATACCTGCAGAGGGAGGCATGCAGATCAGGTTCCCGAACCTTCACCCATCTCCTGTCAGTTCAAAAAAACAGCAGTTCTACTCCGAGGTCCTTGCAGATGTCTGAGCAGATTCTGCATCGGATTGTGTTTCCAAGACTACTTCTGTGTCATACCAGAGATACTTTTTTACAGAATGACAGTGAAACAATCAAAGAGCAAAAGAACACTGTGTTTCTGCCACAACAGCAAAAAATCATCTGCTACATTTAGGACAGCTTCGCTATTAGAACAAGAATTTCTATTATAAACATACTGTACAGTTTTCTAGATCCAGGAGTCTTCTGCAGAAAATTTTACGTAAGAGAAAGACAAAACTTTAAGTAACAACGCATCAAACGCGGAATCAAGGGCAACTGGACTTGGTTGAAAATACTCTCTTATCCAAGAGGCTTCATCAGTTCTAACTGACTGGCAGGGAGTCCCAGCTATTTAACCTCTGTGGGGTTGTTATCAAGGTGATGGTAGTTATGGTTGTTGGTGTCACCTGAGGCCAAGTCTGAATGACCGTCATTGGCAATGTCACATGAGGCCAAATGTGAGTGTTTGTTCACTCTCATGGAAGGGATGGAATAATAATCACAAAAACCAAGAGAACACAAGAAACTAGACTGGGCTAGACTACCACTGAGCTGAGGCAGTGATCTGGTGTGTGTAGGCTGAGTGTTAACAAGCAGATTGCAGAAAGGTGTGCAGAGGGGAGAAGACATCTACAATGTTACAATGATGGGTGTTCTTGTTAAACATGGCCAAAGCTTCAAATAATGCGGTAAAAGTATTTAAAAGCAATCCCTGTAAGCAAAAACCTCAGATTTCCTCCTGTTCTGAACACTCTGTTTTCAACAGCTTTTTCCACCAACGGATCTGTTTGCCGATACACAGAGCTGGTGTTTCATATGTGGTCATTTGCTCCACACAGCAATGGCACAGCAACGTTCAGTCTGTCTGTACCGCTCAGTGACAACAACAGCCTGGTAACATGGTTCAGGTCTTGGCCAATCAGAAGACAGTGGGCTTTGACAGGGGGACCTTAAAGAGACAGGAGCATCTACAGCTTGTTTCAGATAGAGGCTGTTGTAGGAGCAACAGAGGTTAGCTCCAGTTAGCGCCAATTTTCATGGGAGACTCCCGTATTTCCTTGTCCTCTCACGGGTCACATTTCTCCCGAATTATAATAATAATAATAATAATGAATTACATTTATATAGCGCTTTATCAGAGATACTCAAAGCGCTTACCTTTGTTCGGAAACCCCTTACTCTTTCCGCAAGTACCATGGGATCTTTAAAGACCACAAGTCAGGACCTTGGTTTAAAGTCTCATCCGAAGGACAGCAGCTCCTACAGCACAGTGTCCTCATCACTGCACTGGGATCTTATTATTAGGAACAGAGGGAAGACCACCCCCTACTGGCCCACCAAGACCACTCCCAGCAGCAACTTAGTTTTCCCAGGAGGTCTTCCATCTAGGTACTGGCCAAGCCCAAACCTGCTTAGCTTCGGTCAATCAGCAGTAGAAGGGTTTACATTGGTATGACTGCTGGCTTATGACAGGTGTTCACAATTTTCTGTCCTTTTCATTACGGTTTCTTGTAATGTACAAAGCAACTGCCCCAAAACTCCCCCCCCCCCCCCCCCTCGTTCTACTGCGTCCGCTCGGACAAGTAGCATGTATGTAACTCAGAAGGGAATTTGTAGGCAGATGATAGCAAGGTAGAGAAGAAGGAGAGCCATATGTTTAATTATGGCTTTTGTGGAGCTTTTTAATTCACTGTCCACAGCAGAACTTTGACAACAGCTGCTCTAGAGTGACGTCAAAGTTGCATCAATTCCGACCTGAGTGTCCAGACTAAAAAGATCCGATCTGTATCGGATTTGGACCACATATGAAAGTGGCCCAAATCCGAACTGGAAAAGATCAAATTCCATGTGACTTGGCCTGTTCACACTGGTATAAAAAAAAAAAAATTCGGATTTGGGTCACTTTGGCCTGCAGTCTGAACGTAGCCTTATTTCCTCCCATCGGTAATGCATGGAGGGATGCAAGGTAACCATGCGAGGAGAAAAGAAACGAGGAAATATGGTTTTTACATTAATGAGATGTCATTTATTCTATTCTAAGTGTCAAATGAAGCAACGTCCATTTCTGATGAAGGCTGCAGCTGATCGTCAGTTGGCTCTAACAGCTGTAGAGACTTTTGATGGAGTTTGCACACGAGCACTAATAAAGGCACACAATTATCACTGTTAGTGCAGCAGTGTTTTCTCTCTGTAGCTGTTACCTGTTGTTACATGAATAACAACCTCCATTCTGTATTACTATGTACTGTTTCCTGTTCAGAGGCAGGAATCATTTCTACTGGCAGAATGCATTCATACTATTTATCCATTGTTTCTATTTGTTGATATTCTGATTGTGACTTTATTATTGAATAACCCATTATATGATAATGGTGTATTTTAAACATCGGAAAAGATTCATCAGGCTCATTGTTTCAGAGAAAATGCAGAAAGTCTTTTGCAGATTTTTAACTAAATGGCGACTCAGAAGACAAATAAAATATAAAAAACTGTCTTCACTTCAGTTTGAAACTCCAGCGATATTGTGATGTATCAGATCAGTCCAATCAGCTGCAGCGTTCAATCAATAACTAATATCCAATAAGAGGGCATGTCGGCCAATAAAGGACTTCCAATGAAGGTTGCTCTCGTGTATCCTTGCTCATGGCTCCTCAGAGATGGCAACTTGGAGCACAAACAAAAGCTTTGGGATGGCCTGCAAGGTCGCGGACCACAACGACTTCAGGTTCAAACATGGGCGTCAATTTCAACAGTTGGGGGGGGACAACAAACATAAAATCTGTCAAGAGCAATTTTTGGAGGGGACACAAATAATACAGAAAAAAATTTACTTGTATAAGATACGTGTATAAATGTATTTTACTTTAAAATGTTTGAAAGAATATATTAGGCCTATCTTATTTCAAATCTCACCATTTTAATTCTATTTAATTCTCCAGCTTATTTTCATGTGTAATCACAAACTACAGTTGCTTTTTCCGTCAAACACACATGCACACACCTAGGCCTAGATACACCTCTCTCTCTCTCTCTCCCTTCCTGTATCTGTCTGCTGTGATTTTATTTGTCAGCAGTTTTATAAACACAATTTGTGCTTTGTGTTTTTTCAGTTTCGTTTTCACAGCAGCAGATGAGCTGCGTGTGGAGGAGATTCGTTGGTCATAACTGGTTGGACTATATATAGGTCATTAGCAATCAAGACCACCGTGGTATGAATGACATGACCACCAACAGCTGTGTTCACTGTTGCTTTACCTGGTCCGTGCTTTACAATATACATCGTTATCTTCTAACGTGATACAAGAACTTTGTGTGTTTCTCAGTAGATGTAAATAGTGAGTGTTACGTCTTCTTCACTCTAGTGAATAACTTCCACACACACCTAAGACATTTTTTAACGTGTGTGTGGCTGTGACATGATCTATTTGTGCTGCTGTGCACACACGTGAAACACGGCCCAGCGCAGCATGTTTGTAACGTTCAATGTGATTGGCAGAAAATTGTATATTTGACAGCTCGGCCACGGTCACCGGTCAGGACTGATTAAACAAAAACCAGCCTATTTCAGTCCCCAGCTGTATCAGGACTGGGGACCAGAACTCAAACGCAGACAAGAATAGCAGTTCAAACAAAGGTGAATTTATTCAAAAAGGTACAAACAGAGATGTGGGCTGGGTGGTAGATGTTCAGATGGCCTGGGAGTTTGGGATCCAGGTTCCTGTGCTCTGGGGCTCGTGGTTCAGGTGTGTTGAACTGAGTCCGAGGTCCAGGCTGGTACTCTGCGGTCGAGACAGGGAAAAAGATGAGTTAACAATCGATATATCTCAAAAGTCAGTAGTATATCTGTAGTCAAGATTCAGATTTCAAGACAAAGTTTGGCTGGTATGTGCTCGTACTGAGTGGTACAACGATCTGGTGGGGACTGGAAGGTTGGTCTGGCTTTTATGGGTGAGTTGATTGCAGGATATGGAACAGGTGTGCTTGACTGAAGCGATGAGCCCCGGTGAGCAGGCAGGAGCACCAGCAACCACGCCCACCAGCGGTATCCAGAGCATGAGAGGGAAGCAGAACACTGAGACAGACGTCAAACAAAAACACACCAAGCACACAGCAGACATACCAAAAGGGCAAAAGAACGCAAAAAACTACATTCTCACACATACCATAAAGGAGGCCAGGGTCACGGCCGGGGGGTCATGACAAGCTGATCAATCGGCGTTATTAAACAAGCTACCAATCAAGCTAGGTAATGTTAATAACATAGTGAGCTCATGGAAAAATAATTGGTTATCATAATTTTTTGTCATGATTCATTTAGTAATGACTCAGCATTATCTGTATTAAAGACGAAAGAATCAGTTCATCCAATGTTTCAAGTGAATAAAATCGCCTTGCTAGCCTACTTAACATTACTGGAGTTCCACAAGTACTGAAACGTGTTTTCTCCACTGGACTACTGTGGGGTAAAGCAGGCAGTGGACCAAACCATTGTGAGGCTAGGGAGGGAGGACTCAAAATGTTTCAAAACTTGAAGCACTAACTCCAGCTGCAGTCCACTCTTTGTGAATCTCCCCCACATTTTGAATGGGTTTTGTTTCACAATCCTCCCCAGGGTGCGGTTATCCCTATTGCTTGTACACTTTTTTCTACCACATCTTTTCCTTCCCTTCGCCTCTCTATTAATGTGCTTGGACACTCTGTGAACAGCCAGCCTCTTTAGCAATGACCTTTTGTGTCTTGCCCTCCTTGTGCAAGGTGTCAATGGTCGTCTTTTGGACAGCTCTCAAGTCAGCAGTCTTCCCCATGATTGTGTAGCCTACAGAACTAGACTGAGATACCATTTAAAGGCCTTTGCAGGTGCTTTGAGTTAATTAGCTGATTAGAGTGTGGCACCAGGTGTCTTCAATATTGAACCTTTTCACAATATTCAAATTTTCTGAGATACTGATTTTGGGGTTTTCATTAGTTGTCAGTTATAATCATCAAAATTAAAAGGAATGAACACTTGAAATATATCAGTCTGTGTGGAATGAATGTATACATTATACAAGTTTCACTTTTTGAATGGAATTACTGAAATACATCAACTTTTAGATGATATTCTAATTATATGGCCAGCACCTGTATATCATTATATTATTTAATGGTTTTGGCTGCAATTGTGAGAATTGAGGAGGGAGGAAATGGCCCAATCCCAATGTCCCCCTAAGCCCTGAACCCTCACAGACTTTACTGACATCACTTGGAAAGTGATTGAGTGCAAGAGGCTGCAAGGGCCCAAAAGTGGGACAGCACTTTACCACATTATCACGTTACCCTGACGACGCTGAAACATGTTACACGCTTTTTATTGCAGAGTCTTGCCCTACAGAGTGGAGGAGAGGTAAATGTCAATCTACATTTGTTAATAATCAATGCACTATTGTTGGTCAAAACAGCATCATTAAGCAAAAACTAAAATAATTACTTGAATAAACTAAGTGTGTAATAAGGTGATTGCATTCCTCTGACTTCATGTGTTCTATGTACCATCTTAAATCTATGTTCGGAACAATTTAACAATTTTAGCATCAGCGTTGGTTTCCATGCTTGTTTGTTTACCATTTCTCCTTCTTCTCTTATAAGGCAGATTTTCCGTGATATTTCTCTCACTTCTGGGTGTCCCCTGGTAACCCCTGTGTTTCACGTCATACCGCTATGAACTGTGGGCAATTCTCTCAGGCAAAGTCTGCAGAAATGCAGACTTACGAAAAAGTTTGAAAAGTTTAAAGAGGGCTCAAAATGTCGACTTGACGATTTGACAGTGGTACAGCCCTAAGCCCTCATGCACTTCCCGGGAACGCACCTCAAAGTCTGTTAGTCTGTGTGTGTGTGGACAATGGGATTGGGCCAATATCAACACTGGAGGCACAGCCCTGGCACTAATAGGCCTACACACCTCTTTGTGTCAATGTTCGTGAGTGTCATGAACAACAGTTACACATCCTTAGGAAATAATTATGGCTTTTTACTGGATTCATTTTACTCTCTGTTCATCTACAAACTAGATTACTTTTAACAGAATAAATCTGCAAATGCCCCCTTTGCTTTTCTGGGAGGAGAAATGACACTGAAGTATTGATTGTGAACTCTTCATAAAGTATCAGTTTTGATAGTTTCCCTCCACATTGTTTTGTACAGAAATAAGGATTCCGCTTTCATTTACAGCTTAATTGCAATTGTCTGGAGCTAATAAAATGGCCTATCAGCTTTGGCAGTGCTGCTTTTTTATTTACTATTATTCTGATCATTTGCAGACCAAAACATCAGTCCCTCCCTACATTTTAGACAGTGCAGAAAGTGCAGCTGCACTGGAGCCGGCACTGTACAGGGGGTTGTGACGGGATCGGCCCCGCCATGTTACGAGTCTGACACTAAAGACTTTTTGCATGCTCGTCAGATGCAATTCAAATAGGTGAGTTACTTTACAAGTGCTTTTACAGTGGATTTGGTGTGCCGCTGTTTACAAGGCTGTTATCATTTCATCAAGTCGCCACTTTCAATTGTGTGGATGTGCTTGTGGGTGTTAAACTGTGTGTGACATTGACAGCACTGGCCATGCTGCTTATAACTTTCTCTTTGACTTCTGTACTTTGTAAATACAATAGACTAGGTGACAAAGTCTGACTCTAAAATCCATCACATGATGGTACTTTAGACTGCTGCGTCCATGTGCACATAGCACAGCCGCAGCAGCAGCGAGTGTGTGTGTGTTGGAGACGCACACAAAGGAAACTGTTGAATTTAATTTTAATATGGAAAGAAATTTATTTAAATATCTTTAAATTAAGAATGTTAGTTGTTTACTGCATCTAATCTTATCAGTTGTTAAACTGTGCACACGAGGAAACAAGGCACACAAATTTGACAATATAGGGTTCCCTTCTTGACACAAATGCAATGTATGTGCGTTCGCTTTGTTGGAAGGGGAGGGGTCCAAATTTCATTTTTATATACGAAAATTTGCACAGCGACAACATATTTTTGATGACTACATTGATCATTTGAATTCACATTTAAATGAACAGCCTATGATTTCTCTGATGCCAGGGTCGCGATAACCACAAAATTGAGATACCACGCTATTGGTCAAGCCTACCACGGAGGATGGCAAGCACCGCAACCACCGTAAGGTTCATACTTTACAGTTCAGACTCGGAAGCTGTAAGTGTTGCCATGTTTAGTGTTGTTTTACTGTTTATTTTAAAGGTTAGCTAACTCTGTGTTAGCATAGTGCACGGCTAATGTGGCTTGCAGGCTCTGCGATGTTGGACTAATGTTGTAATCCTGAGGGACAGTCGAGAGAAACTGTGTGTCGTAGCGTAGTGTGTCGGAAGCCTGCAGCTGTTCTTCATGTTACTTTCTTTAGAAATTTTGTTATAACGTTACTACAGCGCAGTGGTTAGTTGTGGACAGCCCGTTCTGCTCCGCACCTATGGAGTTATTTATGTTTCAATATTATTTGTGTGAACAGATGAGCGATCTGTGTGTAAATTAAGATTTGTAAATTCACAAAAATATTTAACTAGAAAACAGATCTGCAAATACAAAATAAATATATTTATAGTTTACAAATAAATGACATTTACAACTTTCAAATAGGCATTTGTGAGTCCAGTTTTAATTTATAAATTGTTGAAAAGTATTTGTGAATATCTTCCTAACTTTTGACACTTTCAAACAGGCATTTGTGAGTCCTGCTTGTATTTGTTGATCTCAGTTCTTCACACACAGAGTTTTGAAACAAACTTTTTGCCAGTGGAAAGAAAATCGACTTGTGTCGTTCGGCTGTTTTTGGAGACCCAACATATTACTGCGGGGGAAATTACTTCACAGCGACAGCACTAATGGAGGCTTTTTTGGGTCAATTGCTGTTCATAGACTTTAAACATGGTCACGGTTCTGAGGTGCTTTATGTTTTCTGTATTCATTGTTTACTTCCTGATTCTGTGTCACTGATTGAGTGGTTTCACCTGTTTGACAACATGTTCACCCTTCCTGGTGTATTTAGTTGGGATTCTTCTTTCACTTTGCATGTTCATGGCTATACCTACCAGTATTTCGTCATTTGTCCCATGTCCCAATTACTCCTTGTGTCCCTTGTGTCATTTCTGGCTTTTTGAATTTTCAGTTAAATAAACACGATTATTTATACCTCTTTTTGGTGAGTGCTTCTGGCCCAAAAACCTCTGTTCCCAGTGTCTGCACCAAGGCAGAACATAATAAAATGAACACACCACAAATGGACCAAGCAAACGACAACACTCTTGCTGTCAAGTTTGCCATTTTCCGGGCTGGACTTTGGAGTAGCACAAGGTATTCTATTCAGAGCTGGATTTCCTTCTCTTCCTGGTTCTGTTCTGGAAACAGGACCAAGAGTTTGCCAGGGGGACGACACTGATGGGGGATGATGACTTTGTTACCCGGATCCTCAGAGACTAAGCTAGCTGTTAATCAGTTCTCCAGAGACTTTGTCACCCAGGTTCAGTGAGATTCTGCTGGCTAGCTCTCCAGAGACTGTGTTACTCAGTTCTCCAGAGACCTTGTGATCCAGCTCTCCAGAGACTCTGCTGGTTTGTATCCAAGAGACTCAACTGATCAAAGCTCCAGAGACGTTGTTATTCAGCTAACCAGATATTTAGCTGATTAGCACTCCAGAGACTGTGATGGCTAGCACCTCAGAGACAATGTTGTTCAGTATCAAGGAGATACCAACTGTCCTGCCTGGTTTCCAGCCGACGTTCTGGCTTACTCTGGTTTCCTGTGTCCAGTCAGTTACTTGGCCGATTCCTGCTCCTCGAGTCAGCAGCTCTACAGGACTGTTTTGAGTGTGCAGACTGGCATGTGTTCAGATAAGCCGCCACCCAGGAGAACCACATCAATCTTGAGGAATATACATCATTAGTGACATACATAAGCAAATGTCTTGATGATGTGGTGATCACTGAAACAAAAAAATCATTCACTAACCAGACAGCCTGGATAAATGGACAGGTAAGGGCTCATTACAGAGCCAAAAAAGCTACTTTTCAGTCAGGTGACAAAGAAGCATATAATACCACCTGAGCGAGACTGAAAACTGGGATTAAGGAGGTGCATTGGAGGCATCAGCAGACACTGGAAAGAGACCAACATACAACAACACCAAAAATATGTGGCAGGCGATCAAAAACATACTGGCTACAAAAGCAGGAGCTTGGATCATGTGTGAGATCACATTACCAGATTAACTTAACACCTTTTCAATTCAATTCAGTTCAATTAAATTTATATAGCGCCAAATCACAACAACAGTTATCTCAGAGCGCCTTTCATAAAAGGGCAGGTCTAGACCATACTCTGTGATGTTATTTACAGAAGTCCAACAATTCCCACCAAGAGCAAGCACTAGGCGACAAAGGCAAGGAAAAACTTCCTTTTAAGAAGCAGAAACCTTGAGCAGAACCATGGCTCAGGGTGGGCGGCCATCTGCCTCGACTGGTTGGGGGTGAGAGAGAGAGAGAGAGTGTAAGAGAGAGAGAGAGAGAGGGAGGGACACACAGAGGTACAGACAGTAAAGGTAATGTTGCTATAGATTGAATTAATAATGGTACAGATATTTATAGTAGTATTAATGATAATAACCATAATGTTAAAGATAATAATAATAACAATAGGACTAGTAACAATAATAGTAGCTTAATTTGTCGAGCAGTAACATGGGGGCAGCAGGTGACTCGCAACCAGAGGCAGAAACACCTGCAGAAAGTGATAGAAGGAGAGAGGAGAAGGAGTCCAGTTAGTGACATGCATTAATGGGATGAGGTTGCATACAGAGGGAGAGAAAGAAGAGAAAGGACATCAGTGCATCATGGGAAGTCCCCTGGCAGTCTAGGCCTATAACAGCATAACTAAGGGATGGTTCAGGACTCACCTGAGCCAGCCCTGGATGTTCCTGATTTTCTCACATATTCCCCATATTTCACACCACTGACAGAGGAAACACGTCACGGCTCTCTGTGATTATGGCCAGCTTCTAGCTAAAGCTATCAAACAACAGTTTTCATTTGCATCGCTAAAGTCTGACGAACAAAGTTAATTACCTGTCCAGCAGAAAACTTCAGCACCACTTTGAAAACATCTGTCCCACATTAATGTTATAGCCTTCCATCTGGGAAATCCACAAAATCCGTGATTTCTGCCGTCAGATGTCTGTCCCGACTCTGTCTGGCTGTCGGCTCTCTGCTAAATAATGCGTGTGCTCCTTCATTTGTCCAAATGTCACTTCTCTTCTTCTAATAAACCAGAAGACTACTCGCAGACTGTATATTACTATTATTATTAGTCCCTCTTCTTCTTTGTACATATTCAATGTAGTGACGGGCGTCTACACTACCGGAATTACACAAGCAGAAGAAGAACGCCGTGATGTCGAAACGCGCTCTATAGCGCTGTTTGTTCGTTGACGGCTACGGTAGAAACATGACGACAAAATACAGTGACCTCCATAGAAGGGGGTGCCCATGGTTATGTAGATATAAATGTCTCATTCTAAGGTAATAAAAACATAATGGTTCATTATGTAAGGCCTTTATACACCACTGAAAACATAGTTATGGATCTTATATTGCATTTCTGTCAATAGAGCCTCAGAAATATTACACACTTTAAGGACAAAGTTATTATTGTAGAAGTTGACAAAAACTCTGCAAATTCAGATAAGAATTCAGAGTACGGACCAGGTGCTCAGTACACTATAACAAATAGAATTGGTTGCAGTGATTTCTAACTTGGGTGTGAAAGACTAAGAACAAGGCTTTCAAATGAGTTATAATTTAATTCAATTCAATTTTATTTATAAAGTGCCAAATCACAAGCAAGCACTAGGCGACAGAGGCAAGGAAAAACTTCCTTTTAAGAGGCAGAAACCTCGAGCAGAACCATTGCTCAGGGTGGGCGGCCATCTGCCTCGACCGGTTGGGGGTGAAGGAGAGAGAGAGAGAGAGAGAGAGATGGAAGGAGACAGCCTACATAATATACACACATTGGTACAGACAGTAAAGGTGATGTTGCTATAGACTAAATGAAATATGGTACAGATATTTATAGTAGTGTTAATGATAATCGCAATGTTAATAATTATAACAACATTAATAACAATAGGACTAGTAACAATAGTTGTTGTAGCAGAGGGTGTCGAGCAGGAACACGGGGCAGCAGGTGACCCGCAGCCACAGATCCAGACTCCACAGCTCTAGAGCCAGAAACACCTGCAGGAAGTGATAGGAGGAGAGAGGAGAGGGACGAGAAAGCACAAGACTACCGGAAAGGGGAGAAGTTGTGTTAGTAACATGCAATAATGGGATGAGGTTGCATACAGAGGGAGAGAAAGTAGAGGAGAGAGGAGCTCAGTGCATCATAGGAAATCCCCCGGCAGTCTAGGCCTATAGCAGCATAACTAAGGGATGGTTCAGGACTCGCCTGAGCCAGCCCTAACTATAAGCTTTATCAAAGAGGAAAGTCTTAAGCCTACTCTTAAATGTCGAGACGGTGTCTGCCTCCTGAACCCAAACTGGAACCTGGTTCCACAGGAGAGGAGCTTGATAGCTGAACGCTCTGGCTCCTAGTCTACTTTTGGAGACTCTAGGAACCACAAGTAACCCTGCATTCTGGAAGCACAGTGCTCTGGTGGGGTAGTAAGGTACTATGAGCTCTTTAAGATAAGATGGTGCCTGACCATTAAGAGCTTTGTAGGTAAGAAGAATGATTTTAAATTCTATTCTGGATTTTACTGGAAGCCAATGCAGAGAAGCTAAGACAGAAGAAATATGATCTCTTTTCCTGGTTCCTGTCAGAACACGTGCTGCAGCATTCTGGATCAGCTGAAGAGTCTTAATGGACTTTTTCGAGCAGCCTGATAATAAGGAATTGCAGTAATCCAGCCTAGAAGTAACAAATGCATGGACTAGTTTTTCTGCATCATTTTATATTATATATTCCTGATTTTCGCAATATTACGTAGGTGAAAAAAGGCGGTCCTTGAAATTTGCTTAATGTGAGACTTAAACGACATGTCCTGATCAAAGATAACTCCAAGATTCCTCACAGTGGTGCTGGAGGCCAAGGCGATGCCATCAAGGGAAACTATATCTTTAGATAATTCGTCACAGAGGTGCTTAGGCCCCAGAACAATAACTTCAGTTTTATCTGAGTTTAACATGAGAAAATTGCAGGTCATCCAGGTTTTAACATCCTGAAGGCACATTTGAAGTTTAGCTAACTGGCTTGATCGATAGATATAACTGAGTATCATCTGCATAACAATGAAAGTTTATGGAATAATTCCTGATAATATTGCCTAAGGGAAGCATATATAAAGTGAAGAGGATTGGTCCGAGGACAGATCCTTGAGGAACTCCATGTCTAACTTTGGCGTGCATGGAGGACTCATCGTTAACATGTACAAACTGAAATCGATCTGATAAATAGGACTTAAACCAGCTTAGAGCCTTTAATGCCAATGAAATGTTCCAGTCTCTGCAATAGGATCTGATGGTCAATGGTATCAAATGCAGCACTAAGATCTAATAAAACCAGTATAGAGACAAGTCCTTTGTCTGATGCAATAAGGAGGTCGTTAGTAATTATCACCAGTGCTGTCTCTGTGCTATGATGAGCTCTAAATCCTGACTGAAAATCCTCAAATAAACTATTGCTCTGTAGAAAGTCACACAGCTGTTTAGCAACTGCTTTCTCCGGGATCTTAGAGAGAAATGGAAGGGTAGATATAGGTCTATAGTTGGCTAAAACATCCGGATCAAGGTTGGGCTTTTTCAGAAGAGGTTTAATTACAGCTACTGCGTAGTACATAGCCTGTTGATAAAGATAGATTGATCATATCTAGTATAGAAGTGCTAACGAAGGGTAAAACTTTTTTAAGCAACCTAGTCAGGATGGGGTGTAAGAGGCAGGTTGATGGTTTAGTTGAAGAAATTATTGAAGTTAGTTGGTAAAGACTGAGGGAAGCAAAGCAGTCTAAACATATATCTGGTTCTACAGCTGTTTCTAAGGTTCCTGAGTTTAGAGATAAGTCGGTGCCAGTTGAGGGCAGGTCTTGGTGAATTTTGTTTCTAATAGTTAGAATTTTATCATTAAAGAAGCTCATGAAGTCGTAACTACTGAGAGCTATGGGAATACCTGGCTCAATAGAGCTGTGACTCTCTGTCAGCCTGCCTACAGTGCTGAAAAGAAACCTGGGGTTGTTCCTATTTTCCTCTATTAATGATGAGTAGTACGCTGCTCTGGCTAGACTATCTTGCCAAATTAAACGAAAATTTTCCAGTTTGGTGGAACGCCAATTCCTCTCAAGTTTCCGCGATATTTGCTTTCATTTGCAAGTTTCAGTATTATACCATGGAGCTAACCGTCTTTGTTTTATTATTTTCTTTTTAGAGGGGCTACAGAGTCGAGTGTCATTCGCAGCGAGCCTGCAGCACTATCAACAAGATGATCCATTTGGGAGGGACTGAAATTAGCATAGGAGTCCTCCGTTACTTTGTGATGTGATAATGAATTTAGAGCTGATGGAATCGCATCCTTAAATTTAGCTACAGCACTATCAGACAGACATCTTGTATAGAACCTTTTGCCCAATGGCGTGTAGTTCAGCAATACAAACTCAAACTCAAACAGTTATCAAACAGTGGTCAGATAAAGAGGGATTCTGTGGGAACACTATTAAATGTTCAATTTCAATACCGTATACCAAAAGTTCGAGGGTGTGGTTAAAACAGTGAGTCGGTTCATGAACACTCTGAGAGAAGCCAATGGAATATTAGTTCATTCACTAGTACACCTTTAGAAGAGAGAGATCTGATGTTTAAGAGTTCACATTTAACTCTCCTATTTGTTTGCACTATTGCTCTTGTGGTTTTAATTTTTATGAGGTTTTTATGTACAGCTCCTCTTCTGTTTACCTTTGATTTAAATAATTTCGATGGTCGGGGGGAAGACACCGTCACTATGGGGTTTTCAACAAGTAACTCCTGAAATGGAGGAGCAGAGAAGTGTGTTAGACTGCGACTCTGCCTCCTGGTCTCAACTCTGGGTTGTCATGGATTTGGTCCACTAATAAACTTGGCCAGATTTCTAGAAATGAGAGCTGCTCCTTCCCAAGTGGGATGGACGCCGTCTCTCCGAATCAGACCAGGTCTTCCCCAGAAAGTCTGCCAATGATCTACAAAGCCCACATCGTTTGCTGGACACCACCTCGACAATCAGCGCTGGAATGACGACATGCGGCTATACATCACTGGTCAGATTTGGCAGGGGTCCAGAGAAATTGGCGTAACCGGGAGTCATTACCGCCAACATGAATAACAATCTTACTGTATTTACGTTTATCCTTAGCCAGCAGTTTAAAATAAGACTCAGTGTCGCCCGCTCTGGCCCCACAGATGCACTTAACTATGGCCATTGGCTTTTCGCTAACTTCACGTTTCTCAAAATGGAGCTGCCAATGATCAGAGTTGGTTTCTCAGCGGATGTGTCGCTGAGTGGGGAAAATCGGTTAGAAATATGAACAGGTTGGTGGTGACCCGTGGGCTTTGAATGCTTACGACTATTCCTCCTTTGGACAGTCAGCCAGCCACCCTTTCCTGGCTGCCCAGGAGATGCCGGGGGACGGCTATCACAGGCTAACTCAGGTCGCCTCCATGTCTACAAATAAACTACACTTGTTACATGTACCATTACCGCTAAAGGAGGCAGAAGAGTAACTGAACATCTGATACACCGAGCAGGAGAAAGTAGGAGAGCAAGAGGGAGAAGGAGAAGCTATCCCTAGCTGCTAAGCTAAAGTCGCTAATGGCTAAGCTAAAGAACGGTAGCGTTACATTTACATTTATTCATTTAGCTGACGCTTTTATCCAAAGCGACTTACAATT
This sequence comes from Micropterus dolomieu, assembly GCF_021292245.1. Lineage (NCBI taxonomy): Eukaryota > Metazoa > Chordata > Actinopteri > Centrarchiformes > Centrarchidae > Micropterus > Micropterus dolomieu. The sequence goes on along the minus strand of NC_060162.1, from coordinate 18,819,991 downwards.
GCTATATATGTCAGAGGTCGCACACCTCTGGAGCAATAGGGGTTAAGTGTCTTTCTCGGGGACACAATGGTGTCTCACAGTGGATTCAAACCCGGGTCTCACACACCAAAGGCATGCGTCTTATCCACTGCACCATCACCACCCCATGTTAGCTACCAAAACTTTTGAAAACTATGAGATTAAATGACAGTCACAAAATAATGGAAAGAACTGAGTGCTTAGGCAAAACTACTGTAAGAATAAGTGTTTAGCGGACAGTTGGCTGCTGTAATGACAAATCTAACAAATTTAACTGGTATTTAGCAAGAGCAGCAAAACACGCTACCAACACACACCGGAAACAGAAATGAGTCAATACGCTTACCGCAGCACCTTGTGACAGTGATAGCTCACCTTTTATGATCGCTTTGATCTCCTCAACAAAGAGTCACCTGTAAAGTTTACACTACCTCCAGAGGACCGGCCTCTGTCAGTATTCACATCAGATGGACTGGCAGTCACACCTCCTCCACTCTAGTGCTCAACACCGGAGACCGTGAGGGCTGTGTGGTCAGCTCCTTCCTGTTCACACTGTACAACTGCATACCCCGACATGGAGAGAACTCTGTTGTGAAGTTTGTGGAGGACACCACCATCATCAGCCGGATTTCAAACAACGATGAGATTTCATATCGGAAGGAACTCAATAATCTTGCTGAGTGGTGTACAGCAAACCACTTACTGCTCAACGTCAGCAAAACCAAGGAGATGATTATTGAATTTAGGGAAAAATGAGACAAAGACACACACTCCGTGTGGACCTCAGTGGAGCTGAGGTGGAGAAGGTGAACAGTTTCAGGTTCCTGTGAATCAGCATCTCAGAGAATCTGACGTGGTCAGAAACTTAAAGCAAACTTAAGAAGGCTAAATTCCCATGCCACATTCTTGTCAACTTTTACAGAGAAAGAATATAAATCCTGACTGGAAAAATCACCAATTGGCATGGGATGCACACAGTCCAGGACCAGAGATCTCTGCAGTGGGTCATTGACACTGCTCAGAGGATAATGAATACCCATCTCCCGAGCATTAGTGATATCTGTGAGGTGAGGTGACTCCGCAGAGCCTACAGGACAATACCACCCCAGCCAAAGCCTGTTCACCCTGCTGCCATCTAAAAAGAGATAAAGAAATATATGCTGTTGCACCACCAGACTACAGACCAGCTTTTCCACCAGGCTATGAGACTCTTCCTCAGCACTGGTTAATGCAATGTAGTTGTAGTGGATCAACCAGCCTCTCACCTCAAGGAGGAGGTGAGATCAGATTCTGGCAATGGTTTTTTTTTTCCTCTCCTGGAGTTGGCCTTTGATATACAAACTAGAGACATCCTTTGGCACGTTGGTAAGGACCTGCATAGACTCAATCAGACATGCATCGCTTAAGGATTGTGTATTCAGGAACTATCCAAACCACTCTCGCCGTAAAGGTGTCACTGAAGACATTCTGCAGGACAGCAAAAGGGGCATGGAAACCCCTTTCCAACTACAAATTACCATCGACATCAAAAGTACCCTGCAGCCGTCTCACCCTGATTCCTTTCCCACAGAATGGCTGAAGCCGTAAAACACCACTCTCTCCTTTTTCTAGCTGATGTGAATGTGATAAGCCACAGGAATGTGAAAAGGAGGGACACTAACAATTCATGCTTTTTGAGCTAAAAAGAATGTTTCATTATAAACTGTGTTTTGTTCTGTTTAAATAACAGTCCTTTTTAAGTTAGTAGTGGCGTTTGCCTCTTAGATTTTAGTAGTAATTATCATGTTATCCTATAATGATGTTTGAAAACTAGAGAATCAGTTTCCTAATTTCTCCCTATTATTCCATATTAATCACTGTCCGTTTAGTTTAACTAATGCTTTAGCTAAATGTTTTCTTATATAATTTCTTGTTAAAACGTGCATCCGCACGTTCCTCTTATGTATAATGTTTCCCAGTTCGAGAATTGAGTTTAAAAGTTGAATATCCACTGTCCTCATAGAACCAGAGCTCCACCAAGAGGACAGAAAAGTGTTTAGAATTCTTCTTAAGACAAGAAGAAGTATCGAATATCTATCACAATGGCCCTCATGTGTTACGGTGGTGTGGTGTGGGGACAGAGAGGACCCAAATGCAACGCTCAGAGGATAGGAGGTTTATTGAAGGAAAAGGGGGTTGAGGGACTGGAGTGGAGGGAGAGGTGGATGCCGGGGAGACACTGGCACAGGGAAACCGACGGGACTGGGACCAGGGAGCCGGGGAACACTGGGAAGCGGGGAGGCAAGGAAGGACTGGGAGGACGCCGCGAGGGAAGTCCGAGGAGGAGAGGACCGGAGGGTGAGCCCAGCTGACAAAATGGAGGACAAGGGTGAGTGAACCTGGGGGGAAAGCAGACAAAGCACAGGGAAACTGAGAAAAATCAAAAACATGAGAGCCTGAACGCACAGGTGACACCAGGTATGAAGCAATGATGATCAAGCGAGGATGGTGTGGAGAACCGGGGTAGAAATACAGGCAGGGATGAGGTTGATTACTGGCAGGTGTGGCAGGCTGACGAGGTGGCTGATGAGATGCAGGTGCGGGTTGTTGGCTGGGCTCAGGAGCAGAGGGAGAGACAGCACACACAGGGGAGAAAACACAGGGAGGCAGGCAGGGAACAGAAAACCAAGGAAAAGGCAGAATAAATGATAAAAAGGAGAAAGAAAACAGGACACTCACTGTCAGCCAGGATGCCACCACAACATCATTTATCATTCTTGCGTAGAAATGGGCGTATATGTTGGCGTAAGATTATGCTTACACTCGTCTCACCACGTGATTTATGAAGCTGAGCGTGCCTTTGAAATCCAGGTGTATGCAATACCTTGATAAATTGAAAACGCTCGTCATTAGAATAACCAACACGTTCTCATCTCAATGCGTCAAGGATTTTACTCTAAAGGTACCCGTCCGTATGAAACACCCCCTGAACACACACGTGTTCCGGACGCTTCCAGAAGCGAGGTGGAGACTCTTCCTCTTGGCTCAGATGTCTCCCGTGATCAGAGCTCTCTTCCAGTGGGGGTTGGGGTGGCTCTCCTTCAAGGTTTCTGGTGTGTTGTGTTATGTCTTCTTCTTGTTTTGATTCCTCTTGTCTCTTGTCCTTGGCAGAGGGAACAGATGAGTGACGCAGAAAGTAAAACACCTTTACTCCTGACTTGTTAAGGCAAAGTCCAGCTGCCTTAAAAAGATGTCTGCCGTCCCACAGAAAGTAAAAGGTTTCGATGAAATGCACTGAATCGACAATACATGCCATTCAAAGCCATCAATCTGCAGTATCTCTCAGCTCCTCTTCGGATTGGCGGTATAGGACCTCTGATAAACACCTCAGCATTCAAAGAGCTGACTGTGATCAACAGATTATTAAAGTCCTCTTTCAACACTTCAGACTGTTGCTTCACAACATCATTGGTCCCGATGTGCAGTATGATATTTTTCACAGTAGGAAAGCAGCAGGACAGCAGGATTCTTTCTGCCAAGTCAGACACTGTATCCTTCGGAAAACAGAGTATTTTGGTCTTCTCACTGCACATGCTTCTTACATCGTTTACAGCAGCGTCACCCACAATCAGAGTTTGAGGCTTAGTCGTTAGCTTTTTCCTGCATCAGACGGAGATCCAGGGTCCTGCAATAGTGGTGAAACTTTGTTCTGCTCGGTTGTTGGGGAGGTTTGTTGCTAACTCACCCTTTCTCAGCTGTCCACGGCTGTGTCCTACAAGAACAGGGGTTGAAGAGGCGCTCTGCCTGGATGATAATGCAGGCCAGCCAGTCACATCACAAATCTCAGGGCACTGGGTATCATTAGAAGGTATCATTGGTGGGGGAGATACCGACAACATTCATGGTAAGTAAAAACTTAAATTTGATAGACCAATAAAAAACGCACACATAAGTCCATAGTTATAGTCATAGTAATGCCCTTGATCGCCGGGCCTCATGTTGGAGATAGGGCTCCAGGTTATTGCACAGCTCCAGGAGAAGATGGCTTGGAAGACGGAATCTGCTCATCAGCCATTCATCTGATTCATTCAGAAGATCTCGCCTATCGTGAAATACTCTTTCCCTTCTCAAGGGCACATATGCGTCTTCTAAAAGCGCTAGGTCACCCATCATTGAGTGAAAATCCAGTTTAAATAGCTGTTTGGATGAGCAAATAACCTATCACAATTCATTATTTTACAGCAGGTGTTTTGAAACAATTAGCATTTAATTTAGTATCACATCATACGTATTGGGGTGTACACTAGTGATGATGATGTGATGTGGAGTACCATTCATTCACATTAATAATTGCATGACAATTTGTAATATTATTCTTATTATGATGATTTTTATTCTTAATGAGGCTTATTGTTATTTAGAAGAAGAATGTTGTTATTATTATTATTATTATTATTATTATTATTTAAAAGAAGAAGAATGTCATTTTTATTATTTTGTCAGTCTGAATTATTTTTTGTTCATTGAAAGCCTTTCATTACTGAACCCAGTCCGTGTGCACCTGCCGGGCCTAACCCTGAAACGTCAGACAAAGCGCATAGGCTCCACTGGGTGTAGCTGAGGCTTTATCCTAACTGTCATCCATCATTCTGTTTAAGTGCAGTTATAGTTTTTGCGTTGAAGCGGCTACAGTTCCTACTATTGTGACATCAAGGGATGATGCTTACATTTTGTTTAATGCAAGATAATAGTCAAACGCTGAGCAAGAAAAACATAGACAAACCAATCTCGTGTTGCTTTAGAAACATTTTATTATTCTCTTCAAAATGTCAAGAAAAGCAAAACACGCGCATTTGGGTGCTGACTTGTGGCTGGTTCCGTGAATCTGCAGCGTGCATTTTTCTGTTTTTAGGCAATAATATAGTCAGTTTAACTTTTATTTGTGTCACAGCCTATTTTTGTTTGGATATACACTGAAATAAAAGCAACCCTAATAAACTACAAATGAAGGAATACATATGCCTACAAATCAAATGCTTTGGTCACACAAATTAAACATTGAAGTCCATGTTGCACTTAAGTTTATAATTACTATGTTGTTATTTTTTACAGTTGGTCATAATATATCATATCTTTTAGTTTGTCAGTGCGTTTTGTGGTGTTAGGAATTGTTTTTCTGCACATTTCCGCACTAACTCAAAACTTGCGTACATGTACACCACCTCCTGAGCTGGCGTAGGATTTGAGTGTGCTGTACGCCAACGTCCATATTGAAAAATCTCAAAGTCACCGTGGTTTTGGGTGTACGCCAGGTGTACGATTGAAATTTGGTGTACGCACTTTTCATAAATGAGGGCCAATGTCACTATATAACGGATTCTTTGTGTAAATGCTGACATATATTTTGTCTCCTGAGTTAAAACATGTAACCATCAATTTTATACTGGAAATTTGTAGTTAAGTTGTGTTACGCCTACTATTAAGTATTATAACAATTAAGAAACAATTAACCCTCTGGTGTTTGATCTTGTTTTGCTTGCCTTTATATAAATGTTTAGAATTAAGTAGTTTTCAAATGTTGATATTGTGAGGAAGAGATTAATTGAAAAACACGTACAAATATACTTCTTCCAACTAAAATTTTAAACTTCAAGACCCAAAAGGCAGTAAAATGCCCAGTAAAATCCAACTCCAAAATGATGCCACAACGTCCTAAAAAGAGACTTTTGTTTAAACTCAGCAATGTTAACTAGCTTATATTCCCTGGGCCTCGAGAACCTACGGTGAATGTATGTCTTATTTGATTTTGTTGTTTTAAGTTATCCGACCGTTTTACGCAACTTTCGACCCAGAAAGTTATTTCAGTCCTCATCTCGGGTTGAACTAAGCCGCTGCTCCAACGACAGAGTTGGAGTGCGTTCCACTGAGCTGTAGCGACACCAACCGAACTTAGAGCGCCAAGCCAGGGCGGACCGCCCGTTACTGTGAGCGTCTTTCCCACAACCTCCAGTCAGTCAGGGACTCCGGACAATCCATCAGTTAAAACTTGCACGAGGACCTGGGTAGCATACCAAGCAACCGGAGTTCTGACCATAGAACAAGCCAGCCGACTGCGAGCCTTGGCCAGAGGGGGAAAACGACAAAAGTAAGGCTTAAACAAACTACATTCTGTGACTGGTTGGTGTCCTGTAGTTGGTCCTAATCCTTAGTTAAGAAACCCCTAGTTTATTTAAACTCAATTTGCAACATAACCTACAATCATTCGTTCCCTTATTCCCTTAACATTATTCTCCCTCCACAATACCAAACTGAAATTCCATTGAGCCTATTATCCTGATTTTGGTCTTACTGCATATTCTGTTCATTACATTCTGGTTTGTTTTCATGTTTGACTGTTATTCCTGTAATATTCCCATATTTTCTCACACTGTTGTATTCCCTTTAGTTAGTCAATAAATTTGATTATAGTGATTTGTGTGTGTGTGTACTGTTTAGCGTCCTCGGTCCCTGTACAGAGGATTCGCCCTCAGATTTGAGACTGACTGATTAAGTCACCGATTTTGAATATTTGAATCATTAATTAACGAATTACCAGAGATTTGTGCAATTATTAAACTATACTCAAGGTTCCTAAAGCTTTGGGCGGACAGCAAATCTTTAAATGGTGCCACGAAAACAAGAGTCTATGAATTAATATTTCCAAATATTAATATTCATAATTTTATTAACAGTAGCCCACATAGGTACACTACATAGTTTATTTCGGTTTGTGCATATATTGTCTGCTTTGTACCAGAAGGAAACTACAAACTGAATAATACACTGTTGTAATATGATGATTCAATGTACCTCGTACGTTGTCTGCTGTATTGTTCAGTGCAGTACATGAGTATTATCCTCTACCATAGTTGTGTTATTTAAAACAACCAGACTTCTTGTTTGCCCCAGTTTCTCCCTCTTACCATCTAGTCACTGTAGTCCGGTAATACCTTTAAATGATTTATGTATGTACTTGTTTGAAGTGCTGGACTGATACACTGGTGTTTGGATTATTGGACAACTCATGATGAGTTTAGTGTGTGCAGTCTGCTGCCAAAGCTCAGGAGTAAAATTTTGATTAGCATTTCGCTCCTCTTTTATGTTTGTTATCTATTGTCTAAAGGTGACCTCCAGTTTTTTATATAGGTGGGACTGATGGTGATGCTCGTCCTGTGGTTCCAGGTGAAAAGCCACTGTATGGTTCATTTGTTTGCCATGAGGCGACAGGCTTAGATTGCTACATTTGCAAACATAAATACTATTGAATTACTCATTTTGTTTAAACACATTTCATCTGAGCTGTGCAGAGCACACAAATACATCACTGACCAGCATTAAGAGAAAAGAGAGGAAAAAGAGAAAAAGAACATTGTTCAGGACAAAAGGAAAGAAAGAAAATGAGCCATAGAATTTCTATTTAGGATAATGATTGTCATAAGAAGGTTCCCCTGGGGTTCTGACATAAAAAAGCAATTGACTAGATTGACTTAAATGAGCAGTGTTCAGGAGAGTGCAGGGACAGAGAAATTAAGCCTTCAGAATCATAAAATCCATCATTGCAGGGACTTTCAGATCACAGTTTTGCGCTAGAGTAGATGGAATAAATATAGTAATGTACAATAATCTAAGCCGCTGTGCATAATTGCAGGACAGTGTGACACTGTGGTGCGCCGGTCAGCAAAGTCAGCAATGTACAGTACATGAAATGAGTATTCTTAAAGGATAGGTAGGTTTTAGTTTCTAGCAATTTATTTCAGAAGCATATTATCTTTGCATCCCAACAGCAATCACTAGATCAAATGCTAGATCAAAAAGGAAAAGAAATCCGGTATCTGTGGCTGTCGTAGGACTGTAATAAGCATTGCCAATCATTTCATGGAATAAAGCTGTATAAAATGTTGCTTCATTGACTGTTTCATACACTTCAAAATACTTCTAGACTCATACTATATTATCATAGTTTCCTAAAACTTTATTCATCCATGTTGCATGTCAACTAGGTTAGTCATTGTCATGATAACAGTATCGCTGTGGCTACACTGAAGACGGACCTTACGCAGAGTGGCTGCTGCAACACTATGCTTCCACAAAAATCAATCAAACTGTCTGCACTGGGCGTGAGAGCAGTGCATTAAGTGGAGAGTATGAGTTAAGATTGGTAAGATATATAACATATATTACATATGTGACATATTTAATATACGTAACGTTGAAAATCTTCAAATATTTGTTCTTGTTTTTTTTTCATTTTCTCTAAAGCTTGTTTTTTGTCTTGATTGAGGTAAGGTTTATCTCATAGAATACAAGCATAGATTGAGAACCATTAAAGCAACCCCCTGCCTGCCAGCTGGACTTCCCAGCCTTCCCAACCTAACCCTTTTTTGATAAGCTTTCCTGTTGTTCTCTGCCTGCCTGGTTTTCACTTTTCCCTGTCCCTGACAAAAAACTTGAACTTTTACTTTTATCTTGCTGCCGTACTTCTGGGTTCACACCTATTTCCACTGAGCTTTGCATTATGTCATCAGATCGGAAAATATCTACGTGTCATTGTAAACGGCAGCTTTTGAAACTTTGCGCAATTGTTATCTTGTCAAAATACTCCATAAAGGATGTGCTGGTCATATAGCTAGCTTGCAGTTCGGAAACAGTTGGACCATTATTTACTAAAGGTCTTTGGAGATTGCATATGGTTGCAGAGAGCAAAAACTAATTTGTCTTTCCCTTGTGTGCTTTTTGCTCAAACTCTGTTTGTGTCAATGACCTAGGAAGCAGATGTCCTCTTGTCATTTCACATGTATTCCCTCCATTCCCTCCCTATATGACCTAGGTTTACTGTATCATCATTCCCTCTGACTTCAAAGTTATATCAAAAACTTTTTGGCTTCAGTCTCTGTATTACCTCTTTCATCTCAATCACCTGCCCAGTCTCCTCCATTTTTCCAATGGGAATAGCAACACTAATTTTCCCACACCCATGCACACATACAGAACACCTCCATAAAGAATTGCACAATCAAAGGCAAAGCCTCAGTACTACTCTAAGATTAGAAATGGGCTGGGAATGCTGTTGCAGTGCAGATACTTGCAGATTAAAGTGAAAAAGCAGCTATATCAGACCCTGTTGTTTATTTTCCCCCTACCATGCTTACAACCCTGCAAACATCTCTAGACAAGAGGGAGAATTCAAAACCATCATGTGAAAGAAATCTACAATCTACCCAAAGATAGCTTCCATGAAATCAAGAATAGCAATATGGAGATATGTTTGATAAACCACAAGTTTCTCATCTCGATGCTTTATTGTCCACCATATTAAGAATAATTTTTTTATGACTGTGTCACAGGCAAATTACCCTGCCAGAGAGCAGAAAAAACAGGCAAATGCACATGCCTGTTTTACATTAGGGTTTTATGACTTTCTTTTTACTCTCTCGATCATTCTTTCTTTTGTGTTGGCTATTTGGGGGTAATAAAATGGAACAAAACTCATAAAGGACATGAGGAATCGATAAGCCTGCGAGAAACGAGGTTATGGGAGGCTGTTTGGTGCACTAATTTCTGGCCACAGCCTCTGCGGCCCTTTAATTAGTTTATTCGTTTCTAAATGCAGACAGAAGATTTAAGAGTGCTCTCTTTACTTGCTTCCCTGACCTAAATGGAATAAATTGGACTGGGATTAGTTCTCGGCACAACACTCAGCATGTGATTGGTGAAAAATGATTCCTCCCACAGGACATTGTAGAAGCCAAGATTTAAAAAGCCCAAGGGAAATGAACCATTCTAGTATTGCAACTTGAACACTGTTCTGAATAACACCACATTACTATCAATGTTAGGACTAATAATGGTCACACCATGGTTTACCATTACATTCTTGTAAGTATAATTTTTTTTATACATAAATACAGTATATGTCACAACGTCAACCTGATACTGACGTCCACGTAATGTGGAATTCTAGTTCCACATTTTCTATAAGCTCTCCTCCTTTGCCAAGTTCTAACTCTCCTGTTATTTCATGTCTTGCCACTCTCTCCTGCCTTGCAGTAACATCTGTGTTCCCATCTCCTTACCTCCCTTGCCCACTTTTCCATTAGCATTGCAGTATGGCATTATGTGCTTCCGACTTAGTGGTCCAACCATCATCTCTGCCTGCCTGATTCCTGCCTACAGGAATCTCTGCCTGATTTTTGGACGTCATCCTCTTTGCCTGATCCCTAACTGCCTTACCTTGCTGCTTAACTAAAACGGTTCAAATGTTTTGAGGCTTCTCCATTTCCAGTCACTCACAAAATATATAGGGATGTAATTAAAACGCAAATGCAGATACATGTATGTTGCCTGTGAAACACTGGATGTGATAAGATATTTAATAAGCAACATGTTTCAATTTCTGCATGTATGTACCCCTCAATCCATAAAAAAACCACATTGGTATAAGCTTTTCAGCATTATTACATTCTCTTTGTTTTGTGTTTTAAAAAAATGTGACCAGCATCTAAGAACCATGCCTCAGATACATATGTAATTGTAAAATTTTTAACATAAATAACACAAAATAGATATGTGTATTTTCCAAAACACTTCATTGACCTTGATGGAATGCACGATGATGTCAAGGAAAGATGAGAAGGAGATTTCATAAGGACTTAGTATATTATTGACCATCACATTCTCACTCCCAACTCCTCACAAGTGGATGCTTGGTCAAGACCCCTTGGCGTCACTTTTGAATGTACCCCTTTACTGTTGCTTTTTGATGGTTAGGGCAAGTTAGCAAAGCACTGTTCTATCTCACAGAGGCTCCGCCCTCTAATGGACTCTATGGGTACTTCCTCCTCCAATCACACGCACGCACTTGCCCACTTAAATTTTATCGTGCACGTAACCAACCAATAGGACGTCGCTACCGATACATGCGTTACGTATAAATAGCAGTGTCCCTACTGCCTCAGCATCCTTTTTTCTTCAGCAAACGGCTCACTGCTCACTGAATTCACCACCTCCATGGATGGAGTCACCGCTTCTAGAAAATTATCTTTGCACCCGGGCGAGGTGACCCATGTCCTGCCCGGACGAGTCCAGGTCCCCTCCGCCCGCCAACCTGCGGCTGGGGAAGGAAGCAACTGGCCAAGTGACCATTATGGAGGGAGAGAGGCCTGCTGACGCTGCCACAATCGCCCGTCTGGTGTTCAAGACGCCATTGTTTTACATATGCTGCTTGTGTAAAACTATGGTAAGGCTTTTGAGAATGTGGAAACCGTTTTTTGAGTAAAACATGTTAATTACCTTCCTCAAAGAGCTAAGTTAACTTCTCTCATCAAAGAGCTAATGTTAACTCCTGGGGTAAGGCTAAGAGTTCGCCCTGCGGCCTTGTGTTCACGAAGCCACTGTTCTAACGTGCTGCTTGTGTGTACACTGTGGTGATGCCTGTGAATGTTAAACTGTTTATTAGATACACATTACATTCTTAAAAGTGCTAATCCCCCACCACCAACCCCATCTCATTGAGCTAGCCGTATTGAATGCGGCGCTGCGCTCACCGACGCTAAGCTAACGGTTCGCCCCACGGCCCATGCTGCTCTCGCTAAATACCAGTTACATTTGTTAGATTACAGCGGCCAACTGTCCGCTAAACACTTATTCTTACGGTAATTTTGCCTAAGCACTCACAGTTCTTTCCGTCTTTTAGTGACTGCTGTTCAATCTTTACTTTAGCTTAGCCGTTAGCGACTTTAGCTTAGCAGCTAGCGATGGCTTCTCCTTCTCCCTCTCTCTCTCCTACTTTCTCCTGCTCGGTGTGTCAGATGTTCAGTTACTCCTCTGCCTCCTTTAGCGGTAATGGTACGTGTAATAAGTGTAGTTTAATTTTAGACATGGAGGTGAGGCTCAGTGATTTAGAAGTCCGGCTCCGCACCTTGGTAGATCAGTCTTTAGCTACTGTAGCTAGCCAGTCCCCGGGCGGCCAGGAAGGGGTGGCTGGGTGACTGTCCGATGGAGGAATAGTCGTAAGCATTCAAAGCCCACGGGGCACCATCAACCTGTTCACGTCTCTAACAGACTTTCCCCACTCAGCGACACACCCGCTGAGAAACCAACTCTGATCATTGGCAGCTCCATTTTGAGAAACGTGAAGTTAGCGAAGCCAGCGGCCATAGCGACAATGAGTCTTATTTGAAACTGCTGGCTAAGGATAAACGTAAATACAGTAAGATTGTTATTCACGTCGGCAGTAATGACTCCCGGTTACGCCAATCGGAGGTCACTAAGATTAATGTTGAGTCGGTGTGTACATATGCAAAACAATGTCAGACACCGTAGTTTTCTCTGGACCCCTGCCAAATCTGACCAGTGATGACATGCATGTCGTAATTCTGCCATTATTTCAATCAAAGGTAAACAGAAGAGGAGCTGTGCAAAAAAAACTCATAAAAATTAAAACCACAAGAGCAATAGTGCAAAACAATAGGAAAATTAAATGTGTCTTAAACATCAGATCTCTCTCTTCTAAAGGTGTACTAGTAAATGAACTAATATCAGATTATGATATTGATTTATTTTGTCTTACTGAAACCTGGCTGGGTGATGGAGAATATGTTAGCCTAAATGAATCCACCCCTCCCAGTCATATTAATACTCACATTCCTTGAGGCACAGGCCGAGGAGGTGGAGTTGCAGCTATCTTTGACTCTAGCCTACTAATCAGCTCTAAACCTAAACTAAACTATAACTCATTTGAAAGCCTTGTTCTTAGTCTTTCGCACCCAAGTTGGAAATCACTGCAACCAATTCTTTTCGTTATAGTGTACCGAGCACCTGGTCCGTACTCTGAATTCTTATCTGAATTTGCTCTTTTATTATTTGAGCTTTTGTCAACTTTAGTCCTTAAAACGGACAAAGTTATTATTGTAGGGGATTTTAATATTCATGTGGACGTTGAGAATGACAGCCTCAGTACTGCGTTTATCTCTCTGTTAGATTCCATTGGCTTTTCTCAGAGTGTTCATGAACCGACTCACTGTTTTAACCACACCCTTGACCTTGTTCTGGCATATGGTATTGAAATTGAACATTTAATAGTGTTCCCACAGAATCCCTCTTTATCCGACACGGTTTGATAACTTTTGAGTTTGTATTGCTGAACTACACGCCAGTGGGCAAAAAGTTCTATACAAGATGTCTGTCTGATAGTGCTGTAGCTAAATTTAAGGATGCGATTCCATCAGCTCTAAATTCATTATCAAGTCACAAAGTAACGGAGGACTCCTATGCTAATGTCAGTCCCTCCCAAATCGATCATCTTGTTGATAGTGCTGCAGGCTCGCCGCGAATGACACTCGACTCTGTAGCCCCTCTAAAAAAATAAAAAATAAAACAAAGTGTTACGGTGGGTGGTGTGGAGGCAGGTTGGAGGACCCAAATGCAGGACGCAAGGCAGAGGTGGTGCAGTGAAACGAGAAGATTTATTGTGGCAAAAAACAAACAAAAGGCGAGCACACTTACTGACAGAGTGGCTGGTTAACAAAACAAGTCCAAAAACAAGGTGATCCTAACAGAAATCCAAAACCAGAGGTACAGGGTGACAAGACGAGCAAGGCTGGTTACAGGAAGGCAAAGAGTATACGCACGACAGACTGGGGGGTAACATGAACAATGACCGGACGAGGGCTGAAAAGAAAGACCACACATATATACCAGGGATAACGAGCAGGGCGGGAGCAACACAGGTGACAGACATGAGGCTAACGAGGCAGACAGAGAGAGCAGAGGGGAGAACAGAGAGACAGTCAGGCAGAGGGATACTGGAGGGAAAAGACATGACACAGGTTACTGAACACATAACAGATCAGAGGAATAAATATAAATGAATCAAGACACAAGCAGACACATCCCCACTGAACTAACACCAACAAGGAACACAGACCGAAGCAAAGTAAAACACTAAGGCATCAAGTAGACAGACATGAGTGACAGACAGAGACGGACATGAGTAAACCCCAAAACACAACAGACTATATAACTGATACTGGACACAGGACAGAACCCAAAACACTAAGACATAAACCGAGACACGGAACGAGGAGCTAAGACACAGAATACAGAGCAGACTAAACTAAAATAATGCAGACGAGGAACAAGAAGTAAATACTAACATAACCGAGGTATAGGACTGGGAACAAAGACAAAGAACGTCTTGGGTTACGTATGTAACCCTGGTTCCCCGAGAAGGGGAACGAGACACTGCGTCGGTTACGACACTATGGGAACGCCTCTAGGCGTAGCAGGTCTGAACGTGAATGAAATCACTCCAATCCTATTGGCTTGTTGCTAGAACGGTAAGGTGTGACGGAATAACCGGAGGAGTATAAAGCACACCTGTACACACTCATCATTAG